>NC_143190.1:72635625-72952500 GCF_051530095.1 Phoenix dactylifera | reverse complement strand
CATTTTAATCTTGATGACCAACTAAACTACTTTGAAAATAGTCTTGAGTTTTATATATGATAGAAGAAAGAGAAGATATTCTAAAGTGTAGACGGGCTAGAGAAGTACATTTAACAAGCCACCTTGCTTGTTTCCCTCCTATCAGTCCATTTTCCTTTATAATTATTTTTTTATCTTCTTTTTGCAGTCCAACCCCTAGCATCAAGATTGCATTTTTTAGCTTCATGGTTATGTGCATATGATCGAACGCTCTCAAACTTTAATTTTATGTTGCCATTTGAATGACTTTATTTTTGTGTTGTCTATTGCATTCATGACTTCCATAATATCGAACATTCACAAACATGTGTGAAAGGTAAATTCTCCGGATTATGTATTAAAAAAATAAATTCTGAAGATTCCAAATATTACAATTTTTAATGTTTTCTGATACAAAAGATATAGTTCACCACCATTCAAATCTCACAAATTAATGATATTTTTTATACACAAAACTATAGATTCAAAAATTATCTTGTCATTGTCATCTGAAAATGCTTCACATATGTAGAATCTCTCTACTTACTAAACATATCATCATACGATATCTAGTGACATTTGACCTCAGCTGCTATTGACAGACTGCCTGTAGTAATGCGAGGATCATGCATTTGCTATATAAGCGTCCTAATATTATTCCTATACTTGCAGCTTGCTCCACCTAATCTTATTCCTATGCTTGCTCTCCCATTTCTCTTGATTCCTGAAGAGCATAGCGGCAGGCTGTAACTGCATCCCTGACAGAGAGAAACACCTGATCCTGTCCAATTAAGTTGATAAAGTTTGATGATACCAGCTTCACTGCCACCTCTGACCTTGGATTTGTTATAGCCATCTGCCAAAGCAATTGCAAGGAGCTTATAGTTTTATTCAACAAGATTTAAGATGTGTTTCATGTCTCACTTGTGTAAGCTCACCTTAATTTTTCTTCTCTCGAGAATTCTGTAGACTTCCTTTAGCATCCCAATGCCAGTGTTGTCAATAGATGTCACCCCTGTCAATACCAAAAAGTTGAAACTAAGGCCATTGTAATCAAATACATTTTCCCATCGACCCACTGTAATAGAATTTGAATGCAAGATCATCACTGTGAAGTGTGAACCAATGGTGCTTTGGCTACTCAGCCACTGGTTATTGCTTTTCTGAAATGTAACAAGTCAAGCAAGCTCCAATTACAGAAAAGCAAGCTCATAAGCTAAGTATGAAGGCAAGGTTATGATTGCAATCTGAGCCTAAGCCTTAAATATCTGTTGGAGAATGGACAAGCAAAAATAAGCTAAAAAAGCTTAAATGAATTGATATGCATATGTTGTATCACAGACATGCAGTGGAAGAGGTAGAGGCAGAGACTTGTCGGCAATCACTCGCAACAACGGTATTCAGAAAATAAGATAAAGAAATCAAATTAATGGATATTCAAGTAAAGAGGAGGAAGGGGAATCAAGGAAGGAAAATAAATGCTTATTATGATAATAAGGTAGTGAAATGTTTATATGGAATTGGTTGGTGCAGCAGAGGAAAAAGGGGTAGATGGGAATTTGATCCACCTGACTAAAATGACATGAATGTACATGTACATATGCCATTATATGCGATCATCATAAGAGCCACTATAAATGTATTACATTGCTGTAACAGTCATTATAAGTTGTTCTTAGGACTCAGCTTACTGCAAAGAGAGAGCATCACTGCCTTGCATCAAATATATATTATAATCCATGCAAAATTACTTAGTAAATGCTGCACATTAGCTGTTATCATAGTTAGGCGACGCAAGTTATTTTATGTCATTTTACATGTTCAATATATGATGGAGAGTGTAATAAATAAGTGGTCATGCTGCTATTTGAATCGATGAGATGTGGTCAAGCTGGCATGAGCGAATTAAGTCCAATTAGCCAATAGATAGAAGAATATATTGAAATAAGGCTTAATCTAAACAGAAAACAGTGTGGAAAATTTTGGTGCAGTGCTTCTGTTAGATTCTTTTGTTCAAGTTCAGCAAAGTAAATCCAAATGCCATATCTTTGGCATGCCAAATTGCGTAGTTACGATCATCCCTGATGCTTATACCCTAATTCACATGGTAATGGTGCTAAAGCTTGTTCTAGTCAAGCAGTCCAAGTATTAGTGGTGATTGAATCATTTTCAAGGCGCTGCAGGTCTACCCTCAAAAGCATACAAAGCTTACCACCGATATCAAGAACAACACACAGAAGATCTTCCCCATCCTTTTTGATGATATTCTCTTCATCTTCTACCCATCTTGAGATCCTGGTGGTAGCAAAGCATGATGTTAACTCATGAAAGGAATTTGACAGTTCCAGAGCACTAGTAAGAGTGGAAAGGGGAACAAATGAACTGGTAAAAGAATGCTTTTTGTTACCTTTCCCTTAGATAGCCAGAGTTTGCAAAGTAGATAGGGGAACCCAGTTGTAGGATTAGTATATCAGGGAAGCTGGATGAATCTGGATATTGCTCGATGTCACGATACATTGCAGTTCCTCTTATGTTTCCAAGCTTGCAAGCGCCGGGCCTAGCCACATATAACAATGCTCTTATTACTGACAAACCTACCTGTGAAAAAGACAATATAAGATTACTAGAACTGGTACTAATGATGAGTAATTACTTGCTTAGGTAATAAACATCATAACTTTTTCATCAGCAGAACTGCACTATTTGGTCTTCAAAGTGCATCGCCAATAAGTTAAAGGCCATGGCAATGTTTTGATCAAGGAATGCAATGGAGTTGAACATTTATATGAAAAGAGATAATGAAGTTGTACAACAACTATATTCGAAACCATTATATCAACGATCTTTCACTTCTCTCATACCAGGTATTCCTATTCATTTATCTGTCAAGATTGAAAGATATGGATCCTATATATATATTTGGTGAAAAAAGATATGGATCCGAGGTAATATTATATTATTGAAGCAAATTTGATCTTGAGGACAGCAACCCTATAACTAAGATCTAGGGTGCAAGTGAATTATGTACAATGAAAATACAACCAAAATGCTAATATTGATGTAGCTGCAGGAAAAGTTTGGTATTATTATGGATATTGCAGTGTAACACTTCTTTATGCCTTTCTAAAATATTTCTTCATTTATAGAATTCCTGTAACCAATAGACAAGTGGTGGAAAGTGAAATAAATAGCTCAGTAGCCAAAGATCCTTACAGATGATGCAAGACCAGCAACCATGTTGAATAATACAACCCCAAGGAAAGCAGCCATGCAGATACAGAAGTCGAACTTGTCCACCTTGAAGAGGTGGTGGATCTCCTTGTACTCAATAAGCCCAATCATGGCAACTACAATGATCGCTGATAGAGCCACTAAAGGAGTGTGTTCGAAGAGAGGAGCCAAGAATAGCAACACCAACATCATGCAAACTGCCATCACCACATTAGACATCGGTGTCTTGCATCCCGCATGAAAATTAACTGCCGACTTAGAAAAGGGCCCTGGTGTGACACATTCGCCATTCTATAAGAATGCTGCAAGGGGGAAAAATATCTAATATCGATGTAGTAGCAAAAGCATAACTGAATAAGCTTCAACAAGTACATTCAATTAATTCTGTTTTCATTAAATTCTTGTGGCTAGGTACCACAACAAAGACCATAGCAAGCAGTGGCAGTGAAACCAACTAATTCCCAAGTTTTGTAACTTAAGAGGGTGATGAATGTAAGGACATGTTTACAGGTGCTAGGGTCCTGTTTTCCTGTTTCCATTTCCGGGAGTTTCTGTAGGAAGTGCAAATGGTGGATCAGGTGTGAACATTTAACCAAAGGCGTCTGTTAAAAGTCATACACAAAAACATGAGATAATCGACTTTTGTTAACCACATAGAGAGAGGGATGATATTCATCGATCAAAACGAAGCTTTATCAATGATTTTTTTCATTAAACTCTTGTGGCTAGGTACCACAACAAAGACCATAGCAAGCAGTGGCAGTGAAACCAACTAATTCCCAAGTTTTGTAGCTTAAGAGGGTGATGAATGTAAGGACATGTTTACAGGTGCTAGGGTTTTGGAGAGTTCGACATTACTTTCATTTCCAGTATTCCGAAAGATATGAATTTTCTAGGCAACTCTGAAAGGAAAAATAAATTTTTTTGTGTCTTCAAAGATGTACTCAACTATGTGTACAACACAGCACAAACTATAATGGGCATACATCTTTGACCTATATTCAATATACAGCTAAGTTTAAGAGTAGTATAATAAAAATAAAAGAAACGGAAAAAAGATAATAATAAAAAGAAACGGTGCAAAGAGAATGAAGTAATTCTTTTATCAGTGATAAATCATAATCATAATCATCTAGCATTTTCCCAATTACTTGGGATCAGCTTTTGTCGGTGATAAATATAAACTTTAAGCGATAAATCTTACCAGTTGTGAGATAGCATGAAAAGAAAGAGCCAGCTATGTTCATCATCCCAAAAGCTATCATTTCCTTGTTCCCATCTATTTGTTCATTTTTCAGCAATGCTAGGCTCCTTCCAACAGCTATTCCTTCCTGAAATAAAAGGCTAAAATGCTAACTACAAATGCATTACAAAAATATAAGTTGTTTAAATAACATTATAAGAGAGAGAGAGACAGAGAATCTTGCTCTTTACCGCTAGTGCCAGGAAACCCGAAAGCAATCCTGCTTTCATAGCCGTAGGTAGATATTGAGACTGGAATTTTAATTCCGTTATGGATATCGGATTGAGTCCTTTTCTCAGAGTGCCAACCTGCCAAAAACATAAAGTTGATGCACATTTAGTACAAAGAGACATGAAAAAAGAAAAAAATAAGGTGAAAACATTATTGACAGGATGCATTTTAATCTGGTCATACATAAAGCCATTACAATTTCGTTCCTGAGAAAAGGAACATTAAAATAAGTGTTACCATGTAAAAGATTCCTCGACTACTTATGATGGCAATGGTTTAGAGTGGTAACCAGTGTAGGTTACGAAGCCGTTTCTACTTTTCGAGAATAACCTCCATCAAAGGTCACATTTTTTACAGTAGGAGAAGAAGATGGCCGAGCGGAGGCAGAGTGATGCAGGAGCATAAGCCCAAGCCGGAGGTGCGCGTGGTGATTGAGTCCCTTCCTTGGATGAGCACCAAATCACATTGGGTCCAAAAAGTTCCAGCAACAAATCACAGTGGGTTCAAAATTTTCAGCATCAAGTCACATTAGGTTTAGTTATCTCAACGCCTAATTTAATTGAGTCCAAAGCATTGAAAGGTCTTGATTTAATTTAGGAGTTATGTAATTGAGTCCATGTGTAAAAGGATTGAGTCTATATATATGAGATTGAGCCCATGTAATAAGTGGTTTAGTCTATATTAGGTTTAATTATTCCAACACCTAATTTAGTTGAGTCTAAGGTGCTGGAGGGTCATGATTAGCTTTAGGAGTTGTGTGATTAGCCCATGTGTCAAGATGAGAAGAGTCCTCTTTGATTAGGATTCTTGACCATAGCGGCATGCATGAAGAGTCCTAACTCCCTTGGACTCTATCTCAATGCACCAAGTGGAAGTCTAATTGTGGTAGGAGTTTGGATGGTTGACCCATTCAAACAAAAGGAGCCTTGGGCGTACGTGAAGAGCATCTATGGGAGGCATATGAGAAGCCTATTTCACACGCCAGGAGAAGGTTCTAAGGATTGGATAAGCTTTAGTTGGTAAGTTGTTTAGAGGATTTAAATTTTAAAAAGAGTCCTTGTGTGGTTAGGAGTCCAAATAAAAATCCTGGTTGTAACTTCCTATATTTGCCAACCTCTCTCTTAAAGTTATGAAGAATGAAATCAAAATTAGAATTTGTTTTCCAAGCTTGAGTTTTCTTCCATGGAAAGGAGAGAATCCTTTTCTTCCTTTGGTGTGACGCCAGGAGGGATGAAAGAAGAGAGGTGAGACGCCATCTTCCCTTCTCCCATCCGTTGGATTGTTTGAGGGAGAGATTCTCTCAAACGACTCCATATTTATCCTTCCATATTTCACGCTCATCCATATTCACGCCTCCTTAGGATTAGCCACGTTAACCCCTTTTTAACTTATCATCCTTATCCACAAAGCTCACGCCAATATTCCCTTGCGCCAATATTTCATCCGCTAAAATCCCGTCATGCCACCTCATTCCCTACCATCCGCTGCTCCTAATCTCATTAGGATTCAGATTAATCCAAGTTTCATGTCCCAAACCCTTCACACTCAAACCCCATCACGTCCTCCCTAGAGTCCTTCTCCAAATAAAACCTAACTAACCACATTGCAGCCTAACTAACATTTGGTCCGACCAATTTCAGCCGCCACCTCAAATTGGTGTCCAATTTCAGTCAACCAATTACTCATCCTCGAGCCCAGTCTGATTCAACCAGCAACCCACCTTCTTTCTCCTCCATACCATCCACAAAGAACCCTAGCCGCCATCACCAAAAAAAGTAAAAGAAAGATTCAGCCACCATCATCATCATCTACAAAAAAAAAAATACAGCAACCCCATCGCATCACAGAGGAGAGAGAAGGTAGGTCCCTTGGGTCCTTATATATATATATAAGTTTGTACACCATATGAAATTTGATAACAGAAAGTACCTTGAGTATTCTTCAAAAAAAATCTTGAGTATCTTAATATCTCTAAACTGATGATGACCTCTGATTCATGGCCTCTCTTTGTTGGGCTTGCACATGTATTTCATGCATTGTATGTGTAAGTATTGGTCTAATAAACTGTATCCTTGTTAGATGGGAATCTAGCAACTGATTATAGTGTTACTTGCAGATATATTTGAGAAGGATAAGCAGTATACAACTTCAATTATGAATACTGGAAGTAATTAGACATGAACACTTATGTTAAAATATTTGCAGAAGAAGAAAAAAATAAGAAAAGAGAGAGAAAAAAGTGATTTTATTTCTCTGTTCCATCCTATTTGATATATCTCTGATTATAGCGTTACTTGCACATATATTTGAGAAGGATAAACAGTATACAACTTCAGTTATGAATACCGGAAGTAATTAGACATGAGCACTTAACTGTAGGGATTCCATGATCGTCCCCATGGACAACAAAAGCAAAAATACCTCCCAGAACCACCACCAGCAAAGGAGCCATTGCTGAGACCCAGAATAGCCTTGGAACTTTTGTTTTCTGAATTTATTTATAGTAAAAGTAATTATATGTAATTGCTGCTTAATTAAAATTTTTGATGGAAGGATATGGGGAAGGTGAAAAGGAAAAGGAGCTGAGAGAATAGGCTATGCTAAATTCCCCACTTACCAGATGCCGGCTGAGAAGTAGAAAGCAAAGAAAGCATATACCAAGAACTGCACTCTGCCATTTCCACTGAAACATAAACAAAGAAGATTATATAAGATTAAAAGAAGCACGGATTAAATTAAATGCTCTTCCCACCAGGCATCCATTCTTTGGCGCAATGATGGGAAATGCTCTAAAAAAGTTGGTCCAATCTCTAAAAAAGTTTGCTCATCGCATGCACGCTAGAACAGTGCTCTAAAAAATATGCAAAACTAAAAAAAAAAATTACAATATTAATGCCATTGAATAATAATAATTTCAATCCATACTAAATAATAAAGTTGGTCCAATCTCTATCATGCTCCGAATCCAGCATCTGGATCCGGCCCTAAAGAGTATGAGGCCGTGTCGCAAACCCGGATGATGGGTTCTGGGCATAACAATGAGTTGCTTAAAAAACTTTTGTTGATAACAATGTGAGTACTAAATCCAAAAATAAGAAATTGGAAAAACAAATACAGATTATATTGGTGCAAGCAAACGGGTTACATGCCACCTGCTACGCGGCTCGAATCAAGGAATCTGAGCCATTGGATAGAGAGCTCATTCGGAACCACTGGCTTTCTCTTGGATCATATCTGAACTTCCCATTTGATTGGATGCTGATGGCATTGGATCATAATAGTTTGACGCTACGAAGATGACGATCGGTTACATTTGGCTTTAATCAACTAATCCTCGCCATTGAAATTCGATTGCTGATATGGATATGGATCATTTGTGGCCGTTCGATTCTATATGGTTTGATGTCATGGTAGAAAAGATTGTATATATCGGACGGTTCAGATCGATCGATTCTCTATGGAGTGACTGATGGATTGGCTAGCGAGAAACCTTTGGACTCGGTCATTCCTACCAACGGCAAAAGCGGGCCCCAGTCTCCCTTGCTCCGCTGTACTAATTATTTATCCAAAACGAAAGATTTATCTTATCCAGATGTTTAAAAAGAAGCGGAAAAAAAGAAAAAAAACTCTTTTCTAACCCAAAAGAAGGAAAAGCTCTTCGTTTTGGATAACTTTTAACTCAAACCTCTTATTATTTAGAAAGCAAGAAGGTGAAGGAGAGGTTGAAACAGTGCGGCTTGCCGCCTTTTTCTCACCAAAAAAATAAAAAGGAAGAAAGAAAAGAAAGAAAGAAAGAGAGGTAGAACTATATATGATTGCTCCTAAGGGGGGAAAGGAAAGGCAGAGTTTGTCATGAGATCAACCTCATGTCTGTACGTGAAGACCGAATGCATCACGGAGATGAGATCAGTCTTGGCTGTGAAATTCTTTAATCCGAGCATGCCTTTGAGCTGTTGCAGAATTATGATGATCGCCGTCCCGCCCATGAATCCGGTGATGGTCGACCGGGATAAGAAATCCACCAATATCCCAAGCCTGCAATGACATGAACTCATATTCGATCGAGATTGTTGAATAGAACAATCATAGAAAATATGTGTTCGATCCATCAAAATTCTCACCTGAGGAACCCCAAGGCTGTTTGAAGAATTCCAGTGAAGAAGGCCGCGGTGAAGCATAACTGAGCGTATAACTGTGGATTGTCAGAGGGTGAGACTTCACCCGAAATGATTGAAGCAAGAAGCAATGAGGCTGCTGCAACGGTTCCGACTGCGAGGTTGTTTGAACTACCCAAGATCGCATAGATCAAAGGTGGCACGAAACTAGAATCTACAATGATAAAAAAAGCAGGTAGAAAACAAAGATAAAATAAATGCGATTAATATCTCATTCCATGCACCTATGAGGTAGGATCGGATTTTTTTTCTTTTTTTTTTAATATAAACAAAAGAAAAAAAAAGGGGAGAAAGAAGAACATACATAGGCCAATAATGGGAGGAAGATCGGCGAGGCGAGCATAGCTAATGCCTTGCGGGATCGCAAGGCTGGCGATGGTGATACCGGCGAGAAGGTCGTACCGGAACTTGGCGAAGGTGTAACTGGGAGCCCAACCAAGCATTGGAACAAAATATTTGAGGGCGGTCCATGCTATGCCGCATGCCGGGAGGCCTTTGAACTGGCGGAAGGGGTCGTCGGGGAAGAAGGTCTCTTTCAGATGGGATCTAAAAGAGGCAACAAACGTCGTCTCCGCCGATAAGTTTACCTTGGTAGGGGCCTCCTCCGTTCCCATGGAAAGAAGATTGCTACCGGAGGCGAGGAAGAAAGGGAGAGGAGGGGGAAAAGAAAGGGAGGTTGGAAGGAGAGGTTGCGGTTGCAGCTTGGCTGAGTGAGAGCCTTTTATAGAGAGAGAGAGCTGTTGGGGAGGGAGACGAGAGAATGGAACGATAACGCGTGGCATACTAACACGTGGCGGCTGGAATGGTGGGATCTTGACTAAAGCTCTTATTGCTAAATAGTAATTAGCTATAAAAACAGTGCCCAAAATTTCAATAACCAATGAGAAATTGATTGCTTTTTTCTGTTAGAAAATATAGGAAAGGCGAAATGCTCAAATTTTTTTAAATAAATCAAATTTTATCTATCGTATTAGAAGTACATATGAAGCTGCTTGATTTTTATCTCAAACTTTGTAATAACCTTACAATATTGGTGCCGTAAGTTGAGAGAAGTTGATCTATCTTTTTAGAAAAGGACTGGCTCACATCAGATTACAGAGCTTATATAGTTACATATTGAAAATACAGAAATCGTTTTATTCACTTATGGGATTGTTCAACTTGCCAAATAATTTAACGAGTCTACTTACAGACAACTATCTTTTGTAAAAAAAATTTATTGCTCTTTTGTATTTTTTTTTTGCAAATTCTTTATAAATAGCTTATATAAATTTCTGTATTCTAATAAAGACTGGGGGCTTTGCCTCCCTCTTCATAAAAAAAAATAAAAATAGAAAAGAAAAAAAACAGTGCTCATTCAATTGTGTAAAGATAAAGAGGGGGGAGAAATTAGTGTAAGAATGGGAAGAGACGTACGGCTTGCTTCTTGTGGTGATGTTGTCATTCTTGGAACCGAGTGGACCGACATTAAAACCTCGTGCGTCTAAGTTTTGTAGGTGAGTGACGTCTTAGACTTTGCCCTTGTTTTGTAACCTGGTTTTTGTTTAGATGATGCCTTTGCAATAAAAAACAGTAGCTAGAGGAGGGTCATTGCATCTTCTAAGGTTTAGCCGTGAATAGTAATTTTGTTTGACGGTTGGTCATAACAACCCTACGAGACTAATGCCTTTTGTAACTGGATAATGTTTCCATGAATTGCATAGAAACAAGAAGCTTCACATGGTTTTCTAGCGACAAAAATAGTGAGAAAACTAAGGCATGTAGATAATTTGTTACTAAAACAAGGCATCTAGATGATAAAAGCGAATCCTAGATTAATGGCAGCATTATCTTTTTCATCTTTAAATTTATTTTAGTAGCAAATGTTTCAAGCAGACCATGTTATCTATATAGGTGTATAATTCTATTTTTTGGGAAATGGCCATGCTGAGAAAAATAAGAATATGTATGTGTGTTATAATGTTTTAATGATCACAAAATCATCTAGTTCAAATATTGCATATTATGTGTGTAATGTGTTTAGTTCGGTCTTATGAAAAATTGTTTAAGTTGCTTAGACTTAATGATTATAATTTTGGACTAATCTATAGTGATGGGGGGCAAAATGGATCGTCATGCTCAGGACACGGGATCACCACAACATCGATCGGGCAGGACTATAACCATGCTTAAAACCGGCCCAATCTCAGACTTCGCCGAAGGCTCGGTTGACCTCGGCTGGACCTCTCCGCTACTACGACCCGCCATAACTTCTAATACCTGCAATGACGTTCCGAGCCCGAGCTTGGAATGCCCCGCCGAGTCAGTTGCGAAGCCAAAGAGCTCCTTCGACCGCGGGACTATTCGTCGACGCGCCCCAACCGAGTTCGAGGTGCTCCCTATATTCGCCGACGCGCCCCGACCAAGCTCAGGGAACCCTTATGTTCGCCGACACACCCCAACCGAGCTCGAGGCGCCTTTTGTATTCACTGCTACGCCTTGACCAAGCTCGGGGCGCCCTTATGTTCGCCGATGCGCCCCAACCGAGCTCGGGGTACCTTTTATATTCACTGCTACACCCTGACCTGAGCTCAGGGCACCTTTAATATTTGACAATGCGACCTGACCCTTAAGCCTGGGGCGCCTTACCGAGCAAAATCTCGGAATCAGGAAGGTTAAAGCTGACCTTAGCACCCGCCAAGTTGACTTCGTGAAATACATGACGCGACCCTTCATCGAGCTCAACTTTGCCCACGACCGCGTCCACGTGCGTGCCCTCACCTGCCTACGTGGACGTATGTCGGACGTCGCCACGCCATGCCTCACTTGCTGGCCAACGACAGTCAAAGACAACGCCATGCTACTCCAACTATATTCCGTCACACCTATCGATGCCTTACCGTTCACAGGAGCGGCCTACGCCGTGTGCCTCAAGCAAGCTCTGGCTGCGCGTTATCTGGCTAAGAGCCATCTCCTCCCATAATGAGAACGGGCCATACCTCCGCTACCTGGGCACCTCCGTGGGGACTATAAATAGCCCTAACAGGTAACATCTCCGGAGACTTTTTAGGCTAACTAAACTCCACCCTAACTTGAGCGTCGGAGGGCCCTTATCAGAACCACCAGTGAGGCTTTGTGTCGGTATGCCATTGCGCAAGGGGTGGCTCACTTTCTTCCTCAATACTCCAGTAGCTCCCTCGACTCTCCCGGCATGGTCACCCTCGGGCCAAATTTGAACCACAACATTTGGCGCTAGAGGAAGGGACTAAGTCGTGATCATAAGGTTAAGGAGTCACGGAGCCCCAAATGCATCTCATAGCCGGGTACTAGCGCCCGACAACTCCCTTCAAAGTTCACTCCCCGCGACACTTATGCCGGTGGATCAAACCCTTCAGGTCCGGCCAGAGCAGTTTTACCTGCTCGCCCAGCAAGTCCAAGTACTTACCACGGCCGTTCAAGGCCTCCAGCTGGTAGGAGCTTCATCCGTCGTCGAGCTCGACAAGAAAGTTGAGGAATTAGAGCGGCAAATCCAGATACTCCGGGATCAATGATGCGATCCGATAGAATTTGATCCGTATCCCAAGATTCTTGACTCTTCTTGATTTCTGGAAGGGTAGTTCCGATCTGATTGCAGACACGATTTCTAAAGATCCGTCCGTTAGATCGATCTCAATTTTGGATATGTTGTAGATCTCGGCATTAGCTTTCCAGCGGTAGGTCGTGGGTCTAGAGAGGACGTCGGGATCTTAAGATATCAGCCTCCGACTGATAACTGCGCAGGGAAGGACGGGCTGATAATCCAATGGGATGGAGTTGTTTGTAGAAGCTGGAAGGGATCAAAGAGGAGAGGAAGAAGAGGGAGGAGGTGGCTGGCCTCTCGGGACAGAGGTGGTGCAGCCGGATGAAGGAGGGGGCGGCGGCCTTGGACGGCGGCCTAGGGAGAGGGGGAAGGCGTCGCAAGAAGAGAAGAGAGAAGGGAAGAGAGCTAGGGCAAAAGCCTTTCAATTTTTGCATACTGAAATAGATGCTCACCACATCTATTTATAGGTGGCTACCTGACCCCTTAACTTGACTTGATCTAATTGAATTGAAGAAACAACTAAACCCAAAGCGACTCTAATAAAGGCCAAGTCGGCTAACCCGAGCAAGGCTATGCTGAAATAAAATTAACATCAAGGACTCAAAAGCAAAAATAACCAAATGATTAAGTCTGAGGCGGTCTAGTGGATCCAACCGCATCACTCCACCACGCTTCCCTTAACCTTGTCCTCAAGGTCGGAAGTCAGGAAAACGATCAAGTATCTCAGTCTCAAACTCCCATGTGGCCTGGTCTGCTGCTCTCCCCAGCCACTCCACTAGTATCTGAGTTTCCAATCGTCCTTCTACTCGTATTCTGCACTTCACCAGCACTCGAACCGGCTCCACTACCTCGTCCTCCGGTGGCTCATGTATGATTGGGCCGACAGATGTCTTGGGTCCAAGCCGGGCCCTCAGAAGCGACACGTGGAATACCGGGTGAACTCTCGATGTAGTCGGCAAGTCCAAGCGATACGCCACGGGTCCAATGCGCTCCATTATCTGAAAGGGCCCATAGAAGCGATGAGAGAGCTTCTGGTTCGCCATGGGCCGCAGTGTCAATTGTCGATAAGGCTGTACCTTGACGTATACCCAGTCGCCCACCTCGTATACTGGATCTCTGTGCTTCCGATCATGCAGCTGCTTCATCCTGTTCTGCGCAGTCGTTATGTGGAACTTTAACCGCCGTAAGGTAGCATCGCGGTCTAAGAGCTCAAAATCTGCCTCTGTCCGGTCCGCATGTGACAGTGGATCATAAACTCGCAGCGTCGGTGGTACTCGTCCATACACTGCCTCAAAGGGTGTCATCCCTATGGCTGAGTGGAAAGCGGTGTTGTACGAATACTCGGCCCAAGGTAAATAAGAAAGCCGCTCTCGGGGCCGATCACCAATCATACAGCGCAAGTACTGCTCGATGCAGCGGTTTACCACCTCCGTCTGCCCATCGGTCTGAGGGTGGTAAGCCGAGCTCATGGCAAGCTTCGTCCCTTGCTGTTTGAAGTAAGCCTGCCAGAATGCGCTAACAAAAATGCGGTCACGATCAGACAATAGTCCGAGGCATACCATGTAATCGAGCAATATCCCGTATGTAGACCTCTGCCACCCGTCGAGCAGAAAATGGATGTGCGAGCGCCGAAAAGTGGGCATACTTGCTGAGGCGGTCCATAACGACCATGATCACTGAGTACCCTCGAACTAATGGCAGCCCCTCAATGAAGTCCATCGACACTGTTAGATGTATGCCCTAGAAGCCAATTTGGCTGACACATTGTTGATTCTAGGGACATAATTTTGTACTTGACTATTTATTATTGAATAAATAAAAGGCATCTTTTTCATTCATATTGTTTATGTGTCTATGAATCGTCCAAGAAATTAATAAGATGATGATACATATTCTCAAGAGTTGAGAATTTGAGCCATGTATCATTGGTGATTAATTTCTAAATGCTCCTGATCAAAGGATCATCACGAGGACGGTGATCGATCCGATCAGTGCACAGATCACTCTCCTTCTGGATGGACGAGACTTGAGTCCACAGTGTAGGGACACTGAAGTGATAGTGCAGGTGCTTGTTAGAGAACAAGGGTACTGAGCGTGACCAATACAAGAAGTCACTTGGATGTCTATCCACTCGTCAGTGACTTGCTTGATGTTGCAGTAGTGTGACTGGTCCTTTGACCTGCGGTGCTTCGGCTACTCACAGTGAGGTTATTGTAGTTTGACTGCACACATACATGGTCTCTAGCCTTATGGGTCCATGCAGTGTAGATTGGCTGCAGTAAGTTCACTGTAGGAGTAGGGTATGCACCTATATGGAATCTATCGACCTTGATAGATAAGGAGAGATCCTATGTGATTTATAAGACTGAGTTCGTAAGACCTCGGCCGGGGCAGTATGCACAGTGGAGAAAGAGTTTTTCACTATCGAACTCGAGTCGAATAAATCTTGACATATGACAGACGATGGGGTTTGACGAGTTGTCCATGACCTCTGTCCTGTAGGGATCCACGATAGTAGGACTGTATCACATGTTTAACTGCACCTAGAGGTTCATCATTCTATTCTGCTGGGTAGCCACTACATGCTGCTAGGTGTCACTGGTGGATGGTGGGACTCATAGGGATTATCTTGATGATCGATAAACCCTAATGAGTTGAGTTGGAATCGTTCCAACCCATTGAAAGGAGTTTTCAATGATATAGTGATAGAGATCACAATATATCTCACTACCAGTCAGAATAGAACCTATGGGGTCACACACACTAGAAGTATTGACCGATCCGATGGTTGAAATCGTGATTAGGAATCACAAGAAATCAATTTGATTGATAAGAAGTTGAAGAAGAACAAAGGGAATTAATTAATTGGACTTGAAACAAGAATCCTACTTCGGGTAGGATACCTAGAGTTCTAATTGGATTAGGACTGGGATTCCTACTTGGAATAGGATTCCTCAATCCTAATGAGATTAGGAGTTTTGAATTAAAATTGGATTCCTACTTGGAGTAGGATTCCTAGAAATCCTAATAGGATTAGGACTTCGGATTCAAATAGAGTCCTAATTAGATTAGGACTAAAATTAAACAAATCCTAATTGGATTAGGATTCCTTAAGTCTAAATTAATTATTAATCTAATGAATCAACATGACTCCTAATTGGATTAGGATTGAAGAGTTCAATTGAGTCATGGTTCATTCAAGTCCTAATTGGATTAGGACTAGCATAGATTGAACCCAATTTGGCCAATCCTAATTAGATTAGGATGAAACCATGAGAGAGGCACCTAATCCTCTTTGGAAGAGGATTAGGTTAACCAACTAAGAGGGGCATCAGCCCCTCTCCAAATGCTTGGGGCGACAAGAAGAGAGGAGCTAGGGCCGGCGCCCCCTTCTTATTTGGTAGGTTGTCATTGGAACTCCTAAAAGTTAGGAGCTCCAATCCCTTTTTAAAGAGGACTAGAGGCCGGCGCCCTAAGAGAGCTTTTCATCCTCCTCTTGCTGCCGCCACCCTCCCCTCTCCTCTCTTGGTTCAGCCGCAAGCAAAGGAAGAGCAAGGTCCAAGCGTTGGCGTCTTCCTCTTCCTCCAATCCTTCTTCCAACGCAGGGAAAAGAAAGAAGGCTGCAGAAGCTGTGTTCTTCTTCCTTGAGTTCCTTCTTCTTCTTCCTCCTCTCAAGCACTTTCAAGAGTTGAAAGAAAGAGAAGAGATCAGCCATCAAAGGAGTCTTTGCAAGGGAGCTAGCACCCCGGGAAGACAAGAAAGCTTTGATCGGTTCTCTACTTCGTGTGGATACCCGTAGAGGCCGGACGTTTGAACGGCTTCAAACGAACCCTCTTCCAAAACCACGAATTCAGATTCGCGGTGATCATCTACCCGCGCAAGGTGAAGATTTGATCTTCCTATTAGTTCTAAAAGTTTTAATTCTTACCTAATTACGAAAGGTCTCGAAACAAGCGTTCATGCGATGAACGTCGAACCCGTGCATGCCGATTCCGCTGCCATCTGAAAATTTTTGAAATATCAGCGGCATGGGCGGGTTCCCAACAGTGGTATCAGAGCCTAGGCTTCGTAGATTAAGGTAAGAATTAAACATCTAAAGGCATATTAGATCTGAAAATTAAATGATCATGCATGCTGAAAAATTCTGCATGCAGATTTTTTCAGGGGTGCTGATTTTTACATGCTGATTTTTATGTGATAAAAAGATGATTCTAATTGCATTGTTAATGGGATTACAAAGTTTAGAATCATGATTAGCATGATCAGCGACCTATGTCATGATATAATCAGTTAAGTTTCAGATCTGAAAATTATAATTGTAGCATACGGTGATGATCATAGGATTCAACCCCTTTTGGTATCAAATGTAATGACCTGCGATGTGATCTGCGATGTCATGTAATTTTTCAGATGCTTGCATGCATCTTATTTGATGTTTTGAGAGGCCTGCGTGCCTCCTAAAAGGAGATGTAAATTATTTTTATTTTTATTTTACATCTGGTTGTATTTCTGTGATGTGATGTACATCAACGATCAAGTTGAAGCAAAGGCATGAGATGAAAGGTGATCCAAGCGGTTGATGGCGATGGGATCAAGGGTTGATCAAGGATCGAATCAAGGAAGCTTGGATCCAATTCAAGAGTTGAAGACCACTTGATCGATTGATGTGCATGTGCTTGTAATACGACCTAATTAGAATCCATGATCATCACCTAGTTAAAGTTTAGCTTTAATTATTGCCGCGATTATAACTGCCTGCAATGCGCCGTTTGCATGTGATGTGAATGAGAGTCGGGTAGATAGGTCTACATGTGATGTAGCAAACCCAATTGAGACCTAAATCAAAACCTCCTCAATCAAGTCGAGAGTGAACCGACATGAGCAAGTCATATTAGATTAATTGATCTAATTGGTGTCTAGGAAAGCATGAAAGGTGGTTACTTAATTAGGACCTTACTCTCTGAGTAAGGGGAGCCTCCCACCTGCTTACCTGGCCAATTGTTCGATTACCTCTTATGAAAGGCTCAAGTTGCAAACACTAAGACCTGATTAACCAATATTAAGTCAATAGGTCTTCCACTGTAGTAGAGCTGCTAAGGCCTTTCTGATGTTGACTTGTCTCGGCTGGATACAGTGGTCAAGTTGCATTGGGGGGCTGGACCTCTCTATAGACATGAGATGTTGTAGGGTAAAGGTGGGGTTGGGCACCAATAACTGTTAGGTGAGGACCCAATGACGACTTTATTCCTACGGTTATACGGTGGGTCTGACTTAACTAAGAAATGAGACCAATAACTGTTAGGTGAGGTCTTCATGGCTTAGAGACCAAGTTGCACTGCAACATGCTTGAGAAGCATTGTACAAGAGTTGTACACTCATCCATCTATGTGTCACCAATAACTGTTAGGTGAGGTGGCATGTAAATTGGTGGGACCGCAGTACCCACTAGAAACCCTAGTCGTGTGGGATTTCCGTTTTCCTACCAGGGGAGTGTGAGGAATTCGAGAAAATAGTGGGAGTCACATTTGTTCTAAAAGACCTTAGGACAGATTAGGATCAAGTACAAAAGTCTAACTAGAATCTTTACTCTCTGCAGATACAATGTCGGCTTCAAACCCTTTGACCCGTATTCTTGAGACCAACCGACTGACCGGAACCAATTACAAGGACTGGCTTAGAAATCTCAAAATAGTTTTGGACTGTGAGAAGATAGGTTATATACTCGATTCAGATATCCCCACATTACCAGCACGTCCCATTGATGTTCAGCGTGAGATGCATAAAAAGTGGTTGGACGATGACATTAGAGTAAAATGCTATATGATGGCATCTATGTCTAATGAACTCCAATGCCAGCATGAAAATATAAAGACTGCTAGGGACATACTGGCACACCTACAAGAGTTGTATGGTGAGCAGAGTCGCACAGCTCGTTTTGAAGTGTCCAAGAGACTTTTCAAAGCGAAGATGCGCGAAGGGCAATCTGTCCATGATCACGGTCTGACCATGATCAAGGACCTAGAGGAGCTTGAGAAGCTCGGTATGGACATGCACAAGAAATTGCAAGTGGATTTGATCCTACAGTCACTTCCTGATTCATTTGGTCAGTTTATAGTAAACTACCACATGAATAAGATTGAATGCACTAAGACTGAACTAATCAACATGTTGGTAACTGCTGAGGGAGCCTTGAAAGGTTCAAGGGGCAATGTCCTCGCTGCTGAGTTGACTTCTGGTTCCAAGAGAAAGTCTACTTGGAAGAAAAGGAAGCCTACAAAGAAGCAGAAGAAAGACAAGAAGCCAAAGAAGGAAGTTCAAAAGAAAAAGGCTAACGACAAAGGAAAATGTTTCCACTGCAATGTCGAAGGCCACTGGAAGAGAAACTGTCCTTCATACCTCGAGAGCCTAAAGAACAAGAAAGGTGACACACCTTCAGAAGGTATAGACTTGCTCATTATTGAAACTAATCTAACGGTTTCTTCTACTTCTAGTTGGGTTATAGATTCTGGTTCTAGTGCTCATTTGTGCACTACCATGCAGGGTCTAAAGGAAAGTAGAAGGCTGGCGGAAGGTGCGGTAACCCTTCGGGTTGGCAACGGGGCAAAAGTTGCTGCTGTGGCTGTGGGCACCTACCATCTGCGACTACCGTCTGGATTTAGTTTAATACTTAGAGACTGCTATTATGTACCTGTTGCTAGCAGAAATTTGATTTCTGTTTCATGTCTAGCACAGGAAGGTCATGTTTTTACATTTGACAAAGACTGCTGTTCTATTTATTTGAGAAATAAAATAGTCGCACGTGGTTTTATGATTGACAGTCTCTACCATTTACATATGGATGTATCTGTGAATGTTACCGAGCAAGATGTGAGTGCCAAAGGATCCAAAAGATCCAGAGATGAGATAAACCAAAGATATTTGTGGCACCTCAGACTTGGCCATATTGGAGAAGATAGAATGAACAAAATGGATAAAGATGGGCTCTTAGGCTCATTGACTTCCGAATCATATCCAGTTTGCGAGTCTTGTCTTCAAGGAAAGATGGCCAGACTATCCTTTGTAGGACATGGGGAGAGGACCACTGAAATACTTACCCTAGTACATACAGATGTATGTGGCCCATTCGATGTGCTAGCCAGGGGACGTTATTCTTACTTCATTACCTTTGCCGATGATTATTCACGGTATGGGTATGTGTATCTTATGAGACACAAGTCTGAATCCTTTGAAAAGTTCAAAGAGTTCAAGAATGAAGTAGAAAAACAAACTGGAAAACCTCTTAAGGCTCTTCGATCAGATCGAGGAGGATAATACCTTAGTGGGGAATTCCGGGACTATCTCAAAGAAAACGGCATAGTCTCACAATGGACACCTCCGGGAACACCTCAACTCAACGGGGTGTCAGAGAGGAGAAATCGGACCCTATTGGATATGGTCAGGTCCATGATGAGCTTCACTGATTTACCTATGTTCCTTTGGGGAGATGCCTTACTCACAGCGATTTATTTATTGAATAGAGTTCCCTCTAAATCCGTTCCTACCACACCGTATGAGATATGGCATGGTAAGAAACCAAGTCTGGGTCATCTCAAGATTTGGGGATGTCCGGCCCACGTCAAGCGACTACAGGCGGACAAGTTAGAGGCTAGGACCATAAGTGCTCGTTTTATAGGATATCCTAAAGAGTCATTAGGATACAATTTTTACGTCTCAGAGGATCACAATGTGTTTGTGAGCCGTCATGCCATCTTCTTGGAAAATCAGTTTATCCTTGATAGAGGCAGTGGGAGGAAAATTGAGCTTGAAGAGAAAGTCTCTGAAAAGCAACGAGTCATGGATCCTATAGAACCTATTCATAAGGAGCCAGTACACGATGTCCCTCAACCACCTCGTAGATCTAGTAGAGTCTCCCATCCTCCCGATAGATACTTAGGTATACTTGAAGAGGATACTGAGGAAATGTTCCTAGTGGGAGATAGGGATCACATACAGGATCCCAAAACCTACAACGAGGCGATATCTGATATCGATTCCGAGAAATGGCTGGAAGCTATGAAGTCAGAGATAGACTCCATGCATTCCAACCAAGTCTGGACCTTAGTAGATCCACCAGAAGGTATTGTACCTATTGGATGCAAATGGATCTACAAAAGGAAGATAGGTTCGGATGGAAAGGTAGAGACCTATAAGGCAAGGCTTGTGGCGAAAGGGTATAGTCAGCGCGAAGGCATTGACTATCAGGAGACCTTTTCACCTGTAGCCATGCTAAAATCCATCCGAACATTGCTTGCCATTGCAGCATTTCATGATTATGAAATCTGGCAGATGGATGTGAAAACTGCTTTCCTGAATGGATATCTTGATGAAGATATCTATATGGAACAGCCTTTGGGTTTCACTTCCAGTGATGGAGATCACAAGGTCTGCAAGCTGCAAAGATCCATCTATGGACTAAAGCAAGCCTCTCGGAGTTGGAACACTCGTTTCGATGATGCAATCAAAACGTTTGATTTCATCAAAAACGAGGAGGAACCATGTGTTTATAAAAAGGTTAGTGGGAGTGCTGTCGTTTTTCTCGTACCGTACGTAGATGACATTCTCCTGATTGGGAATGATATTCCCATGCTAACCTCGGTCAAAGTCTGGTTGTCAAAAGAATTCTCCATGAAAGACCTTGGGGAAGCATCCTATATTTTGGGAATAAAGGTCTATAGAGATAGATCTAAAAGGATGCTTGGCCTGTCACAGAAAATGTACATAGAGGAGGTGCTGAAGAGGTTCAGCATGGAAAACTCCAAGAGGGGTCTCTTACCCCTAAGGCATGGAATTCATCTCTCCAAGAAGATGTGCCCCAACACATCTGAGGAAATTCAACGCATGAGCAAGATTCCTTATGCATCGGCAATAGGAAGCCTCATGTATGCCATGTTATGTACACGACCTGATATAGCTCTTGCTGTGAGTGTCACAAGCAGATATCAGTCGAATCCAGGTGAAGAACACTGGACAGCTGTGAAGAATATTCTTAAGTACTTGAGAAGAACTAAAGATTTATTCTTGGTTTTTGGAGGATCATCAGAGTTAAAGGTAGAAGGGTACACAGATTCAGACTTCATGACTGATGTCGATGACAGGAAGTCAACATCTGGATATGTGTTCTTGTGCAATGGTGGTGCGGTAAATTGGAAGAGTTCTAAACAACCGATCATTGCTGATTCTACTATGGAAGCCGAATACATCGCCGCCTCTGAAGCTGCTAAGGAAGGCTTCTGGTTCAAGAAATTCATTGCAGAGTTGGATGTGATGACATCAGATGCCATAACACTCTACTGCGATAATAATGGCGCCATAGCCCTTGCTAAGGAGCCAAGGTCTCATCAGAAGTCTAAGCATATAGAGCGGCGCTTTCACCTCATACGCGACTATGTGGAGAAGAAATATGTAGAGGTGCAGAGAGTAGACTCCGCGGATAACGTGGCAGACCCGTTCACTAAGCAGCTGAGTCAGCAAAAGACTGAAGCCCACCTTGAGAAGATGGGCCTAAGATATATGACCAATTGGCTTTAGTGCAAGTGGGAGATTGTTAGATGTATGCCCTAGAAGCCAATTTGGCTGACACATTGTTAATTCTAGGGACATAATTTTGTACTTGACTATTTATTATTGAATAAATAAAAGGCATCTTTTTCATTCATATTGTTTATGTGTCTATGAATCGTCCAAGAAATTAATAAGATGATGATACATATTCTCAAGAGTTGAGAATTTGAGCCATGTATCATTGGTGATTAATTTCTAAATGCTCCTGATCAAAGGATCATCACGAGGACGGTGATCGATCCGATCAGTGCACAGATCACTCTCCTTCTGGATGGACGAGACTTGAGTCCACAGTGTAGGGACACTGAAGTGATAGTGCAGGTGCTTGTTAGAGAACAAGGGTACTGAGCGTGACCAATACAAGAAGTCACTTGGATGTCTATCCACTCGTCAGTGACTTGCTTGATGTTGCAGTAGTGTGACTGGTCCTTTGACCTGCGGTGCTTCGGCTACTCACAGTGAGGTTATTGTAGTTTGACTGCACACATACATGGTCTCTAGCCATATGGGTCCATGCAGTGTAGATTGGCTGCAGTAAGTTCACTGTAGGAGTAGGGTATGCACCTATATGGAATCTATCGACCTTGATAGATAAGGAGAGATCCTATGTGATTTATAAGACTGAGTTCGTAAGACCTCGGCCGGGGCAGTATGCACAGTGGAGAAAGAGTTTTTCACTATCGAACTCGAGTCGAATAAATCTTGACATATGACAGACGATGGGGTTTGACGAGTTGTCCATGACCTCCGTCCTGTAGGGATCCACGATAGTAGGACTGTATCACATGTTTAACTGCACCTAGAGGTTCATCATTCTATTCTGCTGGGTAGCCACTACATGCTGCTAGGTGTCACTGGTGGATGGTGGGACTCATAGGGATTATCTTGATGATCGATAAACCCTAATGAGTTGAGTTGGAATCGTTCCAACCCATTGAAAGGAGTTTTCAATGATATAGTGATAGAGATCACAATATATCTCACTACCAGTCAGAATAGAACCTATGGGGTCACACACACTAGAAGTATTGACCGATCCGATGGTTGAAATCGTGATTAGGAATCACAAGAAATCAATTTGATTGATAAGAAGTTGAAGAAGAACAAAAGGAATTAATTAATTGGACTTGAAACAAGAATCCTACTTCGGGTAGGATACCTAGAGTTCTAATTGGATTAGGACTGGGATTCCTACTTGGAATAGGATTCCTCAATCCTAATGAGATTAGGAGTTTTGAATTAAAATTGGATTCCTACTTGGAGTAGGATTCCTAGAAATCCTAATAGGATTAGGACTTCGGATTCAAATAGAGTCCTAATTAGATTAGGACTAAAATTAAACAAATCCTAATTGGATTAGGATTCCTTAAGTCTAAATTAATTATTAATCTAATGAATCAACATGACTCCTAATTGGATTAGGATTGAAGAGTTCAATTGAGTCATGGTTCATTCAAGTCCTAATTGGATTAGGACTAGCATAGATTGAACCCAATTTGGCCAATCCTAATTAGATTAGGATGAAACCATGAGAGAGGCACCTAATCCTCTTTGGAAGAGGATTAGGTTAACCAACTAAGAGGGGCATCAGCCCCTCTCCAAATGCTTGGGGCGACAAGAAGAGAGGAGCTAGGGCCGGCGCCCCCTTCTTATTTGGTAGGTTGTCATTGGAACTCCTAAAAGTTAGGAGCTCCAATCCCTTTTTAAAGAGGACTAGAGGCCGGCGCCCTAAGAGAGCTTTTCATCCTCCTCTTGCTGCCGCCACCCTCCCCTCTCCTCTCTTGGTTCAGCCGCAAGCAAAGGAAGAGCAAGGTCCAAGCGTTGGCGTCTTCCTCTTCCTCCAATCCTTCTTCCAACGCAGGGAAAAGAAAGAAGGCTGCAGAAGCTGTGTTCTTCTTCCTTGAGTTCCTTCTTCTTCTTCCTCCTCTCAAGCACTTTCAAGAGTTGAAAGAAAGAGAAGAGATCAGCCATCAAAGGAGTCTTTGCAAGGGAGCTAGCACCCCGGGAAGACAAGAAAGCTTTGATCGGTTCTCTACTTCGTGTGGATACCCGTAGAGGCCGGACGTTTGAACGGCTTCAAACGAACCCTCTTCCAAAACCACGAATTCAGATTCGCGGTGATCATCTACCCGCGCAAGGTGAAGATTTGATCTTCCTATTAGTTCTAAAAGTTTTAATTCTTACCTAATTACGAAAGGTCTCGAAACAAGCGTTCATGCGATGAACGTCGAACCCGTGCATGCCGATTCCGCTGCCATCTGAAAATTTTTGAAATATCAGCGGCATGGGCGGGTTCCCAACAGTGGTATCAGAGCCTAGGCTTCGTAGATTAAGGTAAGAATTAAACATCTAAAGGCATATTAGATCTGAAAATTAAATGATCATGCATGCTGAAAAATTCTGCATGCAGATTTTTTCAGGGGTGCTGATTTTTACATGCTGATTTTTATGTGATAAAAAGATGATTCTAATTGCATTGTTAATGGGATTACAAAGTTTAGAATCATGATTAGCATGATCAGCGACCTATGTCATGATATAATCAGTTAAGTTTCAGATCTGAAAATTATAATTGTAGCATACGGTGATGATCATAGGATTCAACCCCTTTTGGTATCAAATGTAATGACCTGCGATGTGATCTGCGTGTCATGTAATTTTTCAGATGCTTGCATGCATCTTATTTGATGTTTTGAGAGGCCTGCGTGCCTCCTAAAAGGAGATGTAAATTATTTTTATTTTTATTTTACATCTGGTTGTATTTCTGTGATGTGATGTACATCAACGATCAAGTTGAAGCAAAGGCATGAGATGAAAGGTGATCCAAGCGGTTGATGGCAATGGGATCAAGGGTTGATCAAGGATCGAATCAAGGAAGCTTGGATCCAATTCAAGAGTTGAAGACCACTTGATCGATTGATGTGCATGTGCTTGTAATACGACCTAATTAGAATCCATGATCATCACCTAGTTAAAGTTTAGCTTTAATTATTGCCGCGATTATAACTGCCCGCCGTTTGCATGTGATGTGAATGAGAGTCGGGTAGATAGGTCTACAAGTGATGTAGCAAACCCAATTGAGACCTAAATCAAAACCTCCTCAATAAAGTCGAGAGTGAACCGACATGAGCAAGTCATATTAGATTAATTGATCTAATTGGTGTCTAGGAAAGCATGAAAGGTGGTTACTTAATTAGGACCTTACTCTCTGAGTAAGGGGAGCCTCCCACCTGCTTACCTGGCCAATTGTTCGATTACCTCTTATGAAAGGCTCAAGTTGCAAACACTAAGACCTGATTAACCAATATTAAGTCAATAGGTCTTCCACTGTAGTAGAGCTGCTAAGGCCTTTCTGATGTTGACTTGTCTCGGCTGGATACAGTGGTCAAGTTGCATTGGGGGGCTGGACCTCTCTATAGACATGAGATGTTGTAGGGTAAAGGTGGGGTTGGGCACCAATAACTGTTAGGTGAGGACCCAATGACGACTTTATTCCTACGGTTATACGGTGGGTCTGACTTAACTAAGAAATGAGACCAATAACTGTTAGGTGAGGTCTTCATGGCTTAGAGACCAAGTTGCACTGCAACATGCTTGAGAAGCATTGTACAAGAGTTGTACACTCATCCATCTATGTGTCACCAATAACTGTTAGGTGAGGTGGCATGTAAATTGGTGGGACCGCAGTACCCACTAGAAACCCTAGTCGTGTGGGATTTCTGTTTTCCTACCAGGGGAGTGTGAGGAATTCGAGAAAATAGTGGGAGTCACATTTGTTCTAAAAGACCTTAGGACAGATTAGGATCAAGTACAAAAGTCTAACTAGAATCTTTACTCTCTGCAGATACAATGTCGGCTTCAAACCCTTTGACCCGTATTCTTGAGACCAACCGACTGACCGGAACCAATTACAAGGACTGGCTTAGAAATCTCAAAATAGTTTTGGACTGTGAGAAGATAGGTTATATACTCGATTCAGATATCCCCACATTACCAGCACGTCCCACTGATGTTCAGCGTGAGATGCATAAAAAGTGGTTGGACGATGACATTAGAGTAAAATGCTATATGATGGCATCTATGTCTAATGAACTCCAATGCCAGCATGAAAATATAAAGACTGCTAGGGACATACTGGCACACCTACAAGAGTTGTATGGTGAGCAGAGTCGCACAGCTCGTTTTGAAGTGTCCAAGAGACTTTTCAAAGCGAAGATGCGCGAAGGGCAGTCTGTCCATGATCACGGTCTGACCATGATCAAGGACCTAGAGGAGCTTGAGAAGCTCGGTATGGACATGCACAAGGAATTGCAAGTGGATTTGATCCTACAGTCACTTCCTGATTCATTTGGTCAGTTTATAGTAAACTACCACATGAATAAGATTGAATGCACTAAGACTGAACTAATCAACATGTTGGTAACTGCTGAGGGAGCCTTGAAAGGTTCAAGGGGCAATGTCCTCGCTGCTGAGTTGACTTCTGGTTCCAAGAGAAAGTCTACTTGGAAGAAAAGGAAGCCTACAAAGAAGCAGAAGAAAGACAAGAAGCCAAAGAAGGAAGTTCAAAAGAAAAAGGCTAACGACAAAGGAAAATGTTTCCACTGCAATGTCGAAGGCCACTGGAAGAGAAACTGTCCTTCATACCTCGAGAGCCTAAAGAACAAGAAAGGTGACACACCTTCAGAAGGTATAGACTTGCTCATTATTGAAACTAATCTAACGGTTTCTTCTACTTCTAGTTGGGTTATAGATTCTGGTTCTAGTGCTCATTTGTGCACTACCATGCAGGGTCTAAAGGAAAGTAGAAGGCTGGCGGAAGGTGCGGTAACCCTTCGGGTTGGCAACGGGGCAAAAGTTGCTGCTGTGGCTGTGGGCACCTACCATCTGCGACTACCGTCTGGATTTAGTTTAATACTTAGAGACTGCTATTATGTACCTGTTGCTAGCAGAAATTTGATTTCTGTTTCATGTCTAGCACAGGAAGGTCATGTTTTTACATTTGACAAAGACTGTTGTTCTATTTATTTGAGAAATAAAATAGTCGCACGTGGTTTTATGATTGACAGTCTCTACCATTTACATATGGATGTATCTGTGAATGTTACCGAGCAAGATGTGAGTGCCAAAGGATCCAAAAGATCCAGAGATGAGATAAACCAAAGATATTTGTGGCACCTCAGACTTGGCCATATTGGAGAAGATAGAATGAACAAAATGGATAAAGATGGGCTCTTAGGCTCATTGACTTCCGAATCATATCCAGTTTGCGAGTCTTGTCTTCAAGGAAAGATGGCCAGACTATCCTTTGTAGGACATGGGGAGAGGACCACTGAAATACTTACCCTAGTACATACAGATGTATGTGGCCCATTCGATGTGCTAGCCAGGGGACGTTATTCTTACTTCATTACCTTTGCCGATGATTATTCACGGTATGGGTATGTGTATCTTATGAGACACAAGTCTGAATCCTTTGAAAAGTTCAAAGAGTTCAAGAATGAAGTAGAAAAACAAACTGGAAAACCTCTTAAGGCTCTTCGATCAGATCGAGGAGGAGAATACCTTAGTGGGGAATTCCGGGACTATCTCAAAGAAAACGGCATAGTCTCACAATGGACACCTCCGGGAACACCTCAACTCAACGGGGTGTCAGAGAGGAGAAATCGGACCCTATTGGATATGGTCAGGTCCATGATGAGCTTCACTGATTTACCTATGTTCCTTTGGGGAGATGCCTTACTCACAGCGATTTATTTATTGAATAGAGTTCCCTCTAAATCCGTTCCTACCACACCGTATGAGATATGGCATGGTAAGAAACCAAGTCTGGGTCATCTCAAGATTTGGGGATGTCCGGCCCACGTCAAGCGACTACAGGCGGACAAGTTAGAGGCTAGGACCATAAGTGCTCGTTTTATAGGATATCCTAAAGAGTCATTAGGATACAATTTTTACGTCTCAGAGGATCACAATGTGTTTGTGAGCCGTCATGCCATCTTCTTGGAAAATCAGTTTATCCTTGATAGAGGCAGTGGGAGGAAAATTGAGCTTGAAGAGAAAGTCTCTGAAAAGCAACGAGTCATGGATCCTATAGAACCTATTCATAAGGAGCCAGTACACGATGTCCCTCAACCACCTCGTAGATCTAGTAGAGTCTCCCATCCTCCCGATAGATACTTAGGTATACTTGAAGAGGATACTGAGGAAATGTTCCTAGTTGGAGATAGGGATCACATACAGGATCCCAAAACCTACAACGAGGCGATATCTGATATCGATTCCGAGAAATGGCTGGAAGCTATGAAGTCAGAGATAGACTCCATGCATTCCAACCAAGTCTGGACCTTAGTAGATCCACCAGAAGGTATTGTACCTATTGGATGCAAATGGATCTACAAAAGGAAGATAGGTTCGGATGGAAAGGTAGAGACCTATAAGGCAAGGCTTGTGGCGAAAGGGTATAGTCAGCGCGAAGGCATTGACTATCAGGAGACCTTTTCACCTGTAGCCATGCTAAAATCCATCCGAACATTGCTTGCCATTGCAGCATTTCATGATTATGAAATCTGGCAGATGGATGTGAAAACTGCTTTCCTGAATGGATATCTTGATGAAGATATCTATATGGAACAGCCTTTGGGTTTCACTTCCAGTGATGGAGATCACAAGGTCTGCAAGCTGCAAAGATCCATCTATGGACTAAAGCAAGCCTCTCGGAGTTGGAACACTCGTTTCGATGATGCAATCAAAACGTTTGATTTCATCAAAAACGAGGAGGAACCATGTGTTTATAAAAAGGTTAGTGGGAGTGCTGTCGTTTTTCTCGTACTGTACGTAGATGACATTCTCCTGATTGGGAATGATATTCCCATGCTAACCTCGGTCAAGGTCTGGTTGTCAAAAGAATTCTCCATGAAAGACCTTGGGGAAGCATCCTATATTTTGGGAATAAAGGTCTATAGAGATAGATCTAAAAGGATGCTTGGCCTGTCACAGAAAATGTACATAGAGGAGGTGCTGAAGAGGTTCAGCATGGAAAACTCCAAGAGGGGTCTCTTACCCCTAAGGCATGGAATTCATCTCTCCAAGAAGATGTGCCCCAACACATCTGAGGAAATTCAACGCATGAGCAAGATTCCTTATGCATCGGCAATAGGAAGCCTCATGTATGCCATGTTATGTACACGACCTGATATAGCTCTTGCTGTGAGTGTCACAAGCAGATATCAGTCGAATCCAGGTGAAGAACACTGGACAGCTGTGAAGAATATTCTTAAGTACTTGAGAAGAACTAAAGATTTATTCTTGGTTTTTGGAGGATCATCAGAGTTAAAGGTAGAAGGGTACACAGATTCAGACTTCATGACTGATGTCGATGACAGGAAGTCAACATCTGGATATGTGTTCTTGTGCAATGGTGGTGCGGTAAATTGGAAGAGTTCTAAACAACCGATCATTGCTGATTCTACTATGGAAGCCGAATACATCGCCGCCTCTGAAGCTGCTAAGGAAGGCTTCTGGTTCAAGAAATTCATTGCAGAGTTGGATGTGATGACATCAGATGCCATAACACTCTACTGCGATAATAATGGCGCCATAGCCCTTGCTAAGGAGCCAAGGTCTCATCAGAAGTCTAAGCATATAGAGCGGCGCTTTCACCTCATACGCGACTATGTGGAGAAGAAATATGTAGAGGTGCAGAGAGTAGACTCCGCGGATAACGTGGCAGACCCGTTCACTAAGCAGCTGAGTCAGCAAAAGACTGAAGCCCACCTTGAGAAGATGGGCCTAAGATATATGACCAATTGGCTTTAGTGCAAGTGGGAGATTGTTAGATGTATGCCCTAGAAGCCAATTTGGCTGACACATTGTTAATTCTAGGGACATAATTTTGTACTTGACTATTTATTATTGAATAAATAAAAGGCATCTTTTTCATTCATATTGTTTATGTGTCTATGAATCGTCCAAGAAATTAATAAGATGATGATACATATTCTCAAGAGTTGAGAATTTGAGCCATGTATCATTGGTGATTAATTTCTAAATGCTCCTGATCAAAGGATCATCACGAGGACGGTGATCGATCCGATCAGTGCACAGATCACTCTCCTTCTGGATGGACGAGACTTGAGTCCACAGTGTAGGGACACTGAAGTGATAGTGCAGGTGCTTGTTAGAGAACAAGGGTACTGAGCGTGACCAATACAAGAAGTCACTTGGATGTCTATCCACTCGTCAGTGACTTGCTTGATGTTGCAGTAGTGTGACTGGTCCTTTGACCTGCGGTGCTTCGGCTACTCACAGTGAGGTTATTGTAGTTTGACTGCACACATACATGGTCTCTAGCCATATGGGTCCATGCAGTGTAGATTGGCTGCAGTAAGTTCACTGTAGGAGTAGGGTATGCACCTATATGGAATCTATCGACCTTGATAGATAAGGAGAGATCCTATGTGATTTATAAGACTGAGTTCGTAAGACCTCGGCCGGGGCAGTATGCACAGTGGAGAAAGAGTTTTTCACTATCGAACTCGAGTCGAATAAATCTTGACATATGACAGACGATGGGGTTTGACGAGTTGTCCATGACCTCCGTCCTGTAGGGATCCACGATAGTAGGACTGTATCACATGTTTAACTGCACCTAGAGGTTCATCATTCTATTCTGCTGGGTAGCCACTACATGCTGCTAGGTGTCACTGGTGGATGGTGGGACTCATAGGGATTATCTTGATGATCGATAAACCCTAATGAGTTGAGTTGGAATCGTTCCAACCCATTGAAAGGAGTTTTCAATGATATAGTGATAGAGATCACAATATATCTCACTACCAGTCAGAATAGAACCTATGGGGTCACACACACTAGAAGTATTGACCGATCCGATGGTTGAAATCGTGATTAGGAATCACAAGAAATCAATTTGATTGATAAGAAGTTGAAGAAGAACAAAGGGAATTAATTAATTGGACTTGAAACAAGAATCCTACTTCGGGTAGGATACCTAGAGTTCTAATTGGATTAGGACTGGGATTCCTACTTGGAATAGGATTCCTCAATCCTAATGAGATTAGGAGTTTTGAATTAAAATTGGATTCCTACTTGGAGTAGGATTCCTAGAAATCCTAATAGGATTAGGACTTCGGATTCAAATAGAGTCCTAATTAGATTAGGACTAAAATTAAACAAATCCTAATTGGATTAGGATTCCTTAAGTCTAAATTAATTATTAATCTAATGAATCAACATGACTCCTAATTGGATTAGGATTGAAGAGTTCAATTGAGTCATGGTTCATTCAAGTCCTAATTGGATTAGGACTAGCATAGATTGAACCCAATTTGGCCAATCCTAATTAGATTAGGATGAAACCATGAGAGAGGCACCTAATCCTCTTTGGAAGAGGATTAGGTTAACCAACTAAGAGGGGCATCAGCCCCTCTCCAAATGCTTGGGGCGACAAGAAGAGAGGAGCTAGGGCCGGCGCCCCCTTCTTATTTGGTAGGTTGTCATTGGAACTCCTAAAAGTTAGGAGCTCCAATCCCTTTTTAAAGAGGACTAGAGGCCGGCGCCCTAAGAGAGCTTTTCATCCTCCTCTTGCTGCCGCCACCCTCCCCTCTCCTCTCTTGGTTCAGCCGCAAGCAAAGGAAGAGCAAGGTCCAAGCGTTGGCGTCTTCCTCTTCCTCCAATCCTTCTTCCAACGCAGGGAAAAGAAAGAAGGCTGCAGAAGCTGTGTTCTTCTTCCTTGAGTTCCTTCTTCTTCTTCCTCCTCTCAAGCACTTTCAAGAGTTGAAAGAAAGAGAAGAGATCAGCCATCAAAGGAGTCTTTGCAAGGGAGCTAGCACCCCGGGAAGACAAGAAAGCTTTGATCGGTTCTCTACTTCGTGTGGATACCCGTAGAGGCCGGACGTTTGAACGGCTTCAAACGAACCCTCTTCCAAAACCACGAATTCAGATTCGCGGTGATCATCTACCCGCGCAAGGTGAAGATTTGATCTTCCTATTAGTTCTAAAAGTTTTAATTCTTACCTAATTACGAAAGGTCTCGAAACAAGCGTTCATGCGATGAACGTCGAACCCGTGCATGCCGATTCCGCTGCCATCTGAAAATTTTTGAAATATCAGCGGCATGGGCGGGTTCCCAACAGTGGTATCAGAGCCTAGGCTTCGTAGATTAAGGTAAGAATTAAACATCTAAAGGCATATTAGATCTGAAAATTAAATGATCATGCATGCTGAAAAATTCTGCATGCAGATTTTTTCAGGGGTGCTGATTTTTACATGCTGATTTTTATGTGATAAAAAGATGATTCTAATTGCATTGTTAATGGGATTACAAAGTTTAGAATCATGATTAGCATGATCAGCGACCTATGTCATGATATAATCAGTTAAGTTTCAGATCTGAAAATTATAATTGTAGCATACGGTGATGATCATAGGATTCAACCCCTTTTGGTATCAAATGTAATGACCTGCGATGTGATCTGCGATGTCATGTAATTTTTCAGATGCTTGCATGCATCTTATTTGATGTTTTGAGAGGCCTGCGTGCCTCCTAAAAGGAGATGTAAATTATTTTTATTTTTATTTTACATCTGGTTGTATTTCTGTGATGTGATGTACATCAACGATCAAGTTGAAGCAAAGGCATGAGATGAAAGGTGATCCAAGCGGTTGATGGCGATGGGATCAAGGGTTGATCAAGGATCGAATCAAGGAAGCTTGGATCCAATTCAAGAGTTGAAGACCACTTGATCGATTGATGTGCATGTGCTTGTAATACGACCTAATTAGAATCCATGATCATCACCTAGTTAAAGTTTAGCTTTAATTATTGCCGCGATTATAACTGCCTGCAATGCGCCGTTTGCATGTGATGTGAATGAGAGTCGGGTAGATAGGTCTACATGTGATGTAGCAAACCCAATTGAGACCTAAATCAAAACCTCCTCAATCAAGTCGAGAGTGAACCGACATGAGCAAGTCATATTAGATTAATTGATCTAATTGGTGTCTAGGAAAGCATGAAAGGTGGTTACTTAATTAGGACCTTACTCTCTGAGTAAGGGGAGCCTCCCACCTGCTTACCTGGCCAATTGTTCGATTACCTCTTATGAAAGGCTCAAGTTGCAAACACTAAGACCTGATTAACCAATATTAAGTCAATAGGTCTTCCACTGTAGTAGAGCTGCTAAGGCCTTTCTGATGTTGACTTGTCTCGGCTGGATACAGTGGTCAAGTTGCATTGGGGGGCTGGACCTCTCTATAGACATGAGATGTTGTAGGGTAAAGGTGGGGTTGGGCACCAATAACTGTTAGGTGAGGACCCAATGACGACTTTATTCCTACGGTTATACGGTGGGTCTGACTTAACTAAGAAATGAGACCAATAACTGTTAGGTGAGGTCTTCATGGCTTAGAGACCAAGTTGCACTGCAACATGCTTGAGAAGCATTGTACAAGAGTTGTACACTCATCCATCTATGTGTCACCAATAACTGTTAGGTGAGGTGGCATGTAAATTGGTGGGACCGCAGTACCCACTAGAAATCCTAGTCGTGTGGGATTTCCGTTTTCCTACCAGGGGAGTGTGAGGAATTCGAGAAAATAGTGGGAGTCACATTTGTTCTAAAAGACCTTAGGACAGATTAGGATCAAGTACAAAAGTCTAACTAGAATCTTTACTCTCTGCAGATACAATGTCGGCTTCAAACCCTTTGACCCGTATTCTTGAGACCAACCGACTGACCGGAACCAATTACAAGGACTGGCTTAGAAATCTCAAAATAGTTTTGGACTGTGAGAAGATAGGTTATATACTCGATTCAGATATCCCCACATTACCAGCACGTCCCACTGATGTTCAGCGTGAGATGCATAAAAAGTGGTTGGACGATGACATTAGAGTAAAATGCTATATGATGGCATCTATGTCTAATGAACTCCAATGCCAGCATGAAAATATAAAGACTGCTAGGGACATACTGGCACACCTACAAGAGTTGTATGGTGAGCAGAGTCGCACAGCTCGTTTTGAAGTGTCCAAGAGACTTTTCAAAGCGAAGATGCGCGAAGGGCAGTCTGTCCATGATCACGGTCTGACCATGATCAAGGACCTAGAGGAGCTTGAGAAGCTCGGTATGGACATGCACAAGGAATTGCAAGTGGATTTGATCCTACAGTCACTTCCTGATTCATTTGGTCAGTTTATAGTAAACTACCACATGAATAAGATTGAATGCACTAAGACTGAACTAATCAACATGTTGGTAACTGCTGAGGGAGCCTTGAAAGGTTCAAGGGGCAATGTCCTCGCTGCTGAGTTGACTTCTGGTTCCAAGAGAAAGTCTACTTGGAAGAAAAGGAAGCCTACAAAGAAGCAGAAGAAAGACAAGAAGCCAAAGAAGGAAGTTCAAAAGAAAAAGGCTAACGACAAAGGAAAATGTTTCCACTGCAATGTCGAAGGCCACTGGAAGAGAAACTGTCCTTCATACCTCGAGAGCCTAAAGAACAAGAAAGGTGACACACCTTCAGAAGGTATAGACTTGCTCATTATTGAAACTAATCTAACGGTTTCTTCTACTTCTAGTTGGGTTATAGATTCTGGTTCTAGTGCTCATTTGTGCACTACCATGCAGGGTCTAAAGGAAAGTAGAAGGCTGGCGGAAGGTGCGGTAACCCTTCGGGTTGGCAACGGGGCAAAAGTTGCTGCTGTGGCTGTGGGCACCTACCATCTGCGACTACCGTCTGGATTTAGTTTAATACTTAGAGACTGCTATTATGTACCTGTTGCTAGCAGAAAATTGATTTCTGTTTCATGTCTAGCACAGGAAGGTCATGTTTTTACATTTGACAAAGACTGCTGTTCTATTTATTTGAGAAATAAAATAGTCGCACGTGGTTTTATGATTGACAGTCTCTACCATTTACATATGGATGTATCTGTGAATGTTACCGAGCAAGATGTGAGTGCCAAAGGATCCAAAAGATCCAGAGATGAGATAAACCAAAGATATTTGTGGCACCTCAGACTTGGCCATATTGGAGAAGATAGAATGAACAAAATGGATAAAGATGGGCTCTTAGGCTCATTGACTTCCGAATCATATCCAGTTTGCGAGTCTTGTCTTCAAGGAAAGATGGCCAGACTATCCTTTGTAGGACATGGGGAGAGGACCACTGAAATACTTACCCTAGTACATACAGACGTATGTGGCCCATTCGATGTGCTAGCCAGGGGACGTTATTCTTACTTCATTACCTTTGCCGATGATTATTCACGGTATGGGTATGTGTATCTTATGAGACACAAGTCTGAATCCTTTGAAAAGTTCAAAGAGTTCAAGAATGAAGTAGAAAAACAAACTGGAAAACCTCTTAAGGCTCTTCGATCAGATCGAGGAGGAGAATACCTTAGTGGGGAATTCCGGGACTATCTCAAAGAAAACGGCATAGTCTCACAATGGACACCTCCGGGAACACCTCAACTCAACGGGGTGTCAGAGAGGAGAAATCGGACCCTATTGGATATGGTCAGGTCCATGATGAGCTTCACTGATTTACCTATGTTCCTTTGGGGAGATGCCTTACTCACAGCGATTTATTTATTGAATAGAGTTCCCTCTAAATCCGTTCCTACCACACCGTATGAGATATGGCATGGTAAGAAACCAAGTCTGGGTCATCTCAAGATTTGGGGATGTCCGGCCCACGTCAAGCGACTACAGGCGGACAAGTTAGAGGCTAGGACCATAAGTGCTCGTTTTATAGGATATCCTAAAGAGTCATTAGGATACAATTTTTACGTCTCAGAGGATCACAATGTGTTTGTGAGCCGTCATGCCATCTTCTTGGAAAATCAGTTTATCCTTGATAGAGACAGTGGGAGGAAAATTGAGCTTGAAGAGAAAGTCTCTGAAAAGCAACGAGTCATGGATCCTATAGAACCTATTCATAAGGAGCCAGTACACGATGTCCCTCAACCACCTCGTAGATCTAGTAGAGTCTCCCATCCTCCCGATAGATACTTAGGTATACTTGAAGAGGATACTGAGGAAATGTTCCTAGTGGGAGATAGGGATCACATACAGGATCCCAAAACCTACAACGAGGCGATATCTGATATCGATTCCGAGAAATGGCTGGAAGCTATGAAGTCAGAGATAGACTCCATGCATTCCAACCAAGTCTGGACCTTAGTAGATCCACCAGAAGGTATTGTACCTATTGGATGCAAATGGATCTACAAAAGGAAGATAGGTTCGGATGGAAAGGTAGAGACCTATAAGGCAAGGCTTGTGGCGAAAGGGTATAGTCAGCGCGAAGGCATTGACTATCAGGAGACCTTTTCACCTGTAGCCATGCTAAAATCCATCCGAACATTGCTTGCCATTGCAGCATTTCATGATTATGAAATCTGGCAGATGGATGTGAAAACTGCTTTCCTGAATGGATATCTTGATGAAGATATCTATATGGAACAGCCTTTGGGTTTCACTTCCAGTGATGGAGATCACAAGGTCTGCAAGCTGCAAAGATCCATCTATGGACTAAAGCAAGCCTCTCGGAGTTGGAACACTCGTTTCGATGATGCAATCAAAACGTTTGATTTCATCAAAAATGAGGAGGAACCATGTGTTTATAAAAAGGTTAGTGGGAGTGCTGTCGTTTTTCTCGTACTGTACGTAGATGACATTCTCCTGATTGGGAATGATATTCCCATGCTAACCTCGGTCAAGGTCTGGTTGTCAAAAGAATTCTCCATGAAAGACCTTGGGGAAGCATCCTATATTTTGGGAATAAAGGTCTATAGAGATAGATCTAAAAGGATGCTTGGCCTGTCACAGAAAATGTACATAGAGGAGGTGCTGAAGAGGTTCAGCATGGAAAACTCCAAGAGGGGTCTCTTACCCCTAAGGCATGGAATTCATCTCTCCAAGAAGATGTGCCCCAACACATCTGAGGAAATTCAACGCATGAGCAAGATTCCTTATGCATCGGCAATAGGAAGCCTCATGTATGCCATGTTATGTACACGACCTGATATAGCTCTTGCTGTGAGTGTCACAAGCAGATATCAGTCGAATCCAGGTGAAGAACACTGGACAGCTGTGAAGAATATTCTTAAGTACTTGAGAAGAACTAAAGATTTATTCTTGGTTTTTGGAGGATCATCAGAGTTAAAGGTAGAAGGGTACACAGATTCAGACTTCATGACTGATGTCGATGACAGGAAGTCAACATCTGGATATGTGTTCTTGTGCAATGGTGGTGCGGTAAATTGGAAGAGTTCTAAACAACCGATCATTGCTGATTCTACTATGGAAGCCGAATACATCGCCGCCTCTGAAGCTGCTAAGGAAGGCTTCTGGTTCAAGAAATTCATTGCAGAGTTGGATGTGATGACATCAGATGCCATAACACTCTACTGCGATAATAATGGCGCCATAGCCCTTGCTAAGGAGCCAAGGTCTCATCAGAAGTCTAAGCATATAGAGCGGCGCTTTCACCTCATACGCGACTATGTGGAGAAGAAATATGTAGAGGTGCAGAGAGTAGACTCCGCGGATAACGTGGCAGACCCGTTCACTAAGCAGCTGAGTCAGCAAAAGACTGAAGCCCACCTTGAGAAGATGGGCCTAAGATATATGACCAATTGGCTTTAGTGCAAGTGGGAGATTGTTAGATGTATGCCCTAGAAGCCAATTTGGCTGACACATTGTTGATTCTAGGGACATAATTTTGTACTTGACTATTTATTATTGAATAAATAAAAGGCATCTTTTTCATTCATATTGTTTATGTGTCTATGAATCGTCCAAGAAATTAATAAGATGATGATACATATTCTCAAGAGTTGAGAATTTGAGCCATGTATCATTGGTGATTAATTTCTAAATGCTCCTGATCAAAGGATCATCACGAGGACGGTGATCGATCCGATCAGTGCACAGATCACTCTCCTTCTGGATGGACGAGACTTGAGTCCACAGTGTAGGGACACTGAAGTGATAGTGCAGGTGCTTGTTAGAGAACAAGGGTACTGAGCGTGACCAATACAAGAAGTCACTTGGATGTCTATCCACTCGTCAGTGACTTGCTTGATGTTGCAGTAGTGTGACTGGTCCTTTGACCTGCGGTGCTTCGGCTACTCACAGTGAGGTTATTGTAGTTTGACTGCACACATACATGGTCTCTAGCCATATGGGTCCATGCAGTGTAGATTAGCTGCAGTAAGTTCACTGTAGGAGTAGGGTATGCACCTATATGGAATCTATCGACCTTGATAGATAAGGAGAGATCCTATGTAATTTATAAGACTGAGTTCGTAAGACCTCGGCCGGGGCAGTATGCACAGTGGAGAAAGAGTTTTTCACTATCGAACTCGAGTCGAATAAATCTTGACATATGACAGACGATGGGGTTTGACGAGTTGTCCATGACCTCCGTCCTGTAGGGATCCACGATAGTAGGACTGTATCACATGTTTAACTGCACCTAGAGGTTCATCATTCTATTCTGCTGGGTAGCCACTACATGCTGCTAGGTGTCACTGGTGGATGGTGGGACTCATAGGGATTATCTTGATGATCGATAAACCCTAATGAGTTGAGTTGGAATCGTTCCAACCCATTGAAAGGAGTTTTCAATAATATAGTGATAGAGATCACAATATATCTCACTACCAGTCAGAATAGAACCTATGGGGTCACACACACTAGAAGTATTGACCGATCCGATGGTTGAAATCGTGATTAGGAATCACAAGAAATCAATTTGATTGATAAGAAGTTGAAGAAGAACAAAGGGAATTAATTAATTGGACTTGAAACAAGAATCCTACTTCGGGTAGGATACCTAGAGTTCTAATTGGATTAGGACTGGGATTCCTACTTGGAATAGGATTCCTCAATCCTAATGAGATTAGGAGTTTTGAATTAAAATTGGATTCCTACTTGGAGTAGGATTCCTAGAAATCCTAATAGGATTAGGACTTCGGATTCAAATAGAGTCCTAATTAGATTAGGACTAAAATTAAACAAATCCTAATTGGATTAGGATTCCTTAAGTCTAAATTAATTATTAATCTAATGAATCAACATGACTCCTAATTGGATTAGGATTGAAGAGTTCAATTGAGTCATGGTTCATTCAAGTCCTAATTGGATTAGGACTAGCATAGATTGAACCCAATTTGGCCAATTCTAATTAGATTAGGATGAAACCATGAGAGAGGCACCTAATCCTCTTTGGAAGAGGATTAGGTTAACCAACTAAGAGGGGCATCAGCCCCTCTCCAAATGCTTGGGGCGACAAGAAGACAGGAGCTAGGGCCGGCGCCCCCTTCTTATTTGGTAGGTTGTCATTGGAACTCCTAAAAGTTAGGAGCTCCAATCCCTTTTTAAAGAGGACTAGAGGCCGGCGCCCTAAGAGAGCTTTTCATCCTCCTCTTGCTGCCGCCACCCTCCCCTCTCCTCTCTTGGTTCAGCCGCAAGCAAAGGAAGAGCAAGGTCCAAGCGTTGGCGTCTTCCTCTTCCTCCAATCCTTCTTCCAACGCAGGGAAAAGAAAGAAGGCTGCAGAAGCTGTGTTCTTCTTCCTTGAGTTCCTTCTTCTTCTTCCTCCTCTCAAGCACTTTCAAGAGTTGAAAGAAAGAGAAGAGATCAGCCATCAAAGGAGTCTTTGCAAGGGAGCTAGCACCCCGGGAAGACAAGAAAGCTTTGATCGGTTCTCTACTTCGTGTGGATACCAGTAGAGGCCGGACGTTTGAACGGCTTCAAACAAACCCTCTTCCAAAACCACGAATTCAGATTCGCGGTGATCATCTACCCGCGCAAGGTGAAGATTTGATCTTCCTATTAGTTCTAAAAGTTTTAATTCTTACCTAATTACGAAAGGTCTCGAAACAAGCGTTCATGTGATGAACGTCGAACCCGTGCATGCCGATTCCGCTGCCATCTGAAAATTTTTGAAATATCAGCGGCATGGGCGGGTTCCCAACAGACACATCCTCCCAAACCTGATCAGGAATCGGTAAAGGCTGAAGTAGACCCGCAGGTCGCAGTGAATCCGCCTTCGCCCTTTGGCACACATCGCATTGCTGTACATAAGCTCTGACCGCTGCCTTCATGCCTACCCACGTACAGCTCTGGCTCAGCCTCTTGTAAGTCCTGAAAAATCCCTCGTGTCCAGCAAAAGGAGTATCATGGAAGTGCTGGATCAATACCTGCCACATGGCTGAATCGGTGGGCATGCGGATCAACCCATGGTCCAGAATCAACCCATCTCGGTCCTCCATCTCGGGATGACTGCTCGGATCTACTGCCAACTCTCTCTGGATCTGTACTAGGTTCGGATCCCGGCATGTGGCGGTCCTCAAGTCTGAAATAAAAGGAAAAACCGGCGTAGTCAAAGCCGCCAACTCGCCGGACTCGGGATGGCGCGATAGTGCATCCGCCACTCGATTTTCTGCCCCCTTTTTGTACACCATCTGATAGTCGTAGCCGAGAAGCTTCGACACCCACCTCTGCTGGGCTGGAGTATGTATGCGCTGCTCAAGAAAAAATGGAAGGCTCTGCTGATCAGTTCGAACGATGAATTGGCGGTTGATAAGGTACGGCCTCCACTTTGTGACTGCATGGATGACCGCCATCATCTCCCTCTCATATGTGGACAGCGAGCGGGTCCTAGGGGACAATGCCTTGCTCATGAAAGCAATTGGTCGTCCCTCCTGCATCAAAACAGCTCCAATGCCGGCACCGGAAGCATCGCACTCGACTACAAACGGTTTGGCGAAATCAGGTAGCGCCAAAACCAGGGCCGTCGTCATGGCTTCCTTGAGCTTCTCGAACGCTTCCGTCGCTGCCTCGGTCCATCTAAACTCGCCCTTTCGCAGCAACAGGGTCAGTGGCGCGTCGATCTTTCCATATCCCTCCACAAACCGGCGGTAATAACCGGTTAGGCCCAAAAATCCTCGCAGCTCCTTTTGGTTCTTGGGTAGCGGCCACTCGGTCATGCAATGTATCTTTGCTTGGTCCGGCTCCACACCTGCAGCAGAGATGACATGGCCTAGGTACTCGACCTTCGGCTCGGCCCATAGGCACTTGGATCGCTTTACCTTCAATTGATTTCTACGCAGAATTTTCAGCACTTCCTCTAAGTGCTCTAGGTGCTCCTGCCATGAACGACTGTAAACCAGTATGTCATCGAAGAATACAAGGACATACCGTCATAGTAATGGTCTGAATATGTTATTCATGAGCCCCTGGAACGTCGCTGGTGCATTGGTGAGGCCGAACGGCATCACCCGAAACTCATAATGGCCATCCTGTGTCCGAAACGCCGTCTTGTGCACATCTTCGGGCCTGACACGGATCTGGTGGTATCCGGCACGAAGATCAAGTTTGCTGAAGTATTCCGCACCAGCAAGCTCATCCAACAGCTCCTCGATGACTGGAATCGGATATCGGTCCTTAACGGTGATCGCGTTAAGTGCCCGGTAGTCGACGCAGAATCGTCACGTCCCGTCCTTCTTATGTACCAGCAGCACCGGCGATGAATATGAGCTTCTACTGGGCTGAATGATGCCGCTCTCCAACATCTCTCGTACCATCTTTGAGATCTCCTCCTTCTGAACGTGCGGGTAGCGGTAAGGCCTCACATTCGCTGGTTCTGCTCCCGGTACAATCTCTATGTGATGATCGTGCTTCCTCTCGGGTGGAAGACCATGAGGCTCCTCAAATAAATCTGCGAACCCCTATAAGAGAGCAGCCAAATCAGTAAGTATACCTGCCTCCGTCGTGGTCTCCGTTGGCAGAGGTAAGAGCTGCATCAAGTAGCTGTGCGCGCCGGGTCCGGGCAAGCCGACTAGGGGCTGAAGTGCAGCCCTTGGGCTAGGCCGAATGCCATCCAATCTAACTCGCCGTCCGCTCCGTCTGAAAGTCACCCACATCTCGGCGAAGTCGAATGTAACCGGGCCAAGACTCTGCAGCCACTGCGTACCAAGGACCAAATCAGCTCCTCGTAATGCCAACGGATAGAGATCGAGCTTGAATTGGCTGCCCTGGATCGTCAAAGTGATGCCTCGGCATATGCCCTCCGCCCTCAACGTGGCTCCGTCACCCAATGCCACGTCGAAGCCCAATGTCGGCTCTGCTATGAGACCGATCTGTTTGACGAGCCTCTCATCCAAAAAATTGTGGGTGCTGCCCGTATCTATGAGGATACGCACCACACGTCTTTTGATCATGCCGTTCACGCGTAGCGTTTTCGGTGTCGCCGATTCGGAGTAGGCATGCAATGAAATCTGAGGTGGCACGTCCTCTTCCTTGGCCTCTAAATCTTGGGGCTCGTCCTCAGCAACCTCATCACCATCTTCAGCCACGGCCTCGTCCTCCAATCCGTCGATCAACATCACCACTCCGACGGGCCGCGCACACTGGTGTCCCGGTGTAAATTTCTCGTCGCAGCGAAAACATAGGCCTTTTGCTCGACGTTCCTCCACTTGTGCTGGTGTCAAGATCCTCCCGGGTGGACGCTCAACCCTCTTGACATCACCTGACAAGCGAAGAGGGGACCTCGGCCCTGTGTTGGCTGCTGCAACCGTCGGCACTCTCGGCTGGCCAATGGAGCCCCCTGCGGTTTGGCCGGCCCAGGGGTTGGTCCAGCTGCCCCGTGCCGCTGATCGAGTGGTCTTGATCTTCTCTTCCACCATTAGGGCCAAGGCAAAGGCATCCTCCAGAGATTGTGGCCGCAAAGTCCTCACCTCGGTTTGAATATCGACACGAAGTCCTCCGAGGTATACGCTTTTCAGCGCGGAGTCGCTCCATCCCACCACTCGGTTGCTGATCCTCTCAAACTCCTCTTGAAAGGCTCTAACAGTAGTCTTTTGGGTGACCCTTGATAGCATAGACTGGAAGTCATCGTACTCGGTAGGGCCGAAACGCCGACAAATTGCTGCAGAAAAATCCTCCCAACCGTTGAAAGGTCGGGCTCGGTCGGCGGTTTGAAACCATCGCAGGGCGGTCTCTTCTAGGTGAAAAGATGAGATCAATACCTTTTGGTCCTCCGCTGTGCCATGGTAGTGAAAGAACCGCTCAGCTCGATACACCCAATCGAGAGGATCGCCGTCTTTAAACTTGGAAAATTTCAGCCTAAGAGTCAGTCCGTGATTTCCTCCCTCTCGATCTCCATTACGGTCCCGATCTCGTTCATATCCTCGGCGTGGGTACTCCCCCACACGCTGGTTCCTCATCTGAAAATTCTGGATGGGATCATCCTCCATATCCGACCCGTCATCGATGCCAATCGGGCTCATCCCCCAAGCCCTAGCGCGTGCGCCAATCGGTATGAGCTCGGATCGAGGTCTAGGTCGATCTTCTCCTTGGTCCAGCCGCATCTCCTCCGGTGGGTTGGGAAGGAGAGGCTCACGAGGAGGGGGTCCCCTCCGTCCTGGTCGTCCACGGGTAGGGGCCGGAGATTCCACCCGGGTCCGACGCGGAGCTCCCCCCGATGGAGTTTCTTGCCGCTGATTTAGCAATAGTTGCAACATCATCTCGATATGGCGTTGCGTGGTATCCATCTTCTCCATCAATTGTTGTTGGCTCTGCTGCATAGTTGTTTGATTCCCACGCAAGAACTCCAAGAGACGATCGGTGGAATCAAGATCGGGTCTCAGGTCCGCCGAGGCCGCGGGTGATCGCGAGCCTTCTTGATGTGGGTCGATGCCCCTTGAAGATGCCGCTTCTTGCTGCTTCGAGGTTGTAGAGCGGGTGTTCACCATCTTCCAAGGCCAAGGATTGAACTGCTCTGATACCAAATTGATGCGATCCGATAGAATTTGATCCGTATCCCAAGATTCTTGACTCTTCTTGATTTCTGAAAGGGTAGTTTCGACCTAATTGCAGACACGATTTCTAAAGATCCGTCCGTTAGATCGATCTCAATTTTGGATATGTTGTAGATCTCCGCGTTAGCTTTCTAGCGGTAAGTCGTGGGTCTAGAGAGAACATCAGGATCTTAAGATATCAGCCTCCGACTGATGACTGCGCAGGGAAGGACGGGCTGATAATTCAACGGGATGGAGTTGTTTGTAGAAGCTGGAAGGGATCAAGGAGGAGAGGAAGAAGAGGGAGGAGGTGGCTGGCCTCTCAGGACAGAGGTGGTGCAGCCGGATGAAGGAGGGGGCGGCGGCCTTGGACGGCGGCCTAGGGAGAGGGGGAAGGCGTCGCAAGAAGAGAAGAGAGAACGGAAGAGAGCTAGGGCAAAAGCCTTTCAATTTTTGCATACTGAAATAGGTGCTCACCACATCTATTTATAGGTGGCTACCTGACCCCTTAACTTGACTTGATCTAATTGAATTGAAGAAACAACTAAACCCAAAGCGACTCTAATAAAGGCCAAGTCGGCTAACTCGAGCAAGGCTATGCTGAAATAAAATTAACATCAAGGACTCAAAAGCAAAAATAACCAAATGATTAAGTCCGAGGCGGTCTAGTGGATCCAACCGCATCAATCAAGTCGTGGAATGCCATGAGGAGTGCAGTCGATCGAGGAGTAGGCCCCCGCGGCGCATGAGAGGTCCTCCTCGACCTGGGAGCAAGGCTCGTCCAATGTCTCCCCTCCAAAAGTCTGGAAAATATATTTTCCTCCAAGGGTTTGGGAAGTACACTCTCCTCACATCCACCCGGGCAGAGATCCTCATAGAAATCGAGAGTCGCGGCTACCTCCAACCCCTATCAAGGATGCGACCATCAGGGTCGCGGGAGCTCTCGAACAAGTACTGTCGCTTCCATAAAGATCATAGTCATGACACGGAGGACTGCTACCATCTATGTGATATGATCGAGGCACTTATCTATCAGGGTTGGCTGGGTCAGTTTGTCCGTGATCAGGCTGACGGAAAAGAGCCCGAGGGGTAGAGCTCGGAGCCGTGTGACGGGTAGAACGACCACCGTCCCATTACGGGCACCATCAATGCCATAGCCGTGTATCCCACATGTTAGCGGCTCCTTGACCTTGGGGGTAGCGGAGAGGCCTCATCTCCATCAACCCGAGTCTGATGACCCAGGACTCAAGCTGCAACCCTCGGACGAGACTTTAGACCCTCCAAGTTAGGGTTTTAAATTCTAGAATCTGTTATCAATAAAATTATCCTCTGGGACTTCTTGGAAGCATCTATGAAATATCTTAATGGACTCGACATGCCCCGATTGTCTCCACGACATGAGTTACGTAGCGTCGAATCTACAAAGTCGTCCCTTGAGCTCGCCTCGGAACGTCTCGCAGTGTCGATTGCGAGCCAAAGGGCTCTGCAGACTGCAGGATCTAAATCTACAAAGTTATCCCTTGAGCTCGGCTCGGGACGCCTCGCAGTATCGATTGCGAGCTAAAGGGCTCCGCGGACTGCAAAATCTAAATCTACAAAGTCGTCCCTTAAGCTCGGCTCGAGACGCCCTGCAGTGTCGATTGCGATCCAAAGGGCTCTGCAAACTATGGGATCTAATCTACAAAGTCGTCCCTTGAGCTCTGCTCAAGATGCCCCGCAGTGTCGATTACGACCCAAAGAGCTCTGTGAACTGCAGAATCTAAATCTACAAAGTCATCTCTTGAGCTCGGCTCGAAATGCCCCACAGTGTCGATTGCGAGCTAAAGGGCTCTGTGGACTGCGGAATCTAAATCTACAAAGTCGTTCTTTGAGCTCGGCTCGGAACGCCCTACAGTGTCGACTGCAAGCCAAAGGGCTCTGCGAACTGCGAGATTTAAATCTACAAAGTCATCTCTTAAGCTCAGCTCGGGATGCCCCACAGTGTCGATTGCGAGCTAAAGGGCTCTGCGGACTGCGGGATCTAAAACTACAAAGTCGTTCCTTGAGCTCAGCTCGGGACGCCCTGCAGTGTCGAATGCGAGCCAAAGGGCTCTGGGGACTGCGGGATCTAAATCTATAAAGTTGCCCCTTGAGCTCGGATCGAGACATCCTGCAGTGTCGACTGCGAGTCAAAGGGCTATGCGAACTGCGGAATCTAAATCTACAAAGTCGTCCCTTGAGCTCGGCTCGGGATGCCCTATAGTGTCGACTGCAAGCCAAAGGGCTCTCGGACTGCGGGATCTAAAGCTACAAAGTCATCTCTTGAGCTCGGCTCGGGACGCCCTGCAGTGTCAACTGCGAGCCAAAGGGCTCTGCGAACTGCAGAATCTAAATCTACAAAGTCGTCCCTTGAGTTCGGCTCAAGATGCCCTGCAGTGTCAATTGCAAGCCAAAGGGCTCTGCGGACTGCGGGATCTAAATCTTCAACATTGTCCCTTGAGCTCGGCTCAGGACGCCCTACAGTGTCAACTACAAGCCCAAGGGCTCTGCAAACTGCGGGATCTAAATCTATAAAGTCGTTCCTTGAGCTCGGCTCGGGGCACTCTGCAGTATCGATTGTGAGCCAAAGGGCTCCGCGACTAACAACACCCCGATCTGAGTGGGGGGCGCCCTGCGGCATCAACGGAGAGCCGTTGAAGAGCTACCCCGACCGCAGTAATTTACAAGAATGCTCCTGATCTGAGTGGGAGGGCGCCCTGCGCTGTCAACGGGGAGCCGTTGAAGAGCTCCCCCGACAGTAGTAATTTACAACAACGCCCCTGATTTGAGTGGGGGGCACTCTACGGCATCAATGGGGAGCCGTTGAAAAGCTTCCCTAACTGCAGTAAGCTATGAGTACACCCCTGATCTGAGTGGGAGGCGTATTGCGGCATTGGCGGGGAGCCATTGCAGAGCCCCCCTCCCCCCCCCCCCCCCCCCGACTGCATCAATCTACAAGCACGCCCCTGATCTGAGTAGGAGGCGCCTTAAAGTATCTACAATGACGTCCCTTAAGCTGGGCTCGGGGCACCCTACGTTATGTCGATCACGAGCCAAAGAGCTTCCGCGACTGCAGGTATCTACGATGACGTCCTGGCCTAAGATTGGGGCACCCTACAATGCCGACCAAGAGCCCAAGAGGTCCTATGGACCGTTCGTAGGTATGTTCGCCAACGCGGCCCAATCTGAGTTCGAGGCGCCAAATATCCTCGCCAACGTGCCCCGACCCAAGCTCGGGATGCCAAGTATCGTCAATGACACCCCTTTGAGCCAAGCTTGGGGCTCCAAGTATTCTTCGACAGCACACCCCGACCTAAGGTTGGGGTGCCCTACGTTATGACAATCGCGAGCCAAAAGAGCCCCCATAGCCATTTCTGCTTCGAGCGATATGACAGACATTTGAGCTCGGCTCAAAAAGTCCGTCCTAAAGCCAACCTTGAAGTCGGCACGAATATGAAGGTAAACTACGAAGAAACCTAAGTGACCGACTTTACAAGAATAGAGGATAAGGGGATAGTCGGAGGATGGCTCAGTCAGCTCGAGCGATCTCTGCCCCGACCTCACGAGCTCTTTGCCAACTCAACAGAGCCACATAGCAGCATGGAGGCCAAACTAATACCTAAACTATGTCGTTCGGGCCTTACTAGCTGAGCATAAAGCTCCAAGCTAAATGAGTTCAAACGCCATGCCAGATTTCAAGACACTAAGTGGTGAAGAAAATCCACTTCATTCATGTTGAAAAGCCAAAGGCCGAGTACAAAAATAGCCGACCCTAAGGTCGGGCTGAATACAAAAAGGCCTAAGTGGCCTGTTTAGCAAGAGCGAAAAAGAAAAAGAAAAACAAGTAGAAAAGAACTGTCAGCTTGAGCAATTTCTGATCCGACCACAACGACAATCTCTGCAACATCCCGGACTGTCACCTCGGCGATGAGCCCGCTCGCCCTGGACATCATCCACCCTGGCATCTGTGGGCGTAGACGAATGGAAGCCCTTCGTCATGCTGGTGATGAGGTTCTTCGACCTCTCCTCAGACCGAGCTCCATCCGACGCAACCACCTCGTTGTATCGAGCCATCGGGTTCTTATTACTGAAGACCATCCCTGCAATTTCTCACAGCAAAGATGGCAGCCAGGTAAGAAGATGAAAGTAAAATAAATCGAGTGAAGGCCCTAAGATCCCTTTCCCAAGGTCTTATATAGCCTACCTTGACGGCTCAGATTGGGTCAGCCAAATGCCCAAATAAACGGATCTCGCCATGTGGCATGACCAGAGGCTCCCTTGACGGATCTTCTTGAAGACCGAAATCGTTATGAAAGCTGCTCCGGAGAACGGGCCATTAATGACCGACTCCTCGCGTTCCACTTAGCGATGCCTTGAGAAGGAGCATACACATAACACTTCAAAGAACTCCTGCAGCCGCTTTCGCTTCAATTGACATGGCAGCCTGATTCATTCAAGCTCGGCTTGCAGGACTCGGTGCTTACCTTCGAGCTCATCCCCGAGCTGGTGCTTACCCTCGAGCTCGTCCCTATTTCCGAGTTGGTGCTTCACCTCGAGCTCATCCCTATCCTCGAGCTGGTGCTTACCCTTAAGCTCATCCTTATTCTCAACTGGATTCCATCCTCGAGCTGGTCTCTACCCTCGTGCTGGTTTCCTTTATTCTATGATGCCGCTCCCCGAGTTGACCTTGGGTTGCTCAAATGAAGAGCTACGAGCTCGTTCGGCTGCAAGGATATCTCTAGGTTGGAAGTAAACGCCGAGCACAGAGGCTTGGCAAGATCTTTACACAGGTCATACCATGAGAAGGCTAAGCCAGCACTTAAGCTATACAGCTTGGAGCTTAGTCGAACATAAGAGCCCGATACGAAGTACCAAGTTAGACAAGTCCAAATATTTCATCGGACTCCAAAATGCAAGGCATTGAAATAAAAAATGTGTGTGATTCATTGCTATCGAATAGGACCAAAGGCCAAGGACAAAAGAAACCGACCTCGAGGTCGGGTTGAATACAAAAGGCCCGAGCGGGCGATTCTAAAAAAAGAAAAATAAAAGCTGGCTCAATCGACTTGCACAACCTCGGCATCGACCTCAGGGGCAGCTTCAGTTTTGACACCAGCCTAGGGAATGGCTTCTGATTCCTTCCCAGTGGCGACTTCGGGGATGATCACTGACCCAACTTCGGTAGTAGCCCTTGCAACACCCCCGTTCTCCATTTAGACAGCCTCACCCAGGTTCGGTTCAAAGCCACTGAGATCGACTCCAAGGCAGAGCCATTGGGCCTGATCATGACAGTTCTCAAAGCCTCGAATCATAGCACCGGTAGCCCCCTCCGTCAGCTCGTCAAGGTACTCCTGAGATTGGCGAATGTTCTCGACAGCCTCCTGAACGGCCTCCCCCTTGAGTCCTTCAAGTCGATCGGCCTTCAACCTTAGGGCTTTGGCTTCGTCCCGCTAGCTGTTCAGTGCAGCTTCGAGCTCGGAGCTACGACCTTCAGCGGACGAACAAGCCTGGGCGTGCTCGACCTCATATCCTGGATCCGGGCAAGTCCGTGCTTAATCAGAGCTTCGGCCGCCCGTGTTTTCTTCCTAGCCCTTTGATACCACTGCTCAGCGGCCGCCGCCCTCTACTCAATTTCATGTTGCCGCTGCTCGGCGACTGCGGCCCTTTGATCGGCCTCGCGCTGCTGTTGCTCAGCAATCGTCGCCCATTCCTCGGCCTCTTGTTGCCGCTGCGCGGCAGTTATTGCTCGAGATTCAGCCTCCTATCTCCGAAGCACGACGTGCTCCATCCTCGGCAGGAGTACCCTCATCTGTCCTCGGTAGCTCAGCATGCCGGACACTAGCATGTCGATTACATTGAGGAATTGGCACAAAAGATAAAATGTTGGCCGAGGTGGAGCACTTACAAAGAAAATGAATGAGAAGCAGGAGGGCTATGTTACTCACCATGATGCTAGTTGAATAAGCTTGACTGGCGAAGTCGTCAAGGTCCTTCTTCTCCATTAGAGCTCGGTTGTGCGGAAGCATGACACTGCGCACGAGCTCGCGAGCGACGTTGCCAGACTCAAGGTCCATGTTACCCTCAAATACATGACACTGAGGCCGGAACCACCTCCTCTCGGGTTTGGAAGGAACGGAGTCAACCCCAGTGGAGGTCGGAACCTCAGGAGGAATCATAGCCCCAGTAGAGGTCGGAACCTTAGGAGCAATCATGGCCCCAACAGAGGTCAGAACCTCAGGAGGAGTCGTGGCCCCAGCGGAGGTTGGGACCTCGGAGAGAGTAGGGGTCTCAAGCCCACTCTCCGGCTCGAGACCCGACTTGTATAGCAGGGTGGCCTCACGCACCTCCCGGGTTCGGCCAACAGACATGGCCGCCACTTGTTCAGAAGGGCCCCCTCCTGCCGCTGACCCGAGCAAGGCCGACGGCCTCAATCTGAGCGAGCTCACCTCGCTCAATCCTAGAGTTGGGGGCAGCTCTGGCTTTCTTCGACTTCCTCTCGGTCGGAGCTCCGTCCGAGGTAGTCACCCTCTTCCTATACCTGGCCATCAAAGTTTCGGCGCTGAAGATCATCCCTGCGATTTCTGACAGTAAAAAAAAAACCGTCAGAGTCCGTCATGGGAAAAAGAAAAGAGAACTAGTTGCGCCGCCCTTACTCTCGAGACAAGCCGAGCTCAAGCCGACATTCAATAAGGCCTCCTCGCTGAGCAGGTCGGGAAGCCATGGAGTTCCTTCCAACCCGAGCAAACTGTCTAGAATGCCCTACTCAGACTGTGATAACTGGGGGAGCTTGTTATTCACCGTGGCCCGCGGAAAACCCTAGGTCGGGTTGAACCCCCACGACCACTCGAAGAAATTTATCCTTCCACCCGTGAATGGAGGAAGGAACGCTCTGGAAGAGCTTGCGGCCTCCTCGAAAAGAGAAGTACCACCATCCCTTGTCTGCGGGGTTGCCTTTTAATATAAAGCAACTCCAAAAGATGCTCATCAAGGGGGTTAGACTATGTGCAAGGCAAAGAGCGAGGAAGTCGATTATCATTCTCTATGAGTTCAAAGCGAGCTGTGCGGAGACAAGATGGTAAGCCGTCAAGAGCTCATTCACAAACCCGTGCATAGGAAACCTTAGCCCTGCTCGGAGTGTTTCTATATATACCCTGATCCGACCTATAGGCGGGTCGGCGACTCGAATCCCGGGCTCCGGAAGCTCGAGGATGAACTCAATAGGGAAGAAGAACCGAGCCTGAACCAGGCCCAGCTCCTCTTCACTGATGCTCGAGCTGGTCCCGTACGGACCTTGGCTCACCTCGAGCCCAACCTCCTCCACATCTGAAGAAGCCCTGGTTCGAGATGAACCTGAGCCGAGCATCAGGGCCCTTGTAGGCGATCTTATTGCCTTGATCACAAAATCAGGAAAAATAAACAAGACTAGAAGTTTTCCGAGCGACCGAAAAGGGATAGAATACCTACCCAAGAGTTCGTCGAAGACAATGACCGAGAGAAGGAAGAAATTTTTCAGCAGTGCTACCAACAAAATTTTCAGATTGGGAGAAATTATAGCGTCCTGCCTAGCTAACGGAGGCTAATCAAGTGAAGCAGACACGATGAAAGTTCTCAATGGCAGAGCAATTTAGGAAGTAATATGAAGTTTGGTTTGCACACTTGCCCAAACATGTAATGTTGGGTTTATCTTTTGATGATACGAGATTATTCCAGTTGCTAAAGCGAGCAAGTATTTAGATCACTTCATATTTCAAAACAAGTTAAATCTTCAATAAGGGGACTTTCAAGAGGAAAACGTCACATCCCAATTCACTAAAATTAAAATATTCGTTACGAATAATGCCTCATGCCTGCCAACCCCAGTCTATATATTTAGAAGGATCCACATATGAAAGGGGCAGAGATAAGATCTATGAAACAAGAAAACCCAAAGCTAGGATTCCAAATTTCAGAATGCATTAACTCCAAATATTCTTGAAGCTTATCTCTAGAGAGCCTATCAACAAGGGCATATCCACAGCTGCGGATACGATTACCGAAGGCTCTCAACCTCTTCATATTTCTAACATTTTGGAAAAAATTATTTGCAGAAGAAGAGAAAAACAATATGCTAACATAATCCAAGATACGGTGGAAAAATATCTCGGCTTTAACATGCGACCATCCGGCAGGAGGAATCCCATGACTCATACCTTACATAGAAATGATAGAATAAACTAAAGTTGTGATACTCGAGAACAAAAGATGGTTCAAGTCTAGGACTGTGGAAAAGAGGAGAGGAGAGAGACAAGAAGGCCCACCTCCTTGTTGCCTTCCCACAATGGAGAATTGAATCTTGCAATGCAAAAAGTGTGTCCAACTTTTTGATCATGTTTACTTTGAGAGCCAAATACTAAAAAAGTAGGTAATTAGTCGACGCTCAGCAAGTAAAACCTCCCTTGCAAAAAGTGCGTCCAACTTTTTGATCATGTTTACTTTGAGAGCCAAACACAAAAAAAGTGGGTAATTAGTCGACGCTCGGCAAGTAAAACCTCCCTTGCAGATATAACCCCCCCTCAATTAATCAAATATAATCCAAGAAGTATGTGGTTGGTCGCTACTTGGCAAGTAAAACCTCCCTGCAAATATAACCCTCCTCAGTTAATCAAAACACTTTCTCAACCAACTCTTGGGAAAATGTACTCCACTAGCCTTATCGTGGAAATGTGACAGATTCGTTGAATCACCACGAAAAAAATGCCGTATTCATGATGACTCGGATAGTTGGGATCACACCACGGGATTTTCTACTGGGTCCCGGGAGAGGGACGAAATCACTTAGTGAGCTAAGATATCATTTTGATCAAGTCCATTGACCCCCTGCAAAAACACACACAAACTCCCTCGAGAAAGCGAAATTTAGTGGACAAATATAAATCTACAATTGAGCATCAAGTTTACATGTTGCCGACGCAAACATGCAAAAAGGTTTCAAAAATGAAAGTGTTATCCCATTATAATGGACCTCCGCTGGAATAGTTAATAATTATTTGAAGTTTACGAAAGTTATTTTCTTCTCTGAAAATATCTCATATTGTTATAATCATTATTATAACAATTGCTATAACAGCATTAGAATGGAAGAAATGGAAGTGTTATTTCTAATTATTGAATATTCTCCTAAATATCGATTTTTGCATGAATACCTTTTCAAAATTGATATTTGCATATACATCCTTGTAAAATGCTTGTTTTGCTATTTTATTTTTTTATGCTTATTTTTGCATATGTACCCACGCCATCTAATGCCGTTAAAAAATTAACGGTGTCAAACTAAAATGATTACTAAACTATCTTTAATAGATAGATGTGCAAAAAGAAATATTTATAAGGCGATTACAATAAAAGACAAAAAAAATAATTTAAATTTTTAATTTTATTTTTAATTAAAATAAATATGATTTTTATTAGCAGTGTTAGAAGAACTGTTATGTTAAAGGTATCTGTATAAAAACAGAATTTTATGGGAGTACAGAAATAAATATAAATTTTAAAAAAATATTTACATAAATTTAAATTTTTAGAAAGATATTTATATAAATATATTAATTTTGTTTTTTCATGCCATGCCATCTCTTTTGGAGGCAAGCGGGGCGAGATAAATTTTTCTTCCACACTTTCGGCGTTGTTCCCTCACATGACCCCACCTGAAATTGACAGGTGGTGGCAGACTGGCAGTTAAGAAGCGGGAAAAAATGTGAAAGAGATGAGCGGCGAAAGAGCGCAAAGCGGAGGGAGGGAACCGAATGGATGAGGGCGTGCTAAATATTAGGAGATATGGTCGCGCATTAGAAATTTAGAAAGGAAGGATTTCGGATTCGAATTCCTTCGCAGTTTTTGGGCTGCGGCTCCGACACGTAGCCCGGTTCACGCACCCAAAAATTATGGCCGAATCCATGAGAGGGATGACGAGTCGCGTTTTCTCAGCCCCACTTCCCTGTCCCTCCCGCAACGGAAGCGATCTGGATCCAATGCAAGACCCGGTCAAAATTGCTCCATCTCCGCTCTAACCTCCCAACTATATAAACAAGTTATATTTTCTCTTGGAAATCATATCAGCAACTTTTTTGGTGCTCATGACAGAGGATTAGGCCTTAGGGATGGGGTTGTATTTTTGGTGTACACAATGAATCGACTGTTGGATTCATCAGTCACCGGTCACTTCGAGATATTTGCAGGTGGATGAACGAGAAAGTTTGGATATTTGCTTTGAGAGTTGCATATTGGTGATCTAATAGTAAACTCGTGCGACAGAAGATGATACAATCCTTGTTCTAAGCTTATCATATATCATATATCATATCATGCACTGCATAACGTGCACAACTTTGAATCCACATTTGACATCCTATGAATTAAATCGCATTGCGTCAAAATCAGGCATCGCAATTTGGAGAGATCATGCGATCCACTTTGGATCCCATTTGACATGCATGGAGTAATTCATTTTTATGCAGATTAATTAGAGAATAAATTACATGGAATAAAGAATTTTTACAAAAATCAGAATGGATCCAAATATTTCAATTAAAGCTTCAGCAAGTTCTATTCTTTAGTCAAAACTATAGTACAATCCCAACAAAGGAGATGAATCTTGGCTATGAAGCTGACTTAGCCACCTACTCATCTCGGTTGATCAGCGAAGGCGGCCATGGCTGGCTGACACAACCAACGCATGACTTGGCGAAGCCGCGAAGGCGTCGTTTACCAAGGAAGGTTGGTTCTAGAAAAGAAGGCACCCTTTCTGTCCTACCTTGGTTAGGGTCAGAAGACCAGGTCAAAGGAAAATGTCAGCTTGGTAAGTTGAGGACGAAAGGATTTACATCAAGGATTAGCTGAATCCTCATAAAAGCTTGAACAGCACTACCTAATTGCAGTTTATGGATGCTCTGCCTTTTTGCACTATAGGGACTTTTCAACTGTAAGTCACCTCATATGAAAGAAAAACTAGCAAAGAGTGCACTACTTTTTGACTTTTTTTTTGTTATATTCGTACATGTATGATATTTCCGTTTTTAGCCAAAAAAAAAAAAAAAAAAAAAGCTGGCAATAAATACTATGCACATCCACCTATGTGATGGTGTAGAGTGCATGGCTCTCTTCATCTAAAGCTGAAAAAGAAGACCAGGCAATAAAAGGCATGATCATTAACTTCCGATAAATCCATTATATATATATACAACTGCCAGAAGCTACAGCAACACTAGTTGCAGCCAGCGTTCCCATGTTCAGAAGGGAATGCTTCGGAGGACTAAAAAGTTGAGCCAGAAATTAAATGTCATACAACTTAAGAAATATGACTGTCAGATGCTAAAATTGTGGATCACCATAGATGTAAATAGCATGCTAGAAGAGTTCGAGCCATGATAGTGGCACTGCTAGTCCCTTGAGACTCTCCGCAAGCATAGAACGTTTGTAACACAAACCAAATTATGTTGGAAATTTTCTATTAAAGTTTTGTAAATCTCTTAATTTAATGTTATTATTTTGTCTCAATTATTTAATTAATGGCTTTCCGCACACACTAATAAAATAAAATATAAGTTATAGACATTATCTGGTTATATAAGAGAAATAAATATAAAATTAATATTTGTCTTATTTGAGTGTCTAAGATAAAGTTTGATATTTAAGTAGGTTTATATTTAGTTTAATATCTAATGCCGAACTATGCTAAAAATATAAAAAATTTGAATTACATGTTGTTATTAATAAATCAACAGATTACGCGTGAAATTGCTCAAGGAGAATCTTAGGGTTATTTAAGTATCTCATCAAAAAAGAGGTCTTTGAGTGTAGCAAGCATTGGCTCTATATAGTTGAATTCAGACGTCATACAAAGAAAAAGGACCCACCCCACACACAGGAACAGATGAGTTAGGAATCATTAACCTTTGCTCGAACCAATCCATTCAACAGCCACTTCTCTTGACCAAAAACATATGAGAAACGAGTTGTCAAGAACCGATAGAAAACTTATGCGATCGAGATGCTCTTAAGGGAAATGGAGGTGCTTTGTCCTGTTTTGGTAGAAACAAATGGCAAAGATGGAGCTGTAACGCCAATCCAAATAAGACGGAATGAAGCTGGTTCTTTCAAGTAAGTTACATTTCTTCCTTTTGCTACCCATATTGGTGGGTAAATAGCCTAAATGATCTACGGGAAAGAAATGGATTCACAATATATTCAACAAAACAGGAAAAAAAAATATACTCATCAAATTCTTGGCACCAATTTTCATGGGGCAAGTCCAAATATTCCTATGATTTTTTAAATAAGGGATAAATAACAAGATAAAATTAGAACAGAGGACGTGAGTGCCTATACTATTAATGCAATATACAAATTAATCTTTTTATGATTTGAAGTTCGTTGCTTCTGCACGCTGCACACAATTTTTTAATGTATGGAAAAGGTTATATGAAGCATACTTGGCCATAGTCCTGGTGGAGTAATGCATGGCATTATGCTGGAAATTAATTTCACCTGAATTTTAAAAACGGCATCCTACTTGACTTAACATACTTCTTCAAGAAAGGATGTCAAAAAACAAAAAAAAAAAAATCTCTACCAAAATTTACAGGGCCATTTATCATGCAAGTAAATTCAGTCGACAAAATTGTGATTCTGGAAGTATATAGATCCCAAAATACACATGACAGCTGTACGCAGAATAAGATTTTTTTTGGTCTCACAGGAGAGACAAGACCATGTCTGTTCATCAGGCAGAAACACTGCAGTTACTGCAAGTCAGCAAAGAATACTCTAGACCAAGCTTCACCATGTTCGGCAGCCTACTTGCAGAAACTTCCTGTGATTAATAGGTCACAGAAGAACTTGGCGAGGGTTGAAGACATCAATAGACAGCAATAAGTCATTTGCACAACAGGAACTATCAAACTGTAGACTGTCCGGATACTGAGCTCAGTTGATAGCATGAAATTGCCAGGCAAGGGCTTGAAATAAAGTCTCACATAGAGTTAGGCACTTCAGGGACTTGTCCATCACAGACTATAATGGCCATGATTACCAAGCTCCGAAGTCTGAACATCCATTGCGCACCCACTCCTCCCCATCAAAGTCATTCACCAAATGAGTTAATTAATGAATCAGTCAAACAAAACCAGGACCAGTCATCTCCTAAAATCATTGCCAAGAGCTCCAAAGAGAACTTACAACAACAATAACTCTTGACGGACAACAGCCAAAAACCTGCATATATCATCATGAAGTTGCTCTTGCCTGCTTTTGCAAACACTAAATGACAGATGTATCTATAAAATTAATCCAACAAGACGGAACAAAGACCCTAATTTGTAATAGTGGCATTTTGGCATTTTGTTTACTTATATAGATGGTATATTGCCGACTCTGGTACACAAAAAGGTGAGTTCCTCAACTGCATGTGACCAACTACGATAGCATGCCAATTAAAAAACGATAAGCAAAATCCATTCATGCATTCAGCTATATTAAAAAGAAGGGACTAGCATAGCATACATGCTAGTTGACTTTTTCTATGAATTTTAATTGGGCCAAGCCCAAACATTCTTGTGAAATTTTCCCAATGGAAGGACAAGCGCAAGACCAAGTAAAAATAACAAACATGTGGATTCTGCGATGCAACTTCTATAGTGTGGACTTGAACTTGTCCGTTTCTCCATAAATTGATGTTCAACGCCGTGAGAATATCCACTCCTGTCATGTACTTAATCATGATATGACATTGCCATGAACTTAAAAAAAAATGGAGAATTGGTTGGCTGTAAGAAAGCATGAAGCATAACTGTGCTCTTCCAAATTTGGTGTCAAACATCTGTCAAAAAAATATATTTCCCATTAGTCTCCTTCTTGCTATAGAAAATTTGGAAAAAAGGGGCAAAAAATACCACAAATATCTCCAAACAGACTGGATCACTTTGTAGGTGATCACAAAGACTAAATATGATATCATCTTACACAATGTAATACATTAGCTCTTGCTGCCAGCATGCTTCATTCTGAACCTGTTAATTAATCATTATTTGGTGGTTCTACAGACCAATCTTGTTCTATTATGTTTACAGTCAGATCAAAGATGTAAAATTATATAGCCAGCAATTCGGCAATTTATTTATAAGACTAAGGGCATGTTTGGTTGGAGAGAGTTGAGCTCCGGAATGGGAATGAGAATAAGCAACTCTCATTCCAGTTGTTTGGTTGGGGGAAGTCCCATTCCCATTCTGATTTCAGAAGGGATAGGAATGCCCCAATTTCCCAAAATTCAATCCGGACTCTCATCTAGTAATCAAATTCCATTCCAGTTCTGATTCCGATTCCAGTCACGAACCAAATGCATCGGGAAATATAACCATCCCGACTCCTGTTCCAACACATTCCCATCCCGATTTCAAGTTGCGAACCAAAAGCACCCTAAGTTCCCTCGAGAAACTATCATTCAACTCAATGGAAGGGGACGAATCAAATTTCCAGGCACAAAAACAAGCAGGACCTTAAAGCACATGCTGCATCAGCAATGGAGGGATGTTCTGACCTCATGCCCTAGATTCTTCCAAGCGTCTACTTAAAAAATCAAATTTCCTAACTGCATCCCGGTTGGTTGCCAGAAATTCATAATATCATTAAGCCTCAGTAACAAAATGATTTAGGAAACAAGATTACATGAAAGATGTGGTAGATGAATTTTTTACATATGGTGCCAGAATGGACCAGGGAATTAAAATACCAAGCTATAATTAACCACCTTCTTTCTATCATTGAAAAATGGAATGATGAAAGGAGAAATCTACCTACCAGACTGCTGAAGTCTATAAAGAATTGGAAAAACAGAATATATTGGGATTCAGAAAAGATCATTCAGACACTATCCGGACCTCTCCTCGGTTTCTGTCAGCAAAAACTGAAAAGATCTTAGGAATCATTATATAGAAGGAATCTAAAAGACAAGAACTTGTTGAACTTTCTATGCCTCTTCATGGTCTAGTGAATATCAAAGCAAGCCCTCTTGATAAAGAAGGTTGACATGGCAGAAGTTCGTCATTTTAGTGTCATCTCACACACACTCTAGCATGAACAAGTCCTGACAAATGATATATAGATAGCAGGAGAGTAATTGTACACTGGTAGCTAGATTTCCCCCCATCTCCCAAAGTTGGTGTATCATCTTCTACATAGCTGTCTAAGACAAGGCAATCTATAAAATAAACACCAGAAGTTTCCCCATAGGCAGCATAGCTACATCAATGCAAATGAAGGCATTTATGGGAAACAAAAGAAAAGCTGCAAGAAAATATTCATTAGCCATGCTATAGGTCTTTATGGATGATAACAAAAGAAACTTGATGGAAGAAATAAAGAATCATATTTGATGATCCGAGTACTATATTAAATTTAATTGTCCAAAAGAACTTTCTGTTTGGCATTCATCCAACAAGCTGCATATGCTGCTTAGAGCCTGGTTCTGTTTGGCATCCAACACTTTGTGGTAGTTATCTTTTCTGTCCTCTTCACTTTGTGTGTTTGAATTAAATAACATCGCAGTTTGTATGGATTTAGGTTTTCTACATAAAGTTCCCAGCCCCCACTTAGTTGTTACCAGAAGTTGCAATTTGAGACCATATTGTCTGCCTTCTTCGAATATTGAATTACACAAATAGAAATAAAAAAGCGAACAGAAAAAATGAAAAGTAGATTATTAAGACAAAAGAGGTAAAACTTGCAGGCAGAATCACTAGTCCAATAACCATAAATCATGATGATAGCAAATCAGCAGAAGTTTTCATGTTCTATGCAAGAATTTCAATATAAATAGTCAATGCAGCAAGCACAAGATGGCTTACTTGAACGAAGTCGTGTAATAGGAATCTCTCGCAATTCACGTCTGATACACAGCCATTCTCCAAGCAAAGACATCAATGCCAATCCGGTAATATTAACAACCCACCATGTGATGGAGGATGGCCACCCTCCATATATGATGCATATAAAGAGATGAACTATATAGAGGGTAGCCGCAAAATCTAAGCATTTTTTGGCTCTCTCGATCAGATAAAGCAAGTAACTTGCCCTGCTCAAGTGGAGGGAAAAGGAGTTTTAAAACATTACAATCTGTAGCCAATATTCACCAAGAACAACTGCTTCAACAGTATCATCTTACAGGAGAAGACAAAATTAATAAAAACTATCATTAAAAACATGTAAGTGAGCTAACTCCTAGCATGAAAATCCAAATAATACTATGTCCACACTTAGGCCTCCTAAACCTCCACAAACGACATCCAAGATAAGATGAATCTCTTAAAACATGGTTTTTACTCTTCAGGCAGATCCTCTTCACTAACTGCAGTTTTTCTTCTTTTTTTTTTTAAAGAACCATTTTTCTATGAAATAAATAAATATAATGAAGCCACAAGCAGCAGTTCTATTTGAGATCTTAGTCTGTAATTAAAAATAATGCATAAAAAAGAACTCAGAATGGTCGACTACTCTCAAATAGTCAAACTGATAAAGTCCAGAGCACTTAATAAGATAACAAGAAGTAATCAAAAATTGAACTCAGTCAAAATAACAAACAAACTCAACACAGTCAACCATGATGATCAATTTTGAATGCGAAGTTTGGCACCTACTCATTTGTACAGATAGGTACTTTCAAACTTGTGGAGAAATTTTTGGCTAAGGGACTTGCATTTGAGCATATTGCAAAAGGTATAGGCATCCATGTCCACATGCATGCATCACTACAAGATACATAATGTATGTATGGATGCAGCTTATTGCCAAGAAACTTTGAATAATTACGTAGGCTCTCACTAGATGAGAACTCAAGAGGCTAGAGAATTAGGTTTCTTACTAAATAGGATAGGTCCAACACAAATATGTGAAGGTAGCACCATTTAGAGCTTATCAAGTGCTGATGATTCTTATTCATTGATGATGTTAATAACTCTTTTGCCACTGTAACAATAAACCACAGGATTTTCATATTCTATCAAGCAACGGAAATGGCCATAAGTCCAATAATTATTATTTGACACCCCTCCCCCAGAAGTGCAAGAATCTAATTTCGAGAGAAAAAAAAAAGAGATTTTGCTAAAGTTTTTTTTTGCGTAACATCATTTTTTTTTCAAAAAAGAGAAGAATATTTCCAAATTACTTTGCTGAATTTTGAAAATAAGTATGGCATGCATGCTAATGTTCTAATAAGAACATCAGACTTGATGTGGAAGATGAAGTAATTGAAGGCCTTCAAGCACACTGCATGCTTGAATATCCAAACAGTGTATGCAAACATTTGGCATTTGAAGGACTATTGGTTTGAACATCCTTAGTAAACATATCTGTAGTGATCACATAATTCACTCGAACAAGCGCAAAAAGTTTTAAAAACCAAGAACTGTATTTGCAAAGCTTGAAATATTTACATCATATATTAAGTTCCGCTTCCTAAACCTCTATGATGATAACATTTACAGCATTAAATTGTTCAAAAGGCTTTACAAGTTTATGGTGGTATTGCCTGAGTTTTTCAGGAAAAAATGAACTGATAAATTGACAAAATCAGGATATTGATAGGCATGATAAAAGAATATTCATGACAAGTACGGCTTACAAACATATTATCCTTTAGCAGCACATGAGCATGCAAGGGAAACTATGAACATGTGGGAGCGTCCACAGATCATTTCACATTGACAATTTAAGAATACTGAAATAAGAGGTCATAAAGACTACTGTAATATGATTCAACCATATGCTGTTAGAGGAAGGCATTAAGTGAATAAAATTTTGGTCCCAAGCTCATGAGCTACCTGGACGTTCTCATCAAGCTGCTCCAAATTTAGTTTATTCAAGTGCAGCTTCTATGTAGGCAAATAATATCTAGTTGCACTGTCTGTATATGTCAAGTGGGACCATGACGGGTGAAACCTGGACATGGCAAGACAATGCCTATGGTTCAAAAGTGGACCGAACACAATATATAGATCCACTAAACATTCAAAATAATGGCTGCTAGACACATGAGAGAAGACTATAGAGATGAGGAAATGAATGGTAATCCTCAAATTCTAATTGCTGTTACACTTTAGCTGTCACCACAAAGATGTAGATGCTTCAATTTTGAAACCCTTTGACCTCACCACAACCATTGTTTTCACTATTGATTCCCAGAGTAGCCATAGCCCAAGAACGCAAGGTGCAATGATGATCTGCTTTTTCTTCTATGATGGACTCAATTTTGAAAAACACACTTCTAGATGGGTCCACTAAAAGCTTTAACCACAAAACCTGCTTGATTTGATTAATGCAAAAAAGTATAGTGTATCTCCCTAATGTGCTACTTTGAAAAGCATATCAGTAACTACATCACTCACCTCCACTGAATCGCCTTATAAATCCTTCTATTGAAAGGCCAAGCAAAGTCAGTCATCCACCAAAAAACACATATACCACTGGCTTGTTTTATAAAATTGTATCATTCTCATCCAATTTGTGAAAGATCTATCCAGTCTCCTAGCTCCAATAGTGGCAATCTAGAGAGTACAAAAAGTGCAAATAAAAAAGGTGGCATTTATCAAATCTTTGGTAATTGAATAATATGTGTGCCACCAATCCATAATTGAGGGGCTATTTAGTTGTATGTCAGGTTTCTTAAAACAGATAGTTATAAAATCTGATTTTCTCTAAAACAAATTTTATAAAATGGTGAGAGGACCTGCTCTTTACAGAACTCCTTTGTCAGGTTTTATGATCTATCATAATTGCTTCATGGAAAGAACCACAAGCAAGTTAATCGAATAGCCATGCGGCTCCTCAGTCTCTAAAATACTATTAAACCTAGAAAAAGAAAGATAAGCCATTCACTTACAGCTATCATATCTGGGTGGCCAATAATCCAATCCATAATTAAGACTCCAACATACCCACCTCTTGCACTTTTTCATTCTTAACTGATGAGATTGAAAAGGACATCAACGTTTTTCTAAGCAGAAAATTGTAATAACCAGCAATTTCCTTTTTTTTTTTTGGGCAGGGCGGGGAGATTAGCATGATGTGCTTGTGGATGTCAGCAATAAGGAGGGGCCATAAGCATGAGATAGACATGTCACAACTGACAAAATGAGCTAAAGTAAAACTAGGAGGGCCAAAAGTAGAATAAACACAATGAAAGAAGATAGGTGATGGCACTAACTAATAATAGAATGCAGGGAAACCATTTAAGTTTGTTTGAACAAGAGAGTCAAGGGTCAAGCATCTCCTCAACAAGGAAGGTGCCCCTGTTCAAAGTCTCAAAGATTCAATGGTAAGGAAGGAGGTCTTGTCCAAACACAGCTGTATGGATGTAGTCATCATGATATAATGGCAGTTATCCACTCCAGTGACTTAATCTAGAATACGACAGAGACCACATAGCTGACTTCAAATTGACTCATTTGTGTTCGTTTTTATCTTCAAGTGATTGACATTGTTGAATTCGAGGATTTGAAAGGGTAACTCGCCACAATGTAACCATCTTGGTAGAAATTCCTGAAAAGCTCAAGAACAACCCTCAAAAGCACATGGCTGGTATGTATACCATCCCAATATGGAAACAAATGGGCACGAAAATTATGGTAACCTATTTGTGCATATGTAACTACTAACTAGCCATGCATTACATATATGAATTAATTTGAATGCTTAATACTAAATATACCACTATTGAAATTACAAATTTTTACAATCTTGTCAGACAGCGAAAACAAAAGCAAAACAGAAAAAATCTCGTTAATATGGGGGAAAATTTGCCATAAACCACTAACTAAACTAACAAATACAAAAGTCAGACATAGGAAATTCCAGTGATAAAGTATTAGCAGAAAAGATAGCGTCAGAGAGCGAAGAATTTTACAAATGAACAAGTAAGCCCAAGTGTTACCCGGCAAGCGAGCTGAGAAGAAATGAAACAATCGCGCACCATCCGGTGACCGTGGAAGCGGTAAGAGTTGAGAAATCGAAGAAATACATGAGGCTCAACCGGGACACGCGAGTGCCAACGAGAATGGCCATGAACAGTCCGAGGGTCAGGTAGTACAAACACTGAAGACAGACGATCTGAGACACGATAAGCCATGGATCCCATACCATCGCCCCGTAAAACATGACTTTTTCGACAGTACAAAAACAACCCACAAAGCCCTAGATTCTGCTCTTACGCCCTCTCTAATTGGAAGCAATTACTCAAAGATTTCGCAATCTGAATCAATCCAATCTATCAAACTAGATCTCCAATTTTTCATCCTGCTTCCAATCAATCATTGAATCAAAACGTCCTAAAGCTTCCAATTCTTCTGCCCAAACATCTAACTCCAAGCAACGGAATTCCAAGATCCCCACAATCTCTCAATTTTCTTGGACAATCGAAATTCGAACGATCCGAATTCGTGAGAAAAGAAAGCAAGCTCTACCAACAAAATTGTCAAAGAATTATCCCGAAAACAAGAAGAATTTAATGGAAACCCTAATAAAACCTCCCAACCTCGATACTACTCTCTAAAGTGGAACTAAATCTGGCATCCGAGCGGCGGATCTAATCGCCCTCAGCGAAATAAGATCGGCGTTTGCTCTTCCGTCGATGCGAGATGAGAGCGAGATTTGGGATCGGCACAAGGAGAGCAAGCGCAAGGCGGCGATGGGGAGATCTCGAGTCGAACGCTTGGTTGTTGGAGAGATTCAATATCTAGTCTCCGCTTTCTCGCGAAGCGTTCGGCCCCCCCACCATCGCTTCCTGCGACGGCAGTAACACCTCTCTCTTCAGTTTGCAGGCGCCTGCGAACCTGCGAAAGCCTGAGTACCACACGATGGCGCCTCGATGGGATCAAACGGCACAGCGTGATTCTCATTTGCGTGCGCTGCACGCCAGTCGGAAGTCGGCGAGTGGAACGAGAGCCGTTGGGTCTGCAAGAGAAGCAGCGTCCGGCGACTCGGACGCCCGTGATCTAAGAACTTGAATGGCGGGTTAAAGTATGTGTGTCTACCGGGCTCGAATCTCTCCCGGCTGCGCTTAGGATAACGTATTTAGCCCAACGGCCCACGACGGACCAGCCCACGTCTGTTTAGGAATCATCTGGCCTGGAAAGGTATAAAATAAAGCACACAAATCAACCAATCTATCTATCCATATATCTATATTATATTTTTATATATATGAAAACCTATTAAAGTATATTTCTGATTCTTGGCTACTAGGGGTGGCAATTTACTCTACCCCGAGTACCCGACCCTAATGGGATGGATTTTACCCATCGCGCACGGGATCTAGGGCGGATACAAGTAAGGATAAAACCTACCCTGAATCCAATACAGATATATATAACTCTTCACAAATATTCTTTTTAAAATTAAAAAATTAATTTGTATGCTAAAAAATTAATTTCTGTAATTTTATTTGACCCATCCATCCAAGTTGCCTCACCTTGCTCAAAGACTCTACTCGACCCATCCTATCTCGAGGTAAATATGTAATGGGTATGGATAATGGCCTATCTGATTCGTTGCCATTCCTATGTTGGTACTGCTTTTTCACTCATTTTTATTTCATTTTTTTCCTTGGTCATCATTTGTACTATAAGGGGTTGTGGTAATACAAGATACTCATTATCATGGTTGTGTTTTTCTCCATCACATATAACATAATGGAGATCAAAACAATTAAGCCCCATTAATTCAGACTTGTTGTTTACATCAAAAAAAAAAAAAAAAAAAAAAAAACAGACTTGTTGCTGGTTCTTAGTGATGGTATTTGTTGTGGTTCAAATCTGGCCTGAAGGTAACCACGCCGGAGGAGTCGAGGGAGCCACCGGAGTGTGGAGGAAGCAGATGAGAGCCACCTCCCGCAGTCGGCGATCTACCTGCACAAAACCTCACCAGTGTTTCCAGTGAGGGCCCTCCGACGATCAAGTTAGTGTGGAACTCAGTTGGTCCAGCCCAAAAGTCTCCTAGGCGTTACCTGTTGGGGTCTTTTATAGTCCTGATAGGAGCGCTTAGGTCGCGGAGGTATGGCCCGTTTCCATCATGAGTGGGAGTGGCGCGCAGCCTGAGCTTGCTTGTGGCGCGCGGTGGAATCCGTTCTTAGGAATGGTAAGACGTTAACAGCCATAGCAGGTGTTGCCCAGATAGACAACCCAAGAGGGGGGGGTGAATTGGGTTTTTAATATAATTTGGCTAATTAAAACTTTGTGGATGATTAATTAAAAACTATAGCAAGTTATTTAATTAAAGCCTAGTGATGTGAGTAATGTGCGGGGAAGAAGATGAGAGACAATGCACTACAAACACAAAGTTTTATAGTGGTTCGGAGCTAACCCTTGCTCCTACGTCCACTCCCCAAGTCTCACTTGGGAATTTCACTATAACCCCCTTGGATTACAGCCGGTTGTTTTGCAAGCTCACAACCAAACTTGTTGTTTTACGAGCTCACAACGAACTCGGTCGGTTTTTCCAGGCTCACCGACTAGAACCAACCTCGATTGTTTTCCCGGGCTCACAATCAAACCCTTACACACGTTGGTTTTAACTTGGCTCACCAACCAACCTTAAACCCCTTGATTCAATCCTCCGATTGAATCAAGTAAATACAAGAGATAGAAGAAAACAGAAAATAGCTTCTCAAAAAGCAGATTTAAGACAATATAATCGTAAAGGAGTTAGAAGCCCTCAAACGCTTTTAAGCTGGTGAAGAGGTATGGCTTCTGGAACTCCGGTCTCCTCTTGAAAGAGTGGTCGACTTGAATGCAGGAGGAGGAAGCTTTGATTGTTGGGAAGAAGTTGTTGGAGCAGTAAATGCAGATCTCCCCTTTTTCGTTTAAGAGCACTTGGAGAGCTTGAAAACTTGAATGCTTGGAGTGGAATGTCTGTTCTCTACCTTGCTACAGTCCTCTGTGGCTATTTAAGCCAACCCCCACGGAAACTAGCCGTTACTCTGCTTTTTCTGGCCGTTCTGCACACTCTGCGCAGCCTGACAATATGACCGTTGGTGGGTTGGAGTCGACTCGCGCGATCAGGAGTCGACTCGTCTGTAGCAGGAGTCGACTCACGCTTTTCCGGAGTCGACTCGGCAACTGTTCCAAATTTGAATTAAAGTTGCCGTCTTGACTGGGAGTCGACTCGTCTTGACCTGGAGTCGACTCGCCAACTTCTGGAGTTGACCTGGCAATTTTTGGAGTCGGCTCATCCACTGAAGTCCGTGGATCCAAATTTGAATTTTGTCCACTCGAGTCGACTCGACTGTCCTGGGAGTCGACTCGAATCTCAGAGCCCGAACTCTCGATTCTCTGTCGTTTGGCTCATCCAGTCTTGGAGTCGACTCGAACCTCCTTGGAGTCGACTCGGCTCTCAGTTTCTGAAAGTTGGTCTTCTGCCTTTTGACGTGAAGCTTGTCTTGGAGTCGACCCGAGCTGTCTGGGAGTCGACTCGAATCTCAGAGGCAGTAACATGGTCTTCTGTCTGTTGATGGTCGCTCAGTCTCGGAGTCGACTCGTGTACTGCGGGAGTCGACTCGAATCTCAGAGTCCGAAAATCGTTCTCTGACTTTTTCCTTGTGTTCCTCTGAGAGTCGACTCTTACCTTCTTTGGAGTCGACCTACCAACCATCGGAGTCGACTCGCGTTCCACTGGAGTCGACTCGAATCTCAGACCCGAAAAACTTCTTTCTGACTTTTCTTTGTGTACCTCTTGGAGTCGACTCTTACTACCCTGGAGTCGACTCGTTGAACATTGGAGTCGACTCGCGCACTTCAGGAGTCGACTCGTTGACAGGTTCTGAGATGAGGCTTTCTGTTCTTCTTTCTGTTCTCAGTCGGAGTCGACTCGTACTAGTCTGGAGTCGACTCGAGTCTCAGACATTGGTTCATGCAGACTTCTTAACTTATCCAAAATACTATGAACCAAGTCTAGAAACACTTGGACAGGTTTTTCACTGAAACACTCAATTGAATTCATTAGTAATCACAAGATATACTCAAATGCTTTGAGCTCATCAAAATCACATGGGGTTTTAATCAATCACTCCACAATCTCCCCCTTTTTGATGATGACAAAACTTTGAGTATATGTAAAATGAATTGCTCATAAAACAATGAAGTAAAATCCATAAATGAATTCAAATGTCTGATAATTTAATTTATCCAAGTTTGAAAGGAGTGAAACATTAAATTTCGGAGTTAAAGCTCCCCCTTTCATTTGGAATTATATAAGCCTTCATATTATGCAATCAATTGTTTGGCTTATATGTCATTAATGATTTAGCTTGATTAAAATTCAGATTCTCCCCCTCAACATATGCATTCAACTATGTTTTGATTCTCTGAATTTCCTTTTAATGCTTTGAAGTTTTTTTGAACTGAATTTTATCTTTTTAGAGGGAAAATCTGTCAATTTGTTCTTGAGTAGGATTCAGCTAATCTCCGAATATCCCTTGAATAGATTCTGGAGATTACTCCATTAGGAGCCCCAAAAGAGAGATAATGAGCCTCGAGGTACCGAATCCACTTAGAACAAATTTGTGTGTGTTTTTAAGAGTTTATCGTTTTATTTAGTTCCATTGATTTCTTTTACATATTTTTTTTTTTCAATATTTCTCCCCTTTTACATATTTTACCATATTTTATACATATTTCTCCCCCTTTTTGTCATCATACCAAAAGGAGGTAATCACACACAATCAATGGCACAATCAACAAATGGCACATCAAATGGCACATAATTGAAGATAAAATGTCTACTCATTGTATTGATATGAATGTGAACACATTTGAGCATACAATAAGTAAGGTAAAACAATACATCACACAAAAACATCTATGGCCTCCTCGAGGATGAGGCTCCCCCTCTCGAGGATGCATCTCCTCCTCTGGAGGATGTGGCTCCTCCTCTCGAGGATGTGGCTCCTCCTCTCAATCGGCTCTGCTCCATGAGGAGGGTGACTGCATCTGTCACATGTCCGAGCTGCGTGATAATAGACGTGGTGGCTCTGCTATGTGTAGTGGAGAGCTCTGTCACCGACGCCTGAAGCCCAGTCACCGATGTCTGTAGTGCGTCCAGCTTGTCGATGAGTACATTCGACAAGCGCTTGGCCCCCTCGGTGGTGGTGTGCATGTCACGACCTATCTCCTCTCGCATCTGTCGAGTGGAGCTCGTGACCTCATTCATGCTTTGGAACTGGGGCTGGACCAAACTCCGGATATTGTAGATCTCTTCCCGTACATGAGCCGTCATGTCAGTCACGGCTGTCAAGGAAGGGACCAACTGAGAAGATACGGGTGCAGGAGTGGGAGCAGGCACCGCACCTCGGAGCTCCCGAAGCAGCTCGTCCCTCAGATCTCGGACGATCTCCTGCCGCAGCTCCCGGAGCTGCTCTGGATCAATCCGAACCTCCATAGATGGTGTAGCTGAGGAGGAAGGTCCGGCAAAGGTGGTAGGAGCAGGAGGAGAGGATGGGAGGTCTGGATGGTCTGGAAGGTCTGGATGGTCTGAATCTGGCTCAGGACTGGGTGATGGTCTGGTGGTCTGAGCAGTGAGAGTAGACTTCCTAACCCAGATCCCTTCTCTCTTCCGAAATCCCATCCTGTGCATAGTCCCCGTACACAAGCGATCAGTCCATCGCAAGGCACGAGAGGGTTCCCTCTCAGGAATGGGAATCTCGTACTGCCTAAAAAGAAGAGTGAATAACATCCCGTATGGGAGTGAGAGCCTAGGTCTATCTAGGGGCTCACACATATACCTATAAATGAGCTTTGGGAAGTTGATCGGGGTGTCCTGAAGGATATAACACATAATAGCTAAGTCCCTCTCATTCACAAAATCAAATCTCCCTGTCTTAGGGAAGATGGACCTGGACAGAATGCTCAAAAGGATTCTCACTTCAATAGGAAGTGAGCTAGCAGATACCTCATCTAGGGGGGACTGAGGTGGATGCCCTAAGACGACCGTAAGGGCCGCAACTCTATCCTCAGGGTGTGCGGGAGCCACCCCTACTAATGGAAGGTGAAGGATATGGGCAATGAGGTCCTCTGTGACACGCAACGGGACACCTACTACCGTACCCTCGATACCTCCATCTTCTCGATGGACGGTACTGTAAAACTCTTGAACTAGGCCAGAATAGGTGGGAAGGTCCAAGGTGAGGAAGTACTCTAGGCCCTGGGCTCTAAGCCTATCACCTATGGTGAACCCCTCCTGGGAGAGATAGTCGAAATCGACAAACCTCCCGGAGGTGACGGCCTTCCCGGCCAACGGCCTAACGAGAACCACCCTAGGCGGGGAACGATCCGGAGGTGGTTGCCTCGTGGGATCATGCCGCGCCTTGGAGCGTCGCTCGGGACCGGCCTCGGGACGGGACCTCTTCCTAACGACGGTCTTACGAGGCATCTTGACTTAAACGGGAAGAAAAATACCTAGAGGACGGTGAAGAACCGACAGAGGAAGCTCGGGACGGACTGGAAATGACCTAGGAACGGACGGAAACTCAGTGTCCGGCGAAGAATCGACGGGAAAAGGGCTTGGAGACGATCGGGGATGACCTAGGAGTCGGCTCTAGGGCTTTGTGAACAGTGGCGGCTTGAGGAAAAGTGTTTGCGAAACGACAAACCTAGGGTTAAAAAGTCGGATCCCGACTGCGAGTCGACTCCTCTGAGTCGCGAGTCGACTCGACCTCGAGTAGACTCCAGAATATGCGCGAGTCGACTCTCTGTTAGCGCATATAGACTTCGAGTCGACTCCCGACAGTGTGCGAGTCGACTCCCCCTCAGCTGCCATCTTTGCGAGTCGACTCCCGCAAATGCGCGAGTCGACTCCCCCTTAGGAGCCGGCTCTGAAACTTACTCGAGTCGTCTCTAACCTTGGCACGCACCTAAAAATCATGCTATAACCGTGCCAAATGAGGGAAAATCACCTAATTGGGATCTGATTTGATGATCATTGAATAGAAACTCTATTTTAACCACATTCTAATCATCAAAATCAATTAATCTAGTGGAAACTCCCACTAGGATGGATCAATCACTCCTAATCCCCTTCTAAGCACACTAAACCTCTCTTCACTTAGGGGTTTTGTAAAAATGTCTGCTAATTGATTATCAGTACACACAAATTGGAGTGACACATCACCATTCAATACATGATCTCTTATGAAGTGATGTCTTATCTCAATATGTTTAGTTCTTGAGTGTTGAATTGGATTTTTAGTTAGATTTATGGCACTTGTGTTATCACAATTAATGAGAATTTTATCTTGTTTAATGCCATAATCTTCTAATTGTTGTTTAATCCATAAGATTTGAGCACAACAACTCCCAGCTGCAACATATTCAGCTTCTGCAGTGGATAATGCAACCGAGTTTTGTTTCTTGCTAAACCATGAGATTAGGTTTTCTCCTAGAAATTGACAAGACCCGCTGGTACTTTTTCTATCAAGCTTACATCCAGCGAAGTCTGAATCTGTGTACCCTATTAAGTTTAGGCTAGATTCTTTAGAGTACCACAGCCCTATGTTCTTAGTTCCAATTAAGTATTTAAAGATTCTCTTAACTGCAGCTAGGTGTGATTCTTTAGGATTAGCCTGATATCTAGCACACATGCACACACTAAACATAATATCAGGCCTACTTGCAGTAAGATACAGTAAAGAACCTATCATACCTCTATAAAGTTTTTGATCTACAGATTTACCTGATTCATCTTGGTCTAACTTGCATGATGAGCTCATGGGGGTGCTGATTGACTTGTTTCCCTCCATATCAAACTTCTTGAGCATCTCCTTGATATATTTTGCTTGATTGATGAAGATGCCTCCTTCAGATTGTTTGATTTGAAGCCCGAGGAAATAGTTCAGCTCTCCCAACATGCTCATCTCAAACTCACTCTGCATCAAATCAGCAAATTCCTCGCAGAGGCGATTGTTAGTAGCACCGAAAATGATATCATCAACATAGATCTGTACTAATAACATATCCTTATTTTTCTTTTTCAGAAATAATGTTGTATCTACATTTCCCCTAGAGAATTCATGTTCTAATAGGAATTTACTAAGTCTCTCATACCATGCTCTAGGTGCTTGTTTTAGTCCATAAAGTGCTTTGTTCAGTTTATACACATGATTAGGGTATTGATGATTTTCAAAACCAGGAGGTTGTTCTACATACACCTCCTCATTAATAAACCCATTTAGAAAAGCACTTTTTACATCCATTTGATATAGCTTGAAGTCCTTAGAGCATGCATATGCTAATAGAAGTCTAATCGCCTCAAGTCTAGCTACGGGAGCAAAGGTTTCATCAAAATCTATGCCTTCTTCTTGATTATAACCCTTTGCTACTAGTCTAGCCTTATTCCTTATAACAATTCCATTTTCATCTAGTTTATTTTTATATATCCATTTTGTACCTATTATTGGATATTCAGAAGGTCTCTCTACTAGATCCCACACTTTGTTTCTAGTAAATTGGTTTAGTTCTTCTTGCATTGCATTTATCCAATTTACATCATTTTCGGCTTCTTCTATATGTTTGGGCTCAAAGTGTGAAACAAAAGCTAGATGGTTATTCAAATTTCTAAGAGATGCTCTAGTCCTAACCGGTTGTGATGGATCATCTAGAATTAGTTCCTTAGGATGCCCGTGAGCATACCTCCAAGCTTTAGTTAGCCCATGATCCACTATAGGCTCTTGGTTTGATGATTCTCCTTCAATCAACTTTTGATTACCATCTTGTAATCCCACCTCATCTATCTTTTCTTCAAGTATTTCAATATCATCATCAAGATTGGCTTTCTTACTAGAGGAGATGTCACTAGAGTCATCAAATACAACATGTATAGATTCTTCTATAACTAGTGTTCTTTTATTAAAGACTCTATAGGCTTTACTAGTTGTAGAATAACCTAAGAATATTCCTTCATCAGATTTAGGGTCAAATTTCCCTAGATTATCTTTCCCATTATTATGTACAAAACACCTACATCCAAAAACATGAAAATAGTTAACCTTTGGTTTTCTGTTTTTCCACAGTTCATAAGGGTTTTCTTTATGATGGGTCTTAATAGAACTCTATTTAATATATGGCAAGAAGTATTAATGGCTTCTCCCCAAAAGTACTTAGGGAGGTTACTTTCACATAACATCGTTCTAGCCATTTTCTCTAGTGTTCTATTTTTCCTTTCCACAGCTCCATTTTGTTGTAGTGTCCTAGGTGCAGAAAAATTATGGGTTATCCCCTTTTTACTACAAAATTCATCAAATAATTGATTTTCGAATTCGGTACCATGGTCACTTCTAATGGCTATGACTGAAGACTCTCTAGCATTTGTTACTTCCTTATGGAACTTTTTAAACATGGAAAATGTTTGGTCCTTATGTGCTAGAAACATGACCCATGTGTACCTAGAGTAATCATCTACTATGACTAGACCATATTTATTTTCACCTAGGCTTGTTGTTCTAGTTGGACCAAATAGGTCCATGTGTAATAATTCTAGAGGCCTAGAGGTAGAGACACATTTTATGGGTTTAAAAGAATTCCTAGATTGTTTGCCAAATTGACATGCTTCACAGATTTTGTTCTTTTCAAATTTTAACTTTGGCAAACCTATCACGGAATCTCTTTTAACTAATTTAGTTATTGTGTCCATGCTTGCATGACCTAACTTACGGTGCCATAACCAACTAGCATCATTATCTTTAGTTTCATTAACAACTAAACATTGGTTATGTTTTGCAAGGTCTTCTAGGTCTACCACATATACATTTCCACGTCTAATCCCTTTAAAAACTAAACTATTATTATTAGTATTTGTTATAATGCATAGTGATGGTTTAAACATAACATCATATCCTTTGTCACATAATTGACTAATGCTTAACAAGTTATGCTTAAGACCATCAACATATCTAACATTATCTATAAAAGTAGAAGGGGTGATTTGAACTTTACCAATACCAATGATGTGACCTTGGTTGTTGTCTCCAAACGTCACAGCACCTCCCTTCTTAGCTTCAAGGGTGAAAAATTGGTCTTTATCACCCGTCATGTGCCTTGAGCAGCCACTATCCAAATACCAGCAGTTCTTGTTGACCTTGGCTTCAAGACACTCCTACACAAGCAAATCATGTCATCTTAGGTACCCAAGTTTTCTTGGGTCCTTCATGGTTAGTCAAGTTGGTTTCTTTTGGAACCCATACCCTTTTAATTTTTCTTTTAGTTTTACTTTTCCTAAAATTACATACATTTGCTTTATGGCCTACTGTACCACAACAAAAGCAGGTTATTTTCTTAGTTTTTGTTTCCCCAGCTTTAACAAAGAAGTTACTAAGAAGTTTTTGCTTATTCCTTGGTTTATATCCTAAACCGGCTTTATTAAACACTGCACGTTGACTATTTAGTATCATGTTTAATTTTTCAGAACTATAGGTAAATCTTTCAACTAAGGGTTTGTATTTGTTAAGTTCTTTAGTTAGTGTCTGATTTTCGGCTTTTAGATCATTAAGTTCTTTAGTAAGATCCTTATCTAAGGTTTGTTTATATTTTTTAAGTTCTGAAAATTCCTTAGTTAGTTTTTCATTTTCTTTAGTTAAGGTGTTGGTCTTTTGAGTTAAAAGTTGGTTGCTTGTTTTAAGTTCTATATTTTCTTTGGTGATTAAATCCTTATTCTTAACTAATTTATCGTATTTATGTAGGTATGATTGATTAGTTATTTTCAATTCTTTATTCTTAAGATTTATAGCCTTATATTCTACCATTAATTCATTAAATGCATCATAAAGTTCATCAAAAGAAAAATCAGGATGCGTGTCGGAAGTTACCTCGTTTTCGTTGGCCATGAAACAGAAATTGGCCTTCTCTTCTTGTTCATCATCTGATGAGGAGGATGATGAGTCGGAGTCCGATAGGGTAGTCACAAGTGCCTTTTTCTTCTTGTACTTACTCCCCTTCTTCAGTAAGGGGCACTCTGCTCTTATGTGACCCGGCTTCTTGCACTCGTAACAACCAATCCCCTCATTTTTCCTTTCCTTACCTTTGTCCTTCCGGTAGGAATTTGAGGGGCCTCTCCTTTGATGATAGGACTTCTTGTGGTTGATGAATTTCTTGAACTTGCGCACAAGAAGAGCCTCACCACCATCTTCCTCATCTTCTTCTTCTTTGCTGCTGCTGCTGCAAGACAAGTCCTTGTTAGAAGAAGTAGATTTAAGAGCTATTACCTTTTTCTTATGGGAGGACTCTTCCTCGTTGTGTTGTTTCATGGTGAGCTCGTGCGTCATGAGGGATCCAAGAAGCTCCTCAAGTGGTAGCTTGTTCAAATCCTTGGCTTCTTGAATTGCTGTCACTTTAGCTTCCCACGACCTCGGTAGACACCGAAGGATTTTCCTGACAAGCTCACTGTTAGTATAGTTCTTGCCAAGGCTTTTTAGGCCATTGACAATATCAGTAAACCTAGTGAACATGGATGTGATTGTTTCATTGGAATCCATTTTAAATAGTTCATATTTATGAACCAAGATGTTTATTTTGGATTCCTTGACTTGATTCGTGCCCTCATGGGTCACTTCAAGTCTGTCCCAAATTTCTTTTGCTGAATTACAAGTTGAAATCCTATTGAATTCATTACGGTCTAAGGCACAATAGAAGACATTCATTGCTTTAGAGTTTAATTGTGCCTTCCTCATGTCATGTTCATCCCAGTCCATTTCAAGTTTAGGTACCTTAACACCATCTACGTATATGGATGGGATGTATGACCCATTTACTACAATGGACCACATCTCATAGTCTTGGGCTTGGATGAATATTCTCATCCTAGCCTTCCAGTATGAGTAGTCAGATCCATTGAAGAAAGGGGGTCTTTGGGTGGACTGACCCTCAATGTGAGAAGATCCAAATGGGGTTGTCATTTTGATCTTTTAACTCTTGAGTGGAAGAGTTTTTGGCTCTGATACCACTTGTTGCCCAGATAGACAACCCAAGAGGGGGGGGGGGGTGAATTGGGTTTTTAATATAATTTGGCTAATTAAAACTTTGTGGATGATTAATTAAAAACTATAGCAAGTTATTTAATTAAAGCCTAGTGATGTGAGTAATGTGCGGGGAAGAAGATGAGAGACAATGCACTACAAACACAAAGTTTTATAGTGGTTCGGAGCTAACCCTTGCTCCTACGTCCACTCCCCAAGTCTCACTTGGGAATTTCACTATAACCCCCTTGGATTACAGCCGGTTGTTTTGCAAGCTCACAACCAAACTTGTTGTTTTACGAGCTCACAACGAACTCGGTCGGTTTTCCCAGGCTCACCGACTAGAACCAACCCCGATTGTTTTTCCGGGCTCACAATCAAACCCTTACACACGTTGGTTTTAACTTGGCTCACCAACCAACTTTAAACCCCTTGATTCAATCCCCCGATTGAATCAAGTAAATACAAGAGATAGAAGAAAACAGAAAATAGCTTCTCAAAAAGCAGATTTAAGACAATATAATCGTAAAGGAGTTAGAAGCCCTCAAACGCTTTTAAGCTGGTGAAGAGGTATGGCTTCTGGAACTCTGGTCTCCTCTTGAAAGAGTGGTCGACTTGAATGCAGGAGGAGGAAGCTTTGATTGTTGGGAAGAAGTTGTTGGAGCAGTAAATGCAGATCTCCCCTTTTTCGTTTAAGAGCACTTGGAGAGCTTGAAAACTTGAATGCTTGGAGTGGAATGTCTGTTCTCTACCTTGCTACAGTCCTCTGTGGCTATTTAAGCCAACCCCCACGGAAACTAGCCGTTACTCTGCTTTTTCTGGCCGTTCTGCACACTCTGCGCAGCCTGACAATATGACCGTTGGTGGGTTGGAGTCGACTCGCGCGATCAGGAGTCGACTCGTCTGTAGCAGGAGTCGACTCACGCTTTTCCGGAGTCGACTCGGCAACTGTTCCAAATTTGAATTAAAGTTGCCGTCTTGACTGGGAGTCGACTCGTCTTGACCTGGAGTCGACTCGCCAACTTCTGGAGTTGACCTGGCAATTTTTGGAGTCGGCTCATCCACTGAAGTCTGTGGATCCAAATTTGAATTTTGTCCACTCGAGTCGACTCGACTGTCCTGGGAGTCGACTCGAATCTCAGAGCCCGAACTCTCGATTCTCTGTCGTTTGGCTCATCCAGTCTTGGAGTCGACTCGAACCTCCTTGGAGTCGACTCGGCTCTCAGTTTCCGAAAGTTGGTCTTCTGCCTTTTGACGTGAAGCTTGTCTTGGAGTCGACCCGAGCTGTCTGGGAGTCGACTCGAATCTCAGAGGCAGTAACATGGTCTTCTGTCTGTTGATGGTCGCTCAGTCTCGGAGTCGACTCGTGTACTGCGGGAGTCGACTCGAATCTCAGAGTCCGAAAATCGTTCTCTGACTTTTTCCTTGTGTTCCTCTGAGAGTCGACTCTTACCTTCTTTGGAGTCGACCTGCCAACCATCGGAGTCGACTCGCGTTCCACTGGAGTCGACTCGAATCTTAGACCCGAAAAACTTCTTTCTGACTTTTCTTTGTGTACCTCTTGGAGTCGACTCTTACTACCCTGGAGTCGACTCGTTGAACATTGGAGTCGACTCGCGCACTTCAGGAGTCGACTCGTTGACAGGTTCTGAGATGAGGCTTTCTGTTCTTCTTTCTGTTCTCAGTCGGAGTCGACTCGTACTAGTCTGGAGTCGACTCGAGTCTCAGACATTGGTTCATGCAGACTTCTTAACTTATCCAAAATACTATGAACCAAGTCTAGAAACACTTGAACAGGTTTTTCACTGAAACACTCAATTGAATTCATTAGTAATCACAAGATATACTCAAATGCTTTGAGCTCATCAAAATCACATGGGGTTTTAATCAATCACTCCACAGCAGGGTATGGCCCATTTTCGTCACGAGCGGGAGTAGCGCGCAGCCTGAGCTTGCTTGTGGCGCGCGGCGGAGTCCGTTCTTGGGAATGGTAAGGTGTTGCCCTTGGTTGTCGTGGGCCAGCAAGCGAAGCATGGCATAGTGGCGTCGCAATGTATAGCCACGTAAGAGGGCATAGGCACGCACATAGGTGCGGCCGTTGGTGAGACCGCACTCGTCGAGAGGTCGTATCAGACATTTGGCAAGGTCGGCTAGACGGGTGCTGAGACTAGTCTAGCATCCCGGGTTCCGAGGTGTGCTCGGTGGAGCGCCCTGAGCTAGCGTAACGTAGTTATAATTATTACTCATCATGAAGAATCCTCCACGCACGCACACCAGCATGAACATGTGGAACATCTTTTAACAAATATATCACATCTCAGCCCATGGCCGACACACCAAATTTTATACATGTCTGACTAGTCCAAATGCCTTCCTTTTCCTCACTTATGATTATGCAATATTTAGTTCAATTATATAAAAGCTATGATTAAATACAGTTCATCATTTGGAGTTGACTTTCCAGCATTGGACTAGTTACAGTCATATTTCAGCCTGTGGTAGGCCAAACACAATGTTACCTTAGCCCAAGATAGACCTTGCACATACACCACATTTTTTGCATGGCCAACCCATCTAGATGCTGCCCATACCCTATCATATAATTATATCCAAATCTATTTTTTTAATTTATTTATAGTCTATATGAAATATATAATTAATCACAGTTTAATAAGTTTTATATAAAGCTAGACTAAGTAACATCATAATCCTTGCAATTCACATCAGCACATAATACATATAACAATATGTATGAAATATCCACAATCATATAAAATACATTTATATATAAAACTTTCATAATCATGTAAACAATTGTATTGAGGGATTCTTATCTCTATCGATGACAGGCTCAAACACTGGGTGCACCAATCTTTTTCTCGATCTACGAACTCGAGGGCAAAATGATCTGCTTAACACCTTTCTGCCCAGATGATAGATCATCTACAGAGCCAATTTTTATCATCAGAATAATCATAACCATCTATGGATTATGGTAGATGATTATAACAAAACAAAGCCGAAAACCCGGGACCTCTTTTACGATCCTATAATACTAACCTGAAACCCTCCTGCAACCGCATAATACTAATCCAGAATCCTCCTACGACCGCATAATGCTGACCTAGAACCTTCTTAAGGCAGCATAACGCCAATCTAAAGGTAGGGTTTTTATTTATTTATTTATTTCTCTCCTTAAGAAAGCTGGCCATGCTTGCATTGTTGACAGGTCCATCTTTTGCTTTCATATTTTACCATCAAATCTTTTATGTGACTCTATCATGGGTCCTGCTATACTAGGCATGTGCACGTGTGCGGGAAGCGAGCATAACATCACCGAGACAAGCACAATAGCTATATACATTGTATGGACCGACATGGCCATGAACCATGCCATCACGGTATCTCCTTACATTCAGATAAAACCCCAACCGAAATCATTGGTAGAGAGGGTTTCGAGGTGGCGGAGGGAGAGGGAAGGCCGAAGAAGGCACGAGGGATAAGAGAAGACCACCCTGCTTACGGCCTTGGCTGCTCGCCTTGCCCGCCCGGCCGTCTCCTCTCCGGCAGCATCACCTACAACGGCTGGCCCTTCTCCAACCCGCTCGGCGCAATATGGCCTTCTCCATCCTCTACCCCCACCTCACCGTCTCCGAGACCCTCCTCTACACCGCCCTCCGCCTCCCGCACACCCTTTCCTGCCCTGAGAAGGCCGCCCAGGCCGAGGAGGTCATGGCCGAGCTCGGCCTCCTCAGCTGCCTCATCAGCATGACTGGCGGGCCCCTCGTGTGTGGGATCACCGGCGGGGAGCGCAAGTGGGTCAACATCGGCCAGGAGCCGCTCATCAATCATAGCATACTGCGACTCGACGAGCCTACCTCCGGCCTCGACTCCACCATCGCTGGCCAGATCGTGAGCAGCATCGCCGACTTCACCTAGGGGGAGGACCGTGGTGATGACCATCCACCTGCCCTCCAGCCGGTTCTTCTACATGTTCCACAATATCCTGCTGCTCTCCGACGGCCACACCGTCTACTTCTTCAAGGGCTTCGATGCCATGAACTATTTCGCCAGCATCGGGTACACCTCTTCTCCGGCCGCCGCATTCTGATTCCCGCCCAGTCGAACCCTCCGACCCTGAAGGCCGACTTCGATGGCGGAAGGAGAACCAAGCAATCGATTCGTCCCCAAATCGAACTCCGACGTCCCCAAATCGATTCGTCGCCAAATCGATTCATCGCGTAACTCGCGTTCTCTCTCTCACGCAGGTGATGGGCTTAGGCCTCGGCCTGCTCGGTTTTGGGCTTTGAAACTGTGAGACGGGCCGCTCGCGTCTCAGGATTTCATCTCCCTAGACGGGCCGAGCCGTCCTCGCTCTTTGGAAATTTCCTTGATATTTTCCCAGTATGCTTGATTCCGAGTCTAACTCGGATTATCTAAAAGACCTTTCTGAATTCGGCAAAGGAGAGAGAAAGACTTCTGCTATAAATGAGAGCGAGCGGGAAAAAAAAACCAACGAATAGAAAAACACAAAGTGGGCAGAGATGGAGGAAGATGAAGGCATTGGAAACGTTGCGCCTAGCCACCACTTCAGGCCTTTTCCTAAGGAGCTGGTGGAATTCTACCTTCGGCCTAGATTGTTGAACCAACCCCTACCATGCCAGGCTATCAAAGAGTTGAACATCTACGATTTCCACCCCAGGGATATCTTAGGTTCGTTGAGCGCCTTCTCTTCTTAAAGTTTCCTTTTAAAAACATAATTTGAGTTACCATTATAGTAATATTATCCTTGGCTAGAATCTTAATAAACTAGTTTGGTCTAAATTTGTTTCTTAACTCTATCTAAAGCATGTAGAACAGAAAACGGTGTGCTTTATTTATTTTTTTAAGTTCAATTCCTGAAAGCAATGGATCGTTTTTCTTTTGAAACAGATACTTATTTCTTTCTGTGTTGAATTTTTGAAACTTTACTTCTAAATCGTAGTTTGGCTGAGTAATAATTTAGCCTTTGCTGCAAAGCTGGCCGTGATGATTTCAACACGACGATGAAAGAGTGTACAGAAAGAAACGGTTCGGATTTTTTTTTTTTTTTAATAACAGTACAACAGTTTCTTCTAGCTGTGTTGTAAAAGGGAAAAAAAATACACATACAACGTAAAATATACCACTATACCACTTGTTGACTTAAAATTGCATATGTTTTTCTTTGTGTTTTTTCCAACCCAAACTCTGGAGGCAGGCAAGAATGGGCAATCTAGTTTGAATGTATGACCATGTTTTTGAGTGACCTTATTTTGGTGTATTTCATACACGCAAAGTGTCTGATGGAAATACCAGTCTGAGCGTGTTGACAGTCCTGAAAATACCGTACAAAGATCGTAGCAGCATTTCTCGACATGCCAACAAATATATATATATATACACACACACACACGTCTCAAAGCAATCAAGGATCTATAGCGGCTAAAATATAAAATTTCTTAAACTGATGAACATGAAAAAAAAAAAATTGAAATGAAGGAGGAAGAGAAAAATGTGAGGAGATCAGAGAGGGGCAAATAAAAGTGATATTAGAGGGTGCACAGAATGGTAATGTGGTATATACTTAATGCCTTATAAAACAAATTCACCTGTCATTATCAATGAAGTCCTCATAATTATCCTGGGGGTTGAATTTTTCAGTTATGCGTCTCATGTCGGTATTTTAGGCCTGAGACCGAGTTACCGAAGCAGCAGATTTATTGGATTATTAAGTCCAGAACTTCATTATAGTGATAGGTGATATTCCTTGGTTATTTGCTTTTCAGTGATTTTGTTAGTTAAATGCATGGCTTCTTAAAGACTCGAAACTCTTTACTTATGCAAACAAAATATTACTGCAATCTTATGTGAATGTTGCTCATCAGTTGCTTATATGTAAGCTGTTATTTACAATCATCATAATATAACTTTTTTAATAAGAAGAATTAAGCCATGAGAATTTGGTGCAAATCAATTTAGAACTATAAAGTGTACGAGTACCTTTTAAGATACAGTTCTGGAATTCCTGTCCGTTTATTTGAACAAGTCAATTGCACTTGTCGCCTTAATTTGAAAAACTACATTTTCGGTTAGGAGGAAAAAAAAAACAAGGGAAGTCTTGAAACTTTGACATTATGGTTAATGGTCATTTGCTAAATGTACTTCTTCTGATATTTAAAAAAAAATAAAAATAAATATATTTGAACAAATAATAATTTTGGAGGAAGGACTTAAATTTTTTATTGTGTTTAAGGGATGGGAGAGAACCTTAATATGGCATCCACTTGACTGCATCTCAGTATTCACTATTCATGCATATTTGTTGGAGAGTTAGTGTAGATGTGAGACTCTAGTTAGAGTAGATTACAATCTAATTACAACCGTCATGCAGCTCAACATGTCACACAGTTAGAATAGATTTTATAATCTAATTTTTTTCATAAATAAAATAACTTAAAAAAATTATAAAATCTAGCATACATAACTATAATTTGGCCAAAAAAGTGAAGAAGACCATCCTACAGTTTCTTTCCCACCTAGGTAAATAAAAATACTCATCATATATAGTGAATTGCAAAGTTAGCTATTGTGAATGATTATATCTACCACTTCTATTGTATGCTGGAGGTATTGCTTTTAACTGCAGCAAGAATTTTGTGTTTTTCATAGGCAATACACCTGCCGGTAAGCATTTGTATTTCTTCACTCTAAGAAAAATGAAATATCCTAATGGAACAAGGCCTGCTCGTGGAACAAATGGGGGATATTGGAAGGCCTCGGAAAAAGATCAGATCATCAGAGATAAGGATGCAAAGGAGATTGGTTGCAAGAAGTTTCTTGTCTTCCATGAAGGGCACCAAGGTAATGGAACAAGAACAAGATGGCTGATGCAAGAGTACACAGTTAAGGAATTTTGGTTCTCTACCGACCAAAACAAGGATGAGGTAAATCTGATGAAAGCATTCATGCAACTCTTAATTTCTACAAAGATTAGATGACATTTCATTAATATGATTTCATGATGAACCTACGTAGAGGGAATACTAATGTTTATATTCATGCCCGTAGGGTCCATGTAATTATGTTGACAAAATATTTCAATTCTAAGATCATGAACTAGTTTATAGAAGAATCTATCGAATAATGCATTACACACCAATGAGAAAACAGTATTTTTATATCGTTAAAGTAATAATAGAAGGAAAAAAAAGATAATGACAGATTTTTAGTTCAAAATTTTATTTCTCTTAATCCTTTGGTTTTCTTAATTTCAAAGAAGATCATTCATGGTTTAAAAAAAAATAATCTTTTTTCTTTGCTTTTGTTGTGCTTCCAATAACCTACATGGTCAAGATAACCATAATTCTGTACTTATCAAAATCAACAACATCATATTTTAAACACCTAGCTAGCTTCTTTAGTATGCAATTAGCTGCATTCTTTATTTTATGATAAATGGGCAGTATAAGCAATAAACTAATATGAAGTAGTATCTTTATGAAATTAGTTACAAGATAATTATATTGGTAGATGCTAAATCTGAAAAGCCAAAAAGAGCGACAAAAATCTGCAGACTCTAAAAGGAAAAGACTTGTACAGTCAAGAACGTATTCAAGAAAAATTCTCCAGTTTTTCCACCGATTAAAACATAGGTGTCAATTTGTTTTGGTGAAAACAAGAGTCAAATTTTTGAATGACATATAATCATCTGGGGAAAGACTACATCAGTTGGCACCCGGACCTTTTCTTGGTTGAAATAAGCAATCTGCAGCAAACAGAGAACATAGAACATATGCATCATCCGTAGCCAGTTCTGCTCCGACAAAATTTTTGCCCACATTTACCTTCATACCATTTCTAACGCTATATTTTATTTTTAATCTTCTTTTTCTGTAGCTTGGCGCTCTGGCTTTGTGTGAAATATACTTAAAGCCAACACGAAATCAGTCCAGGGATGGCGAGCTTCAAGTGGATGAACAGGAAGTGGAGGAAGAAGGATCACCATCTCATTCTTCGGATAACATATTTGCTGATCGTCGAGTTGGGCCACGTCCACCTCCATGGAACAATGGCAAGGACGCCCCAGTCGCTTCTACGAGTGGGTGCCCATCAGCATTCGGCCCGGTCCATCCATGCCATCCATGGGCTACATTAATCTCGGCTGCCGCAACATTGTGTCAATTCCCCAATCCAGCCTCAGGCCCGGGGGTTCTCATGCTATGGGGGGTTATCGTAGCAATCATCAGATCAGGCTATTACCTGCTCATCACAAAACACCATGGGGCGTTTTCATTTTCAAATGCCACGCCGCCTGTTTTCATTTTCAAATGCGCTAAAGCGCCCGGCCATTTTCGTTCTCAAACGCGCACGCAGACCGAGACTCGGCGGCAAGCGCATTTAATTTTTCTCACAATCCCCAACAAAAATTATTTTTTAAAAATAATTTTAGAATCAAAATAAAATGCTGGATATCTTATATTATGTAATAGGTGTAGGTACCTTTCGGTTTGAACCTTCACTTAGTGACAATTGATTACATCTGTGGAGCCAAGGTGGTCTTAACCTTGAACCTCGGTCCATGGCTCAGATTAAATCAACAGCACACATAATATAATCCGATCGGGTTCTAAGCGGGTTGCACTATTATGGCCATGCGCAGGTATCTTTCATGTGCTTTTTAAAGAATTGCCCATTTTCCATAATCGCAGCCTCACGACTGCACATATAGGTGAGTCCTAATAAGGAAGCTCCTGCCTCTTAGGTCTTGGACTCATTAAGAGTTATACAAATGAACTCATCCTACCGCTTGCTTTTATGAGCACTAGTGCTATAGGGATGAGGAAAACATAAAACAATGCTCCTCTTAGTCACACTCCGGTTTGTTTCTACCCATTGAACCTTTTAAGATTGGGTTCCCACCGTGGTGATCTATCTTTATGCATCCCCCTCGATGACTCTAGAACCACTGTTCTAAATAAACATTTTGTAAGCTAATCAGCCAAATTGTTTTCTGATTTTACAAAATTTAAAGCAATAATGTTATTTTTCAATTTGTATCTTAATGATTTATGACGTACTTTTAAGTGCCTGTTCATTTTTACATTGGCATTTTTTTGGTTGCACTTATTTATTGCAGATTTACAGTCACAATGTAAGGAGATAAGTGGTAAAGGTGACTCAGCTATAGGGAGGTCTATTAGTAGATCTCTGAGCCACTCAGCCTCAGTGCTAATGGTGTCTAGAGCTAATCAGTTCAGACTGCATGGTACTCCTAGATATCAAGGTTTATTTGGTGGATTTTCAAGACACAGCAGCACCTCCTAGGAGAAAGACATATCATGTGGTGGATTTAACATCTAAGGTATCGCTGATCCAGTTGGCATCACTATAACTTTCTAGAATAGCAGAAAACCCACTAAAGTGCAAACTATAGGACTTGGTACCCTTAAGATACCTAAGGATCCTTTCTAATGCTGTCCAATGATCTCTATTTGGATTAACAATATATATACTAAGTCTATTTACAGCATTTGCTATGTCTGGCCTGGTGTAGTTTGCTAGAAATCCTAGTGAGCCTATGATTTGAGCATATAGGCTTTGAAGGATAGGAATTCCTAAGTTCTTTTTCGCACCCTCCTACTTTGTATTGTATTGTATTGGCCGTCAGCATGTGCCCCGGAGGGAGTCGGGAGTCCGTTTTCTCCCGGCCAACCCACTCCGGTTCTGGCGTTTTCTCCCTCCCTCCCTTTCATTATGTTGACAAGATACTCAATAAATTTAATTATTCCGATTGTCAGCCTGTCTCTACTCCCATTGATCCCTCTACACACCTTATTTATCCCTCTTAAGGTTTCATAGCGGGAATATATATATATATATATATATATATATATATATATATATATATATATATATTACTTTCATCTGCAGATTGATTGAAATACATAACTCAATACTATTTGCACTTCTAATTATAAACTTTCTACCCCAGGTCCATATAAATTTCTTCATTTAAGTCTCCATTTAGAAAAGCTGTCTTAACATCCATCTGATGAATCACTAAACTATGAATGGAGGCTAATGCTATAAGGACCCTAATAGTAGTAATCCTAGCTACATATGCATAAACATCAAAGAAATCTATCCCAGGTCTTTGAGTAAAATCCTTAGAAACTAATCTAGCCTTAAATTTATTTATAGAGCCATCAGGCCTAAGTTTCTTCTTAAAGATCTATTTGCACCCTATAGTTTTACAGCCAGGAGGAAGATCAATCAATTTCCAAGTATGATTTTGGATGATTGACTGCATCTCATTGTCCACAGCTTCTCTCCAAAAAGGTGAATCCAAGGATTTCATTGCATCCTCAAAGGTAGTTAGAGAGTCTTCTATAAGAAAGGTATAGAAGTCATCTCCAAATGTTTTCTCTACCCTGGATCTTTTACTCCTCCTAGGTTCTACTTCTATTTCTATTTCACTTGTCCTTATTCTACTAGAGCTACTAGCCATACCGTTATCTACTTTTGTCCTAAGTGGAAAGGTGTCTTCAAAATATATTGCATATTTGGCTTCTATGATGGTGTTGTTACTAATATATCTTTCTTCTGAATTAATCACCAGAAATCTATTGGGATTACTATTAGCTGCATAACCTACGAATATAGTATCTACTATTTTAGGTCCTATTTTCTTTCTTTTAAAATTAGGTATTTTCACTTTTGCTAAGCACCCCCATACTTTCAAATAGCTAAGATTCGGTTTTCTATGTTTCCAAACTTCATATGGAATTAGATCATTATTTTTAGAGGGAATCCTATTAAGAATATAACAGGCTGAAACTAAAGCTTCCCCCCACAAATTTTTTGGTACTCCTAAGCTTATAAGCATGGAGTTAACCATATCTATTAAAGTCCTATTCTTCCTTTCTGCTACTCTATTTGATTGGGGAGAATAGGGTGCAGTCATTTCATAAATGATTCTATGATCTTCACAAAATTGAGTTATATCATTGGATGTATATTCACCTCCTCGATCTGATCTAAGGATTTTAATTTTCTTTTCCTGTTGGTTCTCAGCTCCGATCTTAAAAATCTTAAATTTATTGAGCACCTCATAATTGGTTTTAATTAGGTAGATGTAACAAAATTTGGATAAATCATCTATAAATGTTACAAAGTATCTGTTACCTCTCCTAGAAGTTCTACCCGAGTCATAAACATCACTATGATCCGAATCCCTATTAACAAATTTAAAAGGCTTCTTAAGGAGTTTGGCTTCTACACAAGTTTGACATTTCTCATGGTTCTTGAGATCATTTTTTGGTATTAGATTTAGGTTCATAAGTTGCTTAATTGAATTATAATTTGTTAGAAAACCCCGATCATGCCGCTGAAATTTAAAAAAATTCAGATGCAGCGGAAGAGGCATGCGCGGGATCAACCGTTCATCGCATGAACGTTGTTCAAAAACCGTTCGTAGATAGATAAGGATTAAAATTTTTAAAACCTTTAGAAGATCAGATCTTCACCTTACGCGGGTAGATGATCACCGCAAACTGAAGTTCGTGGTTTAGGATGAAGGTTCGCTTGAAGCCGTTCAAGTGCCCGGTCTCTACGGGTATCCACACGAAGCAGAGGACCAATCCAAACGCTCTAATCTCCCCGGGGTGCTAGCTCCCTTGCAGAGATATGTTTTGATGGCTGATCTCCTTTCTTTCAATCAATCCTTGATTGTGCTAGAGAGGAGGAAGAAGAAGAAGGGATGATGAAGAAGAATCAAAGCATCTTGCTGCCCTAGTCTTTCCTTGCGTTGGATGAAGCAAAGGAGGAGGGAGGAGGCCGCCAAGCTTCCTTTTTCCTTTTTTCTTACTTGCGGCTGAAACAAGGGAAGGGGAGAGGGTGGCCACGGCACAAGAGGAAGAGGGCTTCTTCTATTAGGTCAGCCTCCAAAAAACTCCTCTTAAATAGCATCTAGGGCTCCTACAAATTAGGAGCCCTTGATCCATTACCAAGAGGGGCGCCGGCCCCTCTTGTGTTGCCGCACCAAAGAATCAAAGGAGGAGGGGCGTGAGCCCCTCCCTCTCATGTTGCCCTAGTCCTCCTCTAAGGAGGATTAGGTGGCCCCTATTTGGTTTAGTCTTAATCTAATTAGGGTTTAACTAAATCATGAATCAATCGGGTTCAATCTATATTAGTTCTAATCCAATTAGAACTTGAATGAACCATGACTCAATTGAACTCTTCAATCCTAACCCAATTAGGAGTCATGTTGATTCATGAGATTAATAATTAATTAGGACTTAAGAAATTCTAATCCAATTAGGATTTATTTAATTTTAGTCCTAATCCAATTAGGACTCTAATTTGAATCCGAAGTCCTAATCCGATTAGGACTCTAGGAATCCTACTTCAAGTAGGAATCCAATTTTAATTCAAAACTCCTAATCTAATTAGGATTGTAGGAATCCTACTCCAAGTAGGAATCCCAGTCCTACTCCAACTAGGATTCCCAGTCCTAATCCAATTAGGACTCTAGGAATCCTACTCGAAGTAGGATTTGTGTTTAAGTCCAATTAATTAATTCCATTGTTCCTTCTTCAACTGAATATCAATCGAATTGATTACTTGTGATTCCTAATCACGATTCAACCATCAGATCGGTCAATACTTCTAGTGTGTGTGACCCTATAGGTTCTACTCTGACTGGTAGTGAGATATATTATGATCTCTATCACAATATCATTGAAAACTCCTTTCAATGGATTGGAACGATTCAAACTCTACTCTTTAGGATTTATCGATCATCGAGATAATCCCTGTGAGTCCCACCATCCACCAGTGACACCTAGCAGCATGTAGTGGCTACCCAGTAGAATAGAATGATGAACCTCTAGGTGCAGTTATCGTGTGATACAGTCCTACTATCGTGGATCCCTACAGGATGGAGGTCATGGATAACTCGTCAAACTCCTTCGTCTGTCATATGTCAAGATTTATTCGACTCGAGTTCGTTAGTGAAAAACTCTTTCTCCACTTTATATTAGTGCCCTGGCCAAGGTCTTAGAACTCAGTCTAACAAATCACATAGGATCACTCCTCTTCTATCAAGGTCGATAGATTCTATGTGAGTGCATACCCTACTCCTACAGTGAACTTACTGCAGCCAATCTACACTACAAGGACCCATATGACTAGAGACCATGTATACGTGTAGTCAAACTACAATAACCTCACTATGAGTAGCTGAAGCACCGCAGGTCAAAGGACCAGTCATACTACTGCAACATCAAGCAAGTCACTGACGAATGGATAGACATCCAAGTGACTTCTTGTCTTGGTCACGCTCAGTACCCTTGTTCTCTAACAAGCACCTGCACTATCACTTCAGTGTCCCTACACTGTGGACTCAAGTCTCGTCCATCCAGAAGGAAAGTGATCTGTGCACTGATCGGATCGATCACCGTCCTCGTGATGATCCATTGATCAGGAGCATTTAGAAATCAATCACCAATGATACATGGCTCAAATTCTCAACTCTTGAGAATATGCATCATCATCTTATTAATTTCTTGGACGATTCATAGACACATAAATAATATGAATGAAAAGATGCCTTTTATTTATTCAATAATAAATAGTCAAGTACAAAATTATGTCCCTAGAATTAACAATGTGTCAGCCAGATTGGCTTTTAGGGCATACATCTAACAATCTCCCACTTGCACTAAAGCCAATCAGTCATATATCTAAGCCCCATCTTCTCAAGGTGGGCTTTAGTCTTTTGCTGACTTAGCTGCTTAGTGAACGGGTCTGCCACGTTATCCGCGGAGTCTACTCTCTGCACCTCTGCATATTTCTTCTCAACATAGTCGCGTATGAGGTGGAAGCGCCGCTCTATGTGCTTGGACTTCTGATGAGACCTTGGCTCCATAGCTAGTGCTATGGTGCCAATGTTATCGCAGTAAAGTGTTATGGCATCTAATGACATTACACCTAACTCTGCAATGAAGAAGGTTTCCACTGCACCCTTAGATACGCTTAACATTCAGTTTCTAAGGTAGAATCTATAATGATCGGTTGTTTGGAACTCTTCCAATTTACTGAACCACCATTGCACATATTCTGATGTAGACTTTCTATCATCAATATGTGTGCATCCTTCTACCTTCAACTCTGATCTTCTCCCAAAGACCAAGAACATGTCCTTAGTTCTTCTCAAGTACTTAAGACTGTTTTTCACAGCTATCCAGTGCTTTTTGCCTGGATCTGATTGACATATGATCGTGACATTCACAGCATGTACTATATCAAGTTATGTACATAGCATGACATACATGAGGCTCCCTATTGCCGATGCATAGGGTATCTTGCTCATGCATTGAATCTCTTCAGATGTGTTGGGGCACATCTTCTTGGAGAGATGAATTTCATGCCTTAGGGGTAAGAGACCCCTCTTGGAGTTTTTCATGCTGAACCTCTTCAGCACCTCCCTATGTACATCTTCTGTGAAAGGTCAAGCATCCTTTTAGATCTATCTCTATAGACCTTTATTCCCAAAATATAGGATGCTTCCCCAAGGTCTTGCATGGAGAATTCTTTTGACAACCAGACCTTGACCGAGGTTAGCATGAGAATATCATTCCCTATCAGGAGGATGTCGTCCACGTACAGTACGAGAAATACGACAGCGCTCCTACTAACCTTTTGTAAACACACGGTTCCTCTTCATTTTTGATGAAATCAAACGTTTTGATTGCGTCATCGAAACGAGTGTTCCAACTCCGAGATGCTTGCTTTAGTCCATAGATGGACCTTTGCAGCTTGCAGACCTTGTGATCTCCATCACTGGAAGTGAAACCCAAAGGCTGTTCCATATAGATATCTTCATCAAGATATCCATTCAGGAAAGCAGTTTTCACATCCATCTGCCAGATTTCATAATCATGAAATGCTGCAATGGCAAGCAATATTCGGATGGATTTTAGCATGGCTACAGGTGAAAAGGTCTCCTGATAGTCAATGCCTTCGCACTGACTATACCCTTTCGCCACAAGCCTTGCCTTATAGGTTTCTACCTCTCCATCCGAACCTATTTTCCTTTTGTAGATCCATTTGCATCCAATAGGTACAATACCTTCTGGTGGGTCTACTAAGGTCCAGACTTGGTTGGAATGCATGGAGTCTAACTCTGACTTCATGGCTTCCAACCATTTCTCGGAATCGATATCAGATATCGTCTCGTCGTAGGTTTTGGGATCTTATGTATGATCCCTATCTCCCACTAGGAATATTTCTTCGGTATCCTCTTCTAGTATACCTAAGTATCTATCGGGAGGATGGGAGACCCTACTAGATCTACGAGGTGGTCGAGGGACATCGTGTACTGGCTCTGTATGAATGGGTTCGATAGGATCCATGACTTGTTGCTTTTCAGAGACTTTCTCTTCAAGCTCAATTTTCCTCCCACTGCCTCTATCAAGGATAAACTGGTTTTCCAAGAAGATGGCATGACGGCTCACAAACACATTGTGATCCTCTGAGACATAAAAACTGTATCCTAATGACTCTTTAGGATATCCTATAAAACGAGTACTTATGGTCCTAGCCTCTAACTTGTCTACCTGTAGTCTCTTGACGTGGGCCGGACATCCCCAAATCTTGGTTTCTTACCATGTCATATCTCATATGGTGCGGTAGGAATGGACTTTAGAGGGAACTCTATTCAACAAGTAAATAGCTGAAAATAGGGCATCCATCTAAAGAAACAAGGGTAAATCAGTAAGCTCATCATGGATTGGACCATATCAATAGAGTCCGATTCCTCCTCTCTGACACTCTATTGAGCTGAGGTGTACCAGGAGGAGTCCATTATGAAACTATACCATTCTCCTTGAGATAATCACGGAACTCTCCATTAAGGTATTCACTTCCTCGATCTGATCGAAGAACCTTAATGAGTTTTTGTGCTTATTTTTCTACTTCATATCTAAGCTTTTTGAACCTTTCAAAAGTTTCATATTTGTGTCTCATACACATATCCATACCGTGAGTAATCATCGGTAAAATGAAGTAAAAAATTACAACCCCTAGCCTGCACATCGAATGGGCCACACACATCAGTGTGTACTAGGGTAAGTATTTCAGTGGACCTCCCTGTGTCCTACAAAGGATAATTTGGCCATCTTTCCTTGAAGGCAGAATTCACAAATCAAATATGACTCGAAAGTCAATGAGCCCAAAAGCTCATGTTTCTCCAATTTGTTTATTTTGTCTTCTCCTATATGGCCAAGCCTGAGGTGCCATAAATACTTTAGATTTATCTCATTTTTGGATCTATTAGATCTTATGGTATTCACTGTTTGCTCAGATATATTCACAGATACATCCATATGTATGTGATAGAGACTGTCAATCATAAAACCATTTTGAATCAATTTAATTTTCAAATAAATAAAAATCTTTCTGTGCTAAATAAAATACAGAAATCAAATTTCTGCTAGCAATAGGTAACAGTCCCTAAGTATCCTGAGTATATCTGACAAACCTTCTGAAGGTCTGTCACCCTTCATGTTCTTTATGCTTCCCATGTATGTAGGACAGTTCCTCTTCCAATGGTCGTCCATTATGCAATGGAAACACTTTTCCTTGCAATTGGCCTTTTTCTTGGAACTTCCTTACTTGGTGTTTTCTTAGTCTTCTGCTTCTTCGCAGGCTTCTTCTTCTTCCAAATAGACTCTCTCTTGAAAGTAGAAACCAACTTGACAGCAAAAATGATGCCCCTTGAACTTCTTCAAGGTCCCTAAGGTAGTTACCAATTTATTTAATAATTCTATTTTAGTGCATACAACCTTATTCATATGGTAGTTTACTATAAACTATTCATATGAAGCTGGAAGGGATTGCGAGATCAAATCCGTTTGCAATTCCTTGTGCATGGTCATGCTAAGCTTCTCAAGCTTCTCTAAGTCCTTTATCATGGTCAAATCATGATCATGGACAGACTGCCCATCGTGCATCTTGGCTTTAAAGAGCCTCTTGGACACTTCAAAATATGCTGCGCGACTCAGATCACCATACAACTCTTGTAGGTGATTTAATATGCCCCTGGCAGTCTTATGTTCTCATGCTAGCATTGTAATTCATTGGACATGGATGCCATTGTACAGCACCTAACTTTATTGTCATTGTTCGTCCACTTAACAAGCGTCTTACGCTGATCAGTGATCGGACGGATTGGTAACACGGGGATTCCATAGTCTAGCATATACCCGAATTTCTCACAATTCAAAACTATTTTTGAAATTTGCTGAGCCAATCTTTATAATTGAGTTTGGTCAAGCGGTTGTTCTATAGGATATGAGTTAAGAGTCTAGAAGCTGACTTTATAATCCTCAGAGAGTAAAGATTCTAGTTAGACTTTTGTACTTGATCCTAATCTGTTCTAAGGTCTTTTAGAATAAATATAACTCCCACAATTTTTTCGAATTCCTCACACTCCCCTGGTAGGAAAACGGAAATCCCACACGACTAGGGTTTCTAGTGGGTACTGCGGTCCCATCGATTTACATGCCACCTCACCTAATAGTTATTGGTGACATATAGATTGATGAATGTACAACTCTAGTACAATGCTTCTCAAGCATGTTGCAGTGTAGCTTGGTCTCTAAGCCATGAAGACCTCACCTAACAGTTATTGGTCCCATTTCTTAGTTAAGTCAGACCCACCGTATAACCATAGAAATAAAGTTGTCATTGGGTCCTCACCTAACAGTTATTGGTGCCCACCCCACCTTTACCCTATAACATCTCATGTCTATAGAGAGGTCCAGCCCCCCGATGCAACTTGACCACTGTATCCAGCCGAGACAAATCAACATCAGAAAGACCTTAGCAGCTCTACTACAATGGAAGACCTATTGACTTAATATTGGTTAATCAGGTCTTAGTGTTTGCAACTTGAGCTCTTTATCAGAGGTAATCGAACAATTGGCCAGGTAAGTAGGTGGGAGGCTCCCCTCACTCAGAGAGTAAGGTCCTAATTAAGTAACCACCTTTCATGCTTTCCTAGACACCAATTAGATCAATTAATCTAATATGACTTGCTCATGTCGGTTCACTCTCGACTTGATTGAGGAGATTTTAATTTAGGTCTCAATTGGGTTTGCTACATCACATGTAAACCTATCTACCCGACTCTCATTCACATCACATGCAAACGGCACATTGCAGGCAGTTATAATCGCAGCAATAATTAAAGCTAAACTTTAAATGGGTGATGATCATGGATTCTAATTAGGTCGTATTACAAGCACATGCACGTCAATCGATCAATTAGTCTTCAATTCTTGAATTGGTTCCAAGCCTCCTTGATTCGATCCTTGACCAACTCTTGATCCAATCGCTATCAACCGCTTAGACCCCTGCTCATCTCATGCCTTGTCTTCAACTTGATCGTTGACGTACATCACATCACAGAAATACAACCAGATGTAAAATAAAAATAATAATAAATTACATCTCCTTTTAGGAGGCACGCAGGCCTCTCAAAACATCAAATAAGATGCATGCAAGCATCTGAAAAATTACATGACATCACAGATCACATCGCAGGTCATTACATTTGATACCAAAAGGATTTGAATCCTATGATCATCACCACATGCAGCAATTATAATTTTCAGATCTGAAAACTAACTGATTATCTCATGACATAGGTTGCTGATCATGCTAATCATGATTCTAAACTTTGTAATCTCATTAACAATGCAATTAGAATCATCATCTTATCACATAAAAATCAGCATGCAAAAATCAGCACCCTAGAAAAATCTGCATGCAGAAAATTTTCAGCATGCATGATCATTTAATTTTCGGATCTAATAAGCCTATTAATAATTAATCCTTACCTAAATCTACGATTCCTAGGCTCTGATACCACTGTTAGAAAACCCCGATCATGCCGCTGAAATTTAAAAAAATTCAGATGCAGCAGAAGAGGCATGCGCGGGATCAACCGTTCATCGCATGAACGTTGTTCAAAAACCGTTCGTAGATAGATAAGGATTAAAAACTTTTAAAACCTTTAGAAGATCAGATCTTCACCTTGTGCGGGTAGATGATCACCGCAAACTGAAGTTCGTGGTTTAGGATGAAGGTTCGCTTGAAGCCGTTCAAGTGCCCGGCCTCTACGGGTATCCACACGAAGCAGAGGACCAATCCAAACGCTCTAATCTCCCCGGGGTGCTAGCTCCCTTGCAGAGATATGTTTTGATGGCTGATCTCCTCTCTTTCAATCAACCCTTGATTGTGCTAGAGAGGAGGAAGAAGAAGAAGGGATGATGAAGAAGAATCAAAGCATCTTGCTGCCCTAGTCTTTCCTTGCGTTGGATGAAGCAAAGGAGGAGGGAGGAGGCCGCCAAGCTTCCTTTTTCCTTTCTTCTTGCTTGCGGCTGAAACAAGGGAAGGGGAGAGGGTGGCCACGGCACAAGAGGAAGAGGGCTTCTTCTATTAGGTCAGCCTCCAAAAAACTCCTCTTAAATAGCATCTAGGGCTCCTACAAATTAGGAGCCCTTGATCCATTACCAAGAGGGGCGCCGGCCCCTCTTGTGTTGCCGCACCAAAGAATCAAAGGAGGAGGGGCGTGAGCCCCTCCCTCTCATGTTGCCCTAGTCCTCCTCTAAGGAGGATTAGGTGGCCCCTATTTGGTTTAGTCCTAATCTAATTAGGGTTTAACCAAATCATGAATCAATCGGGTTCAATCTATACTAGTTCTAATCCAATTAGAACTTGAATGAACCATGACTCAATTGAACTCTTCAATCCTAACCCAATTAGGAGTCATGTTGATTCATGAGATTAATAATTAATTAGGACTTAAGAAACCCTAATCCAATTAGGACTTATTTAATTTTAGTCCTAATCCAATTAGGACTCTAATTTGAATCCGAAGTCCTAATCCGATTAGGACTCTAGGAATCCTACTCCAAGTAGGAATCCAATTTTAATTCAAAACTCCTAATCTAATTAGGATTGTAGGAATCCTACTCCAAGTAGGAATCCCAGTCCTACTCCAACTAGGATTCCCAGTCCTAATCCAATTAGGACTCTAGGAATCCTACTCGAAGTAGGATTTGTGTTTAAGTCCAATTAATTAATTCCATTGTTCCTTCTTCAACTGAATATCAATCGAATTGATTACTTGTGATTCCTAATCACGATTCAACCATCGGATCGGTCAATACTTCTAGTGTGTGTGACCCCATAGGTTCTACTCTGACTGGTAGTGAGATATATTATGATCTCTATCACAATATCATTGAAAACTCCTTTCAATGGATTGGAACGATTCCAACTCTACTCTTTAGGGTTTATCGATCATCGAGATAATCCCTGTGAGTCCTACCATCCACCAGTGACACCTAGCAGCATGTAGTGGCTACCCAATAGAATAGAATGATGAACCTCTAGGTGCAGTGATCGTGTGATACAGTTCTACTATCGTGGATCCCTACAGGATGGAGGTCATGGATAACTCGTCAAACCCCTTCGTCTGTCATATGTCAAGATTTATTCGACTCGAGTTCGTTAGTGAAAAACTCTTTCTCCACTTTATATTAGTGCCCTGGCCAAGGTCTTAGAACTCAGTCTAACAAATTACATAGGATCACTCCTCTTCTATCAAGGTCGATAGATTCTATGTGAGTGTATACCCTACTCCTACAGTGAACTTACTGCAGCCAACCTACACTACAAGGACCCATATGACTAGAGACCATGTATACGTGTAGTCAAACTACAATAACCTCACTATGAGTAGCTGAAGCACCACAGGTCAAAGGACCAGTCATACTACTGCAACATCAAGCAAGTCACTGACGAATGGATAGACATCCAATTGACTTCTTGTCTTGGTCACGCTCAGTACCCTTGTTCTCTAACAAGCACCTGCACTATCACTTCAGTGTCCCTACACTGTGGACTCAAGTCTCGTCCATCCAGAAGGAAAGTGATCTGTGTACTGATCGGATCGATCACCGTCCTCGTGATGATCCATTGATCAGGAGCATTTAGAAATCAATCACCAATGATACATGGCTCAAATTCTCAACTATTGAAAATATGCATCATCATCTTATTAATTTCTTGGACGATTCATAGACACATAAATAATATGAATGAAAAGATGCCTTTTATTTATTCAATAATAAATAGTCAAGTACAAAATTATGTCCCTAGAATTAACAATGTGTCAGCCAGATTGGCTTCTAGGGCATACATCTAACATAATTTACATGACCTAATCTACCATGCCAAATAGAAGGAGGTTCTTTATTCATAATCAAAGGATTTTCATTTATTGAAGGAGCTATTACATTCAACTTGAACAATCCTTCACTAAGGAATCCTTTTTCAATAAACATTACACCATGAGAAATTACAACCTTATTGGACTCAAAAACAAGACAAAAGCCTTGCTGGACAAGCAAGGAACCACTAATGAGATTTCTCCTAACAATTGGAACATGTTAGATGCCGTGCAGGGACAGGACTTTTTCAGAGATAAGCTTTAAGTCCACATGTCCTACTCCTAACACACGCGCCTCCAAGCTGTTTGCCATGATCACAGCTCCTCCACTTGAGATCTGGTAAGAAGAAAACCAGGAGCGATTCGAATAAATATGAATACCAGCTCCGGTATCAATCCACCAATCAAGTGCTTGTAAAATCATGTTAATTTCAGGAGTGAAGGAAACAGACCTGAAAGCTGTCTCAGAGGAGCCAGCGCCGGAAGTCACCATATTGACTTGAGCACTGGTTGTGTGTGGACCCTTCTTCTTAGATTAAAGAGGTGCAGTCTTCTTATAGAAGCACTGGGGAGACAAATGGTTGGTCGACCACACACATAACAGAAACGAGCACCACCTTCCTCTTTCTTCTTCTTCTGCTCCTGGGATTGAATAGGTTTTCCATTGTAGTGGTGGTTAGGGTTTCTAGGGTTATAGGGTTTCTTTTTGAAATTCTTACGGAAGGATCGGTTCTGATTTTTCTTAGGAGGGGCCTCTACATTATATGCATTATTCTTGGGTCTAGTAGAGGTATTATTCCTGAGCCTGTGCTGCTCTTCAATCCTAATGGAGTTCAAGACTTGGGTTAGGGTGAGAACTCCTTGGGTATGGCTCAGGATCTTAGCAAAATCAGATCAGGAAGTAGGTAGTTTATCTATCAGACAGGCTACCTGGAATGATTCATCCAAATTGGTTCCATTAGCCCTAAGCTGGTGGATCAGAGTTTCAAAATCATAAATTTGATCATTCATAGGCTTTGAGTCCACCATTCTAAAATTATTCAAATCGGAGGCCTTGAACCTCTTTACCCCAGCATCATTAAGACCATATTTGCTATCTACGGTGTCCTAAAGTTTTTTGGCATTCTTGGCTGTGTAATAGATATCATACAGCCTCTCAGAAAGAGCACCTAGGATTCTATGGATACAGTGATAATCTATCTCATCATGTGTTCTAGAGGGTGTGCTAGTGGAGGCAGAAGGTTCAGTGTTGGAAGAAGTTGAATTTTAGTAAGTAGCATATCGTGAAGTAGTTGGGTTGGACCCATTATCAACTTCAGTAGTACTTTCACCTATGACTGAGATTAATCCTAATGTGGTGAGCCAGAACCGCATTTGGTTCTGTCACCTCCTAAAGTTATGACCATTAAGTTTTTTAGGTTTAGCACTAAGGTGGTCACTAGTGTTTGAGGCCATAGGATCAGGATACAGAATAGAGACAGAAACCTGAAATGAAGGCAAAAAAACTATATCAAAAGATTGCACTAATATTTATATTAAACTTTGGATGTCTAATTGATATATCCAAAAAACTAATAGCCAGATCAGCTCCAGATCGGTGGTGGAGCACTAAACTCACTTAAGTACCAGCCTTTCTTAGACATATATGCCTTTTTGATAAGCTTTTTTTAGACACTATTAGTTAGTGGATATAGTCACTAAAAATCACACAAATTCAATTTTTAGAATAATCTAAGTGCAAACTTAAATTTGTTTTTATGGATTAACTAACTTTTAAATTTTCCGTTTGACTTTTTCGAATTAGCAATGACTGATTACTAATTTAGTAGTAGCAAATCAATTATTTTAATTGAGACCTAAAATGTCAATTTAATGAATTATATGTTAGAATTGATTTATTACCTTATTAGAATAATTGATTACTAATTTTATGGCAAATCAATTATTGTAATTAAGATCTAAAATGTCAATTCAACGAATTAAAAGATTTATTCCTTTATTAAAATAATTGATTGAGATTTAATAAGTCAATTCATTGAATTAATTATTATGTATTAACCAATTTCCGAATTTTTTGTTTGAATAGGATCTGGAAATTACTCCTTGAGAAGTCCAAATAGAGGTATAATAAACCTCTTTGAGGTTAAACAAATTATTACCTCTTTAGAATAATTTATTATTAATTATATGCTAGCAAAAATAATTATTGTAATTAAAATCTAATATGCCATAATTGTAATAAAGGATTTAATAAATTATATATTACTAACAAAAAATAAATAAATACTTCTTGATTGTTAGCAATATATTATCTAAATAAACAAATAAATCTATAAATGCAATTAATAGAAAATCTTAAAAGGAGTAATATATATATACACCAATCGGCATCCAAATAATTCTATTTTAATGCAAAATAAATCGATTCTAGCACAAGATAAATCTATGTATTTAATAAATTTATATCATAGAATTTCAAATCCTATATTGTTGCCCAGATAGACAACCCAAGAGGGGGGGAGGGGTGAATTGGGTTTTAAAATAATTTTGCAATTAAAACGTTGTGGATGACTAATTAATGCATTACCAAGATGATTAATTAATTGCTATGTGCTGTGAATGAAATGAGAGTAAAAGAAAGAGACAAACAATCACAAACACAAGGCTTTTATAGTGGTTCGGAGCTAACCCTTGCTCCTACGTCCACTCCCCAAGTCTCACCTGGGAATTCACTATAACCCCTTGGATTACAGCCGGTTGTTTTACAAGCTCACAACCAAACTTGTTGTTTTACGAGTTCACAACGAACTCGGTCGGTTTTCCCTGGCTCACCGACTAGAACCACCCCGATTGTTTTTCCGGGATCACAATCGAACCCTTACACGTTGGTTTTACACTCGGCTCACCAACCAACCTCTACACCCTTGATTCAATCCCCCGATTGAATCAAGCAAAGACAATATGGAAAGAATAAGAAACAAACAGAAAAACTGAGCTTCTTAAAAAGCAGATTTGCTACAATATAAACTAGAGAGAAGTTAAGAGCCCTCAAACACTTTTGAGTTGGAGTAGAGTAGGGCTTCTTGAACTTTGAGTCTCCTCTGGAATGTCTGGTCGACTTGAATGCAGGAGGAGGCTTCTTTAAATGCTGGAAAGAGGAAGTTGGATGGAGTTAATGGCGCTCTTCCTTCTTTTCGTTGAAGACAAGTATGCAGAGAATGAATGCTTGATTTCTTTGAATGGAATGGTGCTTCTCTTCCTTGCTACAGTCCTCTGTGGCTATTTAAGCCATCCCCCATGGAAACTAGCCGTTAGACACCTTTTTCTACCCGTTCTGCACACTCTGCACAACCTGACAATATGTCCGTTGGGGGTCGGAGTCGACTCGCGCGATCAGGAGTCGACTCGGCTGTAGCGGGAGTCGACTCATGCTTTTCTGGAGTCGACTCGGCAACTGTTCCGGATTTGAATTAAAGTGGCCTCTTCGACTGGGAGTCGACTCGACTTGACCCGGAGTCGACTCGCCAACTTCTGGAGCTGACTTGGCATTTTCGGAGTCGGCTCATCCCATGAATTCCACGGAGCCAATTTTCAACCTGGCCCACTCGAGTCGACTCGACAATCCTGGGAGTCGACTCGGCGCTCAGAGCCCGAACTCCCGATTTTCTGTCTTTTGGCTCGTCCAGTCTTGGAGTCGACTCGGACTGTTCTGGAGTCGACTCGGCTCTCAGTTTCCGAAACATGGCCTTCTGCCTTTTTTGGTGTAGCGCTGCCTTGGGGTCGACTCGAGCTGTCTGAGAGTCGACTCGGCTCTCAGAGACAATAATTTGGTCTTTTGTCTTTTTGGGGTCGCGCTGTCTCGGAGTCGACTCGCGCATTGCGGGAGTCGACTCGAATCTCAGAGTCCGAAAACTGCTCTCAGACTTTTGCCTTGTGAACCACTGAGAGTCGACTCTCGCTTTTTTTGGAGTCGACCTACCAACCATCGGAGTTGACTCGCGTTCCACAGGAGTCGACTCGAATCTCAGGGTCGAAATTCGCTCTCTGACTTTTCTGTTTGTAACTCCTTGGAGTCGACTCATACTACTCCGGAGTCGACTCGGTAAACATCGGAGTCGACTCGCGCATTTCAGGAGTCGACTCGCTGACAGGTTTTGAGTTGATGCTTTCTGCTCGTCTGTCTGTTCTCAGTCGGAGTCGACTCGTAATGATCCGGAGTCGACTCGAGCCCGTGCCAGTGATTCTGATACGCTTGGAGTCGACTCGAGTCTCAGACTTTGGTTCAAACTGACTTCTTAACTTATCCAAAATATTATGAACCAAGTCTAGAAACACTTTAGACAAGATTTTCACTGAAACACTCAATTGAATTCATTAGTAAACAAGAGATATACTCAGATGCTTTGAGCTCATCAAAATCAAATAGGGTTATGATCAATCACTCCACAATCTCCCCCTTTTTGATGATGACAAAACATTGAGTATATGTAAAGTGAATTGCTCAATAAACAAGGAAATAAAATCCATAAATGAATTCAAGTGTCTGGTTATTTAATTTATCCAAGCTTGAAAGGTGTGAAACAATAAATTTTGGAATTAAAGCTCTCCCTTTCATTTGGAATTATATAAACCTTTATATCATGCAATCAATTGTTTGGCTTATATATATTTAATGATTTAGCTTTCTTAAAAATTCAGATTCTCCCCCTCAACATATGCATTCAACTTTGTTTTGATTCTCTGAATTTCCTTTTAATGCATTGAAGTTTTTGAACTGAAATTTTTGGTTTTTAGAGGAAAAATCTGTCAATTTGTTCTTGAGTAGGATTCAGCTAATCTCCAAATATCCCTTGAATAGATTCTGGAGATTACTCCATTAGGAGCCCCAACAGAGAGATAATGAGCCTCGAGGTACCAAATCCACTAAGAACAAATTATGTTTTAATTTTTGATTCTCATTTTGATTTCTTTTATGTTGATTCCATTTACATATCTACTAAATATTTCTCCCCCTTTTTGTCATCCTATCAAAAAGGAGGTAAGCAGAACAAACAATCAATTAGAGATCAAATTGCACGCAATTGAAGAGAATACGTCTACTCATTGTATTGATTTGTATGTAAATACATTTGAGAATACAATAAGTAAAGCAAAAAGGAATACATGTCAAAATAAAGCAAAAAGCAGCTAAGGTCTCCTCGAGGATGTGGCTCCTCCTCTCGAGGATGTGGCTCCTCCTCTCAATCTGTTCTGCTCCATGAGGAGAGTGACCGCATCTGTAACATGCCCGAGCTGAGAGATAATGGATGAGGTGGCCCTGCTATGTGTAGTGGAGAGCTCAGTCAGGGTCTCCTGCAGTGTGTCCAGCTTGGTGATCAGTACATTCGCCAAGCGCTCTGCCCCCTGAGTAGTGGTGCGCATGTCATGTCCTATGTCATCGCGCATCTTCCGAGTGGTGCTCGTGACCTCACTCATACTGGAGAACTGGGCCTGGATCAAGCTCCTCATGTTGTAGATCTCTTCCCGTACATGGGCCGTCATGTCAGTCACGGCTGTCAAGGAAGGGACCAACGCTGACGAAGGTGCAGGAGTGGGAGCAGGCATTGAACCCCGGAGCTCCCGAAGTAGATCATCTCGCAGATCTCGGACAATCTCCTGCCGCAACTCCCGGAGCTGCTCAGGAGCGATCCGGACCTCCATGACCTGAGGAGCTGAGGAGGAGGGTCCAGCTGAGGTGGTAGGAGCAGAAGTGGAGGGAAAGTCAGGATAATCTGAGTCTGGCTCAGGACTAGGGGAATGTCTGGTGGTATGTGTGGAGGTGGAAGACTTCCTAACCCAGGTCCCCTCTACCTTCCGAAACCCCATCCTGTGTAGGGTCCCCGGACGCATGCGATCTGTCCATCGCAATGTGCGAGAGGGTTCCCCCTCAGGAATGGGAATCTCGGCCTCCCTAAACAAAAGGGTGAACATCATGCCGTAGGGAGGGTGAGCCTAGGTCTATCTAGTGGCTCACATAGATATCTATAAATAAGTTTTGGGAAGTTGACTGGGGTGTCCTGGAGAATATAGAACATAAGGGCGAGGTCCCTCTCAGAAACAAAGTCGAAGCGCCCAGTCTTCGGGAAGAGGGACCTAGACAGGATGCTCAGGAGGATCCGCACCTCAACTGGAAGTGAGCTAGTGGATACCTCATCCAAGGGGGACTGGGGTGGATGCCCTATGTTGCCCAAGGTGACAAGCCAAGAGGGGGGGTGAATTGGTTTCTTTTAAATTTTGGTGTTTTAAAAGTTTTCTTAATTAAGTGCGGTGGATGCTTTCTTAAATTATTTGAATGAGTTAAACTAGAACAAAGATGGAAGATAATGCAAGAATAAATGTAAGCACATGCACAACACAAACACAACAATATATAGTGGTTCGGTGCTCTCCTTAGCACCTACGTCCACTCCCCAAGCGACCCCTTGGGAATTCACTATAATCTCGCGGATTACAGTTGGATTGTTTTCCGGGCTCACAATCCAAAAATCTTTGTTGGTTTTACGGGCTCACCAACGAACCTATACACTTTGGTTTTCCGGGTTCACCAAAAACCTTTGTTGGTTTTGCGGGCTCACCAACGAACCTTTACACTTTGGTTTTCCGGGTTCACCAAAAACCTTTGTTGGTTTTGCAGGCTCACCAACGAACCTTTGCACTTTGGTTTTCCGGGTTCACCAAAAACCTTTGTTGGTTTTGCGGGCTTACCAACGAACCTTTACAAAGTGTTTAACAAATGAAAAGAAAAGATTCAAACTCCTAAATGAGCATATGAAACAATATAAACTACAAAGAAGAGTTAGAAAGTATTTATCGCTTTGAAGTGGCTTTGCTCTTCTTTGTCAAGGATGCTTCACTCTTCAAGGAAGGATGGAGCTCTTGATGCCTCTTTGAATCTGCTCAATCCCTTTCTTTGATTCTTGAATGAAGCACTTGGATGAAGCTTGCCTTGCTAGGGTTCTCTCTTGAATGCACTTAATGTATTTTTCCAAAAGCTTGCTTCCTCTGATGAATACTCCCTCTTAAATACTTCTCCAACCTCCAAATAGTCCTTTCTGACCGTTGGATTGAAGAAACTAGCCGTTTATAGCCGTTGGGAGTCCAAAAAGCATTTCTGCACAACTAGCCGTTATGTTCAGCCCGTGTTTGGGTCGGCTCAACCTGTCCTTGGGTCGACCCAACCTTCACTTGGGTCGACTCAAACATTCCTTGGGTCGACCCTCTCAGAAACCACAGAAACTTCAATTTCAGCCTTCCTTCCCATGGGTCGACCCAACCATTCTTTGGGTCGACTCAAAGTCCACTTGGGTCGACTCAACTTCTTCTTGGGTCGACCCTCTCAGTAATTCCAGAGAACCAATTTCTGTCTGTCTTTCTGTCTTGCCTTTGGGTCGACCCTCTCAGGGTTTGGGTCGACTCAAGCTTGGGTCGACTCAACCACTGTGTGGGTCGACCCTCTCAGTGAATCCAGAGAGCATTCTTCCTTTGCGTTTTGAGGTTCTTTGGAGGTTGGGTCGACTCATGCTTACCTTGGGTCGACCCAACTCACTGTTCATTTGTGCTGTTTTTGCAGGAGTGTGCCAGATGATTCCTAGATGTGCCGGGGTCGACCCAATCAACCTATGGGTCGACTCAATCCACACTTTGCTGCATTCTCAAGGTTAGATTCATCCAAATGAACAAGACCATATATATATTTTCAATTAAAACAAATGTACTGAGAGTAATGAACTTATAAATGAAGTATCAATTTAACTTATAGCATGCTCTAGATAATTACTTGTTAATCATCAAAATAACACTATCATCCTCAATCTCCCCCTTTTTGATGATTACAAAATAAAGAGTATAAGCCTATTGATACTTGTCTTTAAAATCAGTTTATAAAAGGGATTAAATTGCTGAATTTCAGCTTTTCATATATACTTGTAAAATCTCCCCCTATATCATTCAAATGTTGCCAATTTGACTTTTTGAATTGCTCCCCCTTTCATTTATAATTCATTAGCAATGAAACTTCAAAAATTTGAGATATCATATGAGTTTCAGGTTATGTATCGGGGTGCGAGAGGAGCGTGCTAAGTTCTGAATTATGATAGAAATTTTTGATCTGATGATTTTCATTGTTACAAATTGCTCCCCCTTAGATATATAAGCTTTCTTATATGATTTTCAATTTGTTTGCCCATTTATTTCTCTTTTCGTTTCATAACTTCTTTACTCACTCTTTCTCACAAAGTTAATACTCTTTCTTTAAACACTATCTTTACTTCTCCCAAAATTAATACTCTTTCTTAACTTCTCAAATGAAATACTCTTTCTTTTCTTAAAGTGAATATTCTATCTTTTCTTCTCCCCCTTTATATACTCTTTTCTCCTCTTCTCCTTTATATACTCTTTCCTTCTCTTCTCCCCCTTTTTGTTATCATCAAAAACATATATATGGGAAAAGATGCAATTAAGAACAAACTTCAGACTTCATTGATCACAATTAATGCCCAAAATAAAGATAAGTACAATGTTCCTCAATCAAAGTTTAAAGATGCATGATAAACATAAAATACATATGAGAACTAGATACATATCCTAGGCTCTAAACAAGATCATGAGACTCTCCCGGATCGCTTGGCTACGACTCTCTTGGGTCCGATTTCTCCAAGATCTTGAAGTAATCTACTGTTTGGAGATGATTGGAGAAGATTTGAGAGTGGGGAATAGGGTTTTCAGAAGATAGCTCACGGGTCCCCCTATTAACAGTGGGATCCCGACGTTGGGTCGACTCAAGAAACTTCTTGGGTCGACTCAACGTTGGGTCGACCCTATTCTGGGTTGGGTTGACCCAAGTGCAGTATTTTTCTTTTCTCTTCCTTTTTGCTTCTAAAAATTTTTCTTGCTTCCAATCCTTATAAATTCTTTCTGGGACAATGATACATGAGTAAGGAATCTATAGATAACAAGTTTGACTCATGTTTCATGGATTTTTAGAAATTGGAGGAATGTATCATGAGACTACTGGCTCTCTTTTATATTTCTTCAATAAAAAGGATCACATATACCCAATTCTCTCCTTAGCGTGCAGAATCTATCTTCACTCAAGGGTTTTGTGAATATGTCGGCTAATTGTTTTTCAGTGCATATATGCTCAATACATATGTTTCCATTTTGCACATGATCCCTAATAAAATCATATCTTATTTCTATGTGTTTGGCTTTAGGAATGAGATATTTAGGATATAAGCCAGAAGTGATCTCTAAATGTAGATTCCAAAGATATTTTTCAAATCAAGTGTAGATGGAATCTTTTTCAAGTTATTTCAAGGAGTATCAAGAATAATATTCAAAGAAGGCACGAATGAAAACTCAACATCTTTATATATATATATATATATATTAAGTATATAACAAGATGAGAGCAATCTAATTAATTTTCAGAGTATAGTATAAGAGCAAATAAAGATCAAAACTTATATACTCGAAAAAACATAAGATTATGTTGAATCCTTAATTCTTAATGACTTCAAAGTTCTTTCATGATATAAAAGTATTGGGGCATATATACCAAAACATGAATTTATGCAGTGTAGGATATAAAATTCAAGGCTTTGAAAGTTTTTTTAGAGCTCTCTTAAAAACTTTCTTTTACTCCTTTAAAGATCATAGCATCAAAATCAATTAAAATGAATTGGCTCAGGATTGAAACACCAAAGTGCAAGCCAATAAGAACTCATAAGTAGATTCCAAGATAAATTTTCAAAACTAAGACAGATGGAATCCTTTTCAATTAAATTTTCAGAAATAAATGATTTACCGATGAATACAGATGGAAATCCAACTTTCAAAAGATATTCAATGAAGCACAAAGTTTAATACCACTTTACATTTAGTATTCTTTGTCTCATCTTTAGATGCGAATTTATATGATTAAGTTCTATATGATCTCTCACTCTGAAATTTTCTTTCTCCTCCTTAATTAATCATTCCATTTGAGAGTTTAGAGTTTGAAGATAATTTTCAATAAAGAGATTGAGTATTTAAAGCTCCCCCTCAAAAGATGCATTTTCTTTCAAACCTTTTTTTTTTGTTCTTCTATAATATCAAGAATGTAGAGTGATCTAGAATTTTTCAAAATTTATATCAATAACTCTTTTTAATCTTTCAAGAATAAATTATATTTCCTCTTTTTTTTTGAATATGTATGGAAATATTAATCAGAAAATAATTCTTTTGAAGCTCAAATTTCTTTCAAAAGTAATTACATTTTCTTTCCTATAAGAATTATTGAAGTGAGTTGAAATATTCTAAGCTTTAGGATCATTAACTCTCTTCTTAAAAATAGCTTTTCTTTTTAATGATCGAAGCATTTAATTATGTAGGAGTGTATATTCAAAATATTAATTTCTTAGTCATAGTTTTTCAGCAATGTATATATGAAGCACCATAAATCTTTTTAATATCAAAATAATATCATATGTTTAGAACCATTTATTTGCAATCAAGATCATTGAAAAACGCATCATTTAGACTAATTTTAATAAACTTATAAGATAGAAAATGATATGTTTCAGATGCATATCGGAGCAAACAATCAAGGCATCAAAATTAATTCTATTTTTCTTAGACCGTAGTTTTCATCTAGGAATCATATTGAGTTATTCCTCAAAATGATGCAATCATTGAAGCATATAATGAAAGTTACAAAAAGGCAATGATAGAAGCATTTTTTAAATTAAGTTTAAGCTTTTATACAAAATCAGATTCTGAATTTCATAAAAATTTTTAAGGAGGCTTTCAGGATTATAATTTGAGATATGCATCTTCTACATTGTAGCTCATCTTAAATTATTAAGATTGAAAACACATATTTCAAGAACATTGGAGCACATCCAGAATCTTTGTAATTCATATTGAATTTTGGTACAAATTGGAGGACATGATGTTCTAATGTTAGGCAAGATAAAAGATAAATCAGAATCAATTCATTTTGCCTAATTTGCAAATTCAAATTATGCTTTTCTTTTATTTTTCAAAATATATTCATTAAAACAGAATGATGTTGTTGTTGGTAATACCATGTTTCAATCAAATTTTATAGGCCTGAAGCATTACCAGTTATATTTAGGAAAGATCTTTGTTATTTGAATATTGAAGACACATAATTCAAAATATCATGTCACATGCAAAACATAATATGCATTAAGTCATAACATCATGTATTAAAACATTAAGAGCAAGCATGTCAAAGATCAAAATTTATTCTTTTCAAATAAACTCTCTCTATTTATATATAATTCTACACTGATCTTATCCTTAAGGTGTGTTTTCAAGTGATCGAAACTTCATTTGGCTTTTCACAAGCTTTTTATATACTTTCATTTATCTTGTCATTCATTTCCTTATTTTTGAATTTCTTCCTTTAACCATTTAGTGAACATTCTAATCTTCATTTCTTTTAGTATTACTTTTCTATGCTCTATACTCTATTTGCTCCCTATCCGGTGGAGTTGGAAGGGGCACGAGGTACTACCACTAGCCTCCCTCTTGTGCCGTCCCTAATATGCCCTACACCGAATAGTTGGGTCAAATAGTGTCGGGTACTACCACTAGCCTCCCCATTGACACCATCCCTATGATGAGCAATATAGAAAGTTTAAAATGTTCACTTCAAACTTTTCTTGTAATTAATTACGGATTTTATCTCTTCCAAAGGAATGTTCATATTAGTCTCACAATTGTGCCGAATGTATTATGCTTGTTTTGCTTTTTCTTAAGATTGAAGTATTTGTCTTTACTTAGATTTTACTTCTCTTGAATAATATCCATTCTCTTTTCTTTATCTCTCTCTCTTTTTGTTATTCTCAAGTAATTTACATGAAAGAGCAGAATAAAGAAATAATCTTATATGCTGCATATGCATGTATATCATGCAAACAGCATTTTCATTATGCCCAATGATTCATAGCTTATCACAAGTTATTTTGAATTAGAGATTTGAGGCATAAACTTGTGTATTTCATGGTTATGCATTATATAGGAAAAAGTAAACTTCAATTTAATCACACCATGAAACAATCATCACTAGCATGAGAATGAAGCATGATATCAAGATGATCAGCAATTAAGGGTTTAATCATGCTACCATATAATTTCAGACTATTGATTTTGCTCAACTAACTCACAAGAGAAGAGTTTAGATTACCAGTGCATTTAGCATTCTTCAAGCCAAATACCTTTTAGATTCTTTACACCCTTGGCTGAAGAAAATCTTCCTCTTTTTTTGTTTCCAAGAGAATGTTTATTGTATCTTTCATCGAGGTGTCCTTCAAGTTGAAATTTCTTGCTCACAAATCCTGTATCATTAGCAAAATCTTTTTCTTTTCTTGAAGGCAATTTATTAGGTTCTCTAGGATACAAAAACATTCATACAACATATTTCTTAACTAGATGACTCAACATAAGATATGACAATAATTGAATATTAAGTCACTTCACTCAAGAGATTGTCTAAATATAAGCAAGCACAAGTCACTTGAACTAAAGAGATAACTTCATTAAGTAAAATGGTTCAAGGACAAGCATGTGAGGTAATAGAAGGATTCATCAAGGTCAAATCAATTTTTTTTTTTATTTTTAGAATTAATTTAGCTTAGATTCTATTTGCTTAAGATAATTATCAATAAGATATACAAGTTGAGTTTTAATCAAATTATCTTAAACAATTGTTTCTATCAAAATTCAGATTGTTACATAGAATCAAAGTGATAAACTATATTCTCAATAAAAGATCTAGTTTTAATAAGAATAATATAAATTGATCTTTCTACAACTAGTATCTTTTCATTGAATATTCTATATGCATTGTTCAAAGAGTAATATCCAAAGAAATACTTGTTTTATCAGATTTGGCATATATTTCATTCTTGAGAACATAATATGTATAACTGAAAAACATGAAGGTATGCAACATTTGATTCTCTGTTTTTCATGAGTTCACATGGGGTTTTCTTTAAAAATAGATTTAATAGAAACCTTATAATATGACAAGCTGTGATGATAGTATTAATCAACTGCTATCACAAAGCATTGTCCTTACACAACAAAGGTTCTATATTTTTTTTTTTTATATATTTTATAACCCCTATATGCAATAGTGTTCTTGGTGCAAGCACAATTGTATTCAATACCATTTTATCAACAAATTGGTTTTCAAGGCTGTGCCATGAATTTTCACAGTTTGCAAACCTTTTTCATTTGAAACCTTTTGTAAGTTTGTGCCAAAGCAGAAAATATTTCAATTTAAGTGCCAAGAATAAAACCAACATTAGCTTTGAGAAATCATCCATAATTACAAAATTAGAGAGCTTATCTCCTAGGTTCACAATCCTAGAGATCCAAATAAGTTCTTATGAAGAGTTTTCAAAGGCTAAAAGGTGAAAACAATATTTTCAGATTTAGAAATGATTCTAGTTTGTTTTTCTAGATGACATACATAGCAAACTTTGACCTTGCAAAGAATAATCTAAGTGAACCAATGACAAGGTCTTTTGAGATCAAGTCCATACTAGTATGAGTTGATTTTATATGCCAAAACTAGACTCTTTAATCTTGGTATTCTTAATGCATATATTTAAAAAAAAATTATACCAAGTAGACATTCTTATGTTTGTGATCAATAGAAGATAATGTCATGGATAAGACCTTTCAATCAAGCATATAGAGAATTTAAAGAGTTATTCTAAGAGTATTGATTAAGCAAGTTATCCATCAATAACTGAAGCATAATATAGAAAGATGGAGTGATTTGGATATATTTTCTTTTCATGCCAAAAGTATCACTTATATTACAGAAATGATTAATACCTGCAATTTATGTTTTAATTGGATATTAAGGCAAAGAGAATGATGATATGCAAGGATTACTAATTTCATTATTCTTTTCATTTCAATTACTTTTCTTAAGTATATTTTAAGTTTCATTCTTTAATATATGTCTAGAGCACCCAATGTCTAAATTAACATCTTTTGGTTGGAGCCTTGAGTGCTAGATACACTTACAGAAAATATTCAGATTTTCAACTTAGGAACCCAAGCTCTTTTGGGTCCTTGTAGGTTAGCTATTATTGTTCCTTTTGGAACCCATATTTTCTTAATAGCTATTTTGTCCATAGACTTGCAAATTTTAGGATTACAAGGAGTGAATTTCTGCATCATCTTGTTAAATTTAACAAACATAGATTTAACATGAGTAGTAGATAAACTTACAATTTTCTGTTTTTGCCTATTAGGTTCATCAGATAAATTAGAATCTGTTTTAGGACAGATAGTAGAGGATTTAACACACATGTCATTAAGGGATTTTTGTGTGTACCAAGATTGATATCTTAATCCATCCTTTTCAAACTCAGCTCTTTGATTATTTATCATTAAGTTCAGCTTTTCAGAGCTGATAGTAAATTTTTCAACTATAGGCTTAAATTTGTTAACTTCTTTAGTTAACCTTTCATTGTCTTCTGAAAGCAATTTATTATTTTTCTTAAGTTTATCATAGCTTTCAGTGAGAAGTTGGTTTTTCTGATTTAGTTCTTTATTTTTCTCAATTAAGATTTTAGTTTCATTAGTATGTTTCTTAATTAGTGTTTCATAATGATTAGACAGTTTCATTTTTTCATTTACTAGGATTTTCTTTTCATTCTTCAGGTTCTTATTTTTACAAATGAGTTTCTTATGTTCTTTCATTAGATCAAGAAATGCATCATGTAACTCATTAAGTGTAAAATCATCTTCAGTTTTATCATATACTTCATATTCAGAAGAGGAGACACTTTGTGTTTCAACACATACCTCGTTCTTGTGTGCCACAAGGCATAGGTTTTCAATAGCTGCTTGCCTCTCATCTTCTTCAAAGCTAATTTTTGATTTGCTAAAAATGTTAGTGCTTTCATATTTAACCTCAAGCATATTCCATATGTCTTTAGCAGTTATGCAAGAAGATATGTAATTAAATTCACTATCATCTAATGCACAAAATAGAATATTCATGGTTTTTGCATTTTGCTGAGCCCTTTCTTTATCATGATTAGTGTTTGTGTGTAGCCCATTGACTATGATACTCCATAAATCGTAGTCATGTGCTTGAATGAAAATGCGCATGCGTGCTTTCCAATATGTGTAGTTTATACCATCAAATAGTGGAGGTCTATCAGTTAATTGTCCCTCACTCATAGAACATCCCACTTGGGTTGTCATGATCTTTAACTCTTGATTGTGAGATCAATGAGTACTATTAGAGCACCTTGCTCTGATACCACTTGTTGCCCAAGGTGACAAGCCAAGAGGGGGGGGTGAATTGGTTTCTTTTAAATTTTGGTGTTTTAAAAGTTTTCTTAATTAAGTGCGGTGGATGCTTTCTTAAATTATTTGAATGAGTTAAACTAGAACAAAGATGGAAGATAATGCAAGAATAAATGTAAGCACATGCACAACACAAACACAACAATATATAGTGGTTCGGTGCTCTCCTTAGCACCTACGTCCACTCCCCAAGCGACCTCTTGGGAATTCACTATAATCTCGCGGATTACAGTTGGATTGTTTTCCGGGCTCACAATCCAAAAACCTTTGTTGGTTTTACGGGCTCACCAACGAACCTATACACTTTGGTTTTCCGGGTTCACCAAAAACCTTTGTTGGTTTTGCGGGCTCACCAACGAACCTTTACACTTTGGTTTTCCGGATTCACCAAAAACCTTTGTTGGTTTTGCGGGCTCACCAACGAACCTTTGCACTTTGGTTTTCCGGGTTCACCAAAAATCTTTGTTGGTTTTGCGGGCTTACCAACGAACCTTTACAAAGTGTTTAACAAATGAAAAGAAAAGATTCAAACTCCTAAATGAGCATATGAAACAATATAAACTACAAAGAAGAGTTAGAAAGTATTTATCGCTTTGAAGTGGCTTTGCTCTTCTTTGTCAAGGATGCTTCACTCTTCAAGGGAGGATGGAGCTCTTGATGCCTCTTTGAATCTGCTCAATCCCTTTCTTTGATTCTTGAATGAAGCACTTGGATGAAGCTTGCCTTGCTAGGGTTCTCTCTTGAATGCACTTAATGTATTTTCCCAAAAGCTTGCTTCCTCTGATGAATACTCCCTCTTAAATACTTCTCCAACCTCCAAATAGTCCTTTCTGACCGTTGGATTGAAGAAACTAGCCGTTTATAGCCGTTGGGAGTCCAAAAAGCATTTCTGCACAACTAGCCGTTATGTTCAGCCCGTGTTTGGGTTGGCTCAACCTGTCCTTGGGTCGACCCAACCTTCACTTGGGTCGACTCAAACATTCCTTGGGTCGACCCTCTCAGAAACCACAGAAACTTCAATTTCAGCCTTCCTTCCCATGGGTCGACCCAACCATTCTTTGGGTCGACTCAAAGTCCACTTGGGTCGACTCAACTTCCTCTTGGGTCGACCCTCTCAGTAATTCCAGAGAACCAATTTCTGTCTGTCTTTCTGTCTTGCCTTTGGGTCGACCCTCTCAGGGTTTGGGTCGACTCAAGCTTGGGTCGACTCAACCACTGTGTGGGTCGACCCTCTCAGTGAATCCAGAGAGCATTCTTCCTTTGCGTTTTGAGGTTCTTTGGAGGTTGGGTCGACTCATGCTTACCTTGGGTCGACCCAACTCACTGTTCATTTGTGCTGTTTTTGCAGGAGTGTGCCAGATGATTCCTAGATGTGTCGGGGTCGACCCAATCAACCTATGGGTCGACTCAATCCACACTTTGCTGCATTCTCAAGGTTAGATTCATCCAAATGAACAAGACCATATATATATTTTCAATTAAAACAAATGTACTGAGAGTAATGAACTTATAAATGAAGTATCAATTTAACTTATAGCATGCTCTAGATAATTACTTGTTAATCATCAAAATAACACTATCATCCTCACCCTAGAATGGCCGTAAGGGCCTCAGTCCTATCCTCAGGGTGTGCGGGTGCCACCCCAACTTGGGGAAGATGGAGGACCTGAGCAATGATATCCTCCGAAATGAATAATGGGACACCGGCTACCGTGCCCTCTATACCCCCATCGCCCCTGTGGACGGTACCGTAGAACTCCCTAACTAGTCCAGGGTATGTGGGGAGATCTAAGGTGAGGAAATACTCTAAGCCCTGGGCCCTAAGTCTCTCTCCTATCGTAAAGCCCTCCCGGGAGAGATAGTCGAAATCGACGTATCTCCCGGTGGAGACCGCCTTCCCGGCGCACGGCCTCGAGGGAACCGCCCTCGGCGGGGAACGAGCCGGAGGTTGTGGCCTCACGGGGTCGTTCCGAGCCTTGGAACGCCGCTCGGCACCGGTCGCGGAATGGGGCCTCTTCCGGCTTGGGACAGTGGCTTTGCGAGGCATGGTTGACCTGTTGGATTGCCCCACAGCGGCGCGACGTTCGCGGCGGAATCCGCATGCCGGGCCCGGTGCATCGCATACGCCGGAACAGGATCGGGTAGATTTCAAAATTTTTCTGAATCAAAACGATTCAGAACCCTTTTGAATTAAGATGGGGACTAAACTAAGATCTAATAATTAATTATGAATTGTTAAACTACTAGAAAATCAGAAATATAAAATTTCAAATGAAGATCTCATCTTCACCTTTGTGCGGGTAGAAGAACACCGCAACCGATGATCGTGGTTTGGTTCCTTGTAGCCGCACAAACGTCCGGCCTCTACAAGTATCCACACGAGGTTGCTGAAGATCAGAGATGGGGCTTCACCGGGGTGCTAGCTCCTTGCAAAAGCCTCTCTTGGATGTCGAAGAAGAAGGAAGAAGAAATCACAAGGATCCCACCTTGTGCAGCCTTCAAAAGGAAGAAGAAAACCCTTCACCTTTTTATTCTTTTCTCTCCCTATTTGCTGATTTAAAAAATCCCCAAAAATCCCTCTTGCTGCCCCACGGCTGGGAGAAGTTCTTCTCTAAAATCTGGGACGTGGGGCTCCCTTTTATATGGTTCAAAACCCTAGGCGCCAAGGGTCCTAGTCCCACTAGGATTCCTTGGCGCCTCCCCCTTTTTTTTGCATTGGCGGGCCCCTTGATTCCTTGAATCAAGGGGCGCTGGCTCCCAGCAAAGAAGGAGAGGGGCCCACGTTCTTCCTTGCCCTCTTGGCTGCCCCCTCTTACCTATTTTGACTCCTCAAAATAGGGCATTAAGAGGGAGGCTTCATATAAGGAAAAAGGCTGAATTTAGGTAGAATTTTTGGGACTCGATCTAGCCAACTCTTGACTAGGATTTGAGTCAAATTTCTTTGGGTCAGATCCAACATAATTTGACTCAATTAATCAGCAATAAAAGACTCAATTATAATCTAATTATAATTATTTAATTCTTCCATTTAACTCACTAACTCTTAGTGGGTTATTTTGTACATCAATCTTATTGACAATTGACATTGTGATTCCAATTCACAAATCGACAATCCTAATAATCAGAACCTCTAATGTGTGTGACCTCATAGGTTCTAATCTGACTGGTAATGAGACATATTGAGATCTCCATCTCAGTATCATTGAAACTCCTTTCAATGGGTTGGAACGATTCCAACTCAACTCATTAGGGTTTATCGATCATCAAGATAATCCCTATGAGTCCCACCATCCACCAGTGACACCTAGCAGCATGTAGTGGCTACCCAGCAGAATAGAATGATGAACCTCTAGGTGCAGTTGTCATGTGTTACAGTCCTTCTATCGTGGATCCCTACAAGATGGAGGTCATGGATAACTCGTCAAACCCCTTCGTCTGTCATATGTCAAAATTTATTCGACTTAAGTTCGAGAGTGGAAAACTCTTTCTCCACTGTGCATACTGCCCCGGCCGAGGTCTTACGAACTTAGTCTTATAAATCACATAGGATCTCTCCTTATCTATCAAGGTCGATAGATTCCATATAGGTGCATACCCTACTCCTACAGTGAACTTACTGCAGCCAATCTACACTGCATGGACCCATATGGCTAGAGACCATGTATGTGTGCAGTCAAACTACAATAACCTCACTGTGAGTAGCCGAAGCACCGCAGGTCAAAGGACCAGTCACACTACTGCAACATCAAGCAAGTCACTGACGAGTGGATAGACATCCAAGTGACTTCTTGTCTTGGTCACGCTCAGTACCCTTGTTCTCTAACAAGCACCTGCACTATCACTTCAGTGTCCCTACACTGTGGACTCAAGTCTCGTCCATCCAGAAGAAAAGTGATCTGTGCACTGATCGGATCAAACACCGTCCTCGTGATGATCCATTGATCAGGAGCATTTAGAAACTAATCACCAATGATACATGGCTCAATTTCTCAACTCTTGAGAATATGTATCATCATCTTATTAATTTTTTGGACGATTCATAGACACATAAACAATATGAATGAAAAGATGCCTTTTATTTATTTAATAATAAATAGTCAAGTACAAAATTATGTCCCTAGAATTAATAATGTGTCAGCCAGATTGGCTTCTAGGGCATACATCTAACAATCTCCCACTTGCACTAAAGCCAATCAGTCATATATCTAAGCCCCATCTTCTCAAGGTGGGCTTCAGTCTTTTGCTGACTTAGCTGCTTAATGAACGGGTCTGCCACGTTATCCGCGGAGTCTACTCTCTGCACCTCGACATACTTCTTCTCAACATAGTCGCGTATGAGATGAAAGCGCCGCTCTATATGCTTGGACTTCTGATGAGACCTTGGTTCCTTAGCAAGAGCTATGGCGCCATTATTATCGCAGTAGAGTGTTATGGCATCTGATGTCATTACATCTAATTCTGCAATGAATTTCTTGAACCAGAAGCCTTAGCAGTTTCAGAGGCGGCGATGTATTCAGCTTCCATAGTAGAGTCAGCAATGATCGGTTGTTTAGAACTCTTCCAATTCACCGTACCACCATTGCACAAGAACACATATCCAGATGTTGACTTCCTATCATCGACATCAGTCATGAAGTCTGAATCTGTGTATCCTTCTACCTTTAACTCAGTTGATCCTCCAAAAACCAAGAATAAATCTTTAGTTCTTCTCAAGTACTTAAGAATATTCTTCACAGCTGTCCAGTGTTCTTCACCTGGATTCGACTGATATCTGCTTGTGACACTCACAGCAAGGGCTATATCAGGTCGTGTACATAGCATGGCATACATGAGGCTCCCTATTGCCGATGCATAGGGTATCTTGCTCATGCGTTGAATCTCTTCAGATGTGTTGGGGCACATCTTCTTGGAGAGATGAATTCCATGCTTTAGGGGTAAGAGACCCCTCTTGGAGTTTTCCATGCTGAACCTCTTCAGCACCTCCTCAATGTACATCTTCTGTGAAAGGCCAAGCATCCTTTTAGATCTATCTCTATAGACCTTTATTCCCAAAATATAGGATGCTTCCCCAAGGTCTTTCATGGAGAATTCTTTTGACAACCAGACCTTGACCGAGGTTAGCATGGGAATATCATTCCCTATCAGTAGGATGTTGTCCACGTACAGTACGAGAAATACGACAGCGCTCCCACTAACCTTTTTGTGAACACACGGTTCCTCTTCGTTTTTGATGAAATCAAATGTTTTGATTGCGTCATCGAAACGAGTGTTCCAACTCCGAGATGCTTGCTTTAGTCCATAGATGGACCTTTGCAGCTTGCAGACCTTGTGATCTCCATCACTGAAAGTGAAATCCAAAGGCTATTCCATATAGATATCTTCATCAAGATATCCATTCAGGAAAGCAGTTTTCACATCCATCTGCCAGATTTCATAATCATGAAATGCTGCAATGGCAAGCAATGTTCGGATGGATTTTAACATAGCTACAGGTGAAAAGGTCTCCTGATAGTCAATGCCTTCGCGCTGACTATACCCTTTCGCCACAAGCCTTGCCTTATAGGTCTCTACCTCTCCATCCGAACCTATCTTCCTTTTGTAGATCCATTTGCATCCAATAGGTACAATACCTTCTGGTGGGTCTACTAAGGTCCAGACTTGGTTGGAATGCATGGAGTTTAACTCTGACTTCATAGCTTCCAACCATTTCTCAGAATCGACATCAGATATCGCCTCGTTGTAGGTTTTGGGATCCTGTATGTGATCCCTATCTCCCACTAGAAACATTTCCTCGGTATCCTCTTCTAGTATACCTAAGTATCTATCGGGAGGATGGGAGACCCTACTAGATCTACGAGGTGGTCGAGGGACATCGTGTACTGGCTCTGTATGAATGGGTTCAATAGGATTCATGACTCGTTGCTTTTTAGAGACTTTCTCTTCAAGCTCAATTTTTCTCCCACTGCCTCTATCAAGGATAAACTGGTTTTCTAAGAAGATGGCATGACGGCTCACAATCACATTGTGATCCTCTGAGACGTAAAAATTGTATCCTAATGACTCTTTAGGATATCCTATAAAACGAGCACTTATGGTCCTAGCCTCTAGCTTGTCCGCCTGTAGTCTTTTGACGTGGGCCGGACATCCCCAAATCTTGAGATGACCAAGACTTGGTTTCTTACCATGCCATATGTCATATGGTGTGGTAGGAACGGATTTAGAGGGAACTCTATTCAGTAGATATACTGCGGTAAGTAAGGCATCTCCCCAAAGAAACATAGGTAAATCAGTGAAGCTCATCATGGACCTGACCATATCCAATAGGGTCCGATTCCTCCTCTCTGACACCCCGTTGAGTTGAGGTGTACCCGGAGGTGTCCATTGTGAGACTATGCCGTTTTCCTTGAGATAGTCCCGGAATTCTCCACTAAGGTATTCTCCTCCTCGATCTGATCGAAGAGCCTTAAGAGGTTTTCTAGTTTGTTTTTCTACTTCATTCTTGAACTCTTTGAACTTTTCAAAAGATTCAGACTTGTGTCTCATAAGATACACATACCCATACCGTGAATAATCATCGATAAAGGTAATGAAGTACGAATAATGTCCCCTGGCTAGCACATCGAATGGGCCACATACATCTGTATGAACTAGGGTAAGTAATTCAGTGGTCCTCTCCCCTTGTCCTACAAAGGGTAATCTAGCCATTTTTCCTTGAAGACAGGATTCGCAAACTGGATATGACTCGGAAGTCAATGAGCCGAGAAGCCCATCTTTATCCATTTTGTTCATTCTGTCCTCTCCAATATGGCCAAGCCTGAGGTGCCACAAATATCTTTAGTTTATCTCATCCCTGGATCTCTTGGATCCTTTGGCACTCACTTCTTGCTCTGACACATTTATAGATACATCCATATGTAAATGATAGAGACTGTCAATCATAAAACCACGTGCAACTATTTTATTTCTGAAATAAATAGAACAGCAGTCTTTGTCAAAAGTAAAAACATGACCTTCCTGTGCTAGACATGAAACAGAAATCAAATTTCTGCTAGCAACAGGTACATAATAGCAGTCTCTAAGTAATAAACTAAAACCAGACGGTAGTCGCAGATGGTAGGTGCCCACAGCCACAGCAGCAACTTTTGCCCCGTTGCCAACCCGAAGGGTTACCGCACCTTCCGCCAACCTTCTACTTTCCTTTAGACCCTGCATGGTAGTGCACAAATGAGCACTAGAACCAGAATCTATAACCCAACTGGAAATAGAAGAAACCGTTAGATTAGTTTCAATTATGAGCAAGTCTATACCTTCTGAAGGTGTGTCAGCTTTCTTGTTCTTCAGGCTCTCGAGGTATGAAGGACAGTTCCTTTTTCAGTGGCCGTCGACATTGCAGTGGAAACATTTTCCTTTGTCATTAGCCTTTTTCTTTTGAACTTCCTTCTTTGGCTTCTTGTCTTTCTTCTGCTTCTTAGCAGGCTTCTTTTTCTTCCAAGTAGACTTTCTCTTGGAACCAGAAGTCAACTCAGCAGCAAGAACATTGCCCCTTGAACCTTTCAAGGCTCCCTCAGCAGTTACCAACATATTTATCAGTTCAGTCTTAGTGCATTCAATCTTATTCATGTGGTAGTTTACTATAAACTGACCAAATGAATCAGGAAGTGACTGTAGGATCAAATCCACTTGCAATTCCTTGTGCATGTTCATTCCGAGCTTTTCAAGCTCCTCTAGGTCCTTGATCATAGTCAGACCGTGATCATGGACAGACTGCCCCTCGCGCATCTTCGCTTTGAAAAGCCTCTTGGACACTTCAAAACGAGCTGTGCGACTCTGCTCACCATACAACTCTTGCAGGTGTGTCAGTATGTCCCTAGCAATCTTCATATTTTCATGCTGGCATTGGAGTTCATTTGACATGGATGCCATCATATAGCATTTTACTCTAATGTCATCATCCAACCACTTTTTATGCATCTCACGCTGAACATCAGTAGGACGTGTTGGTAGTGTGGGGATATCTGAATCGAGTATGTAGCCTATTTTCTCACAGTCCAAAATAATTTTGAGGTTTCTAAGCCAGTCTTTGTAATTGGTTCCGGTCAGTCGGTTGGTCTCAAGAATACGGGTCAAAGGGTTTGAAGCTGACATTGTATCTGCAGAGAGTAAAGATTCTAGTTAGACTTTTGTACTTGATCCTAATCTGTTCTAAGGTCTTTTAGAACAAATGTAACTCCCACTATTTTCTCGAATCCCTCACACTCCCCTGGTAGGGAAACGAAAATCCCACACGACTAGGGTTTCTAGTGGGTACTGCGGTCCCATCAATTTACATGCCACCTCACCTAACAGTTATTGGTGACACATAGATTGATGAATGTACAACTCTTGTACAATGCTTCTGAAGCATGTTGCAGTGTAACTTGGTCTCTAAGCCATGAAAACCTCACCTAACAGTTATTGGTCCCATTTCTTAGTTAAGTCAGACCCACCGTATAACCGTAGGAATAAAGTCGTCATTGGGTCCTCACCTAACAGTTATTGGTGCCCAACCCCACCTTTACCCTACAACATCTCATGTCTATAGAGAGGTCCAGCCCCCCGATGCAACTTGACCACTGTGTCCAGCCGAGACAAATCAACATCAGAAAGGCCTTAGCAGCTCTACTACAGTGGAAGACCTATTGACTTAATATTGGTTAATCAGGTCTTTAGTGTTTGCAACTTGAGCTCTTCATAAGAGGTAATCGAACAATTGGCCAGGTAAGCAGGTGGGAGGCTCCCCTTACTCAGAGAGTAAGGTCCTAATTAAGTAACCACCTTTAATGCTTTCCTAGACACCAATTAGATCAATTAATCTAATATGACTTGCTCATGTCGGTTCACTCTCGACTTGATTGAGGAGGTTTTAATTTAGGTCTCAATTGGGTTTGCTACATCACATGTAAACCTATCTACCCGACTCTCATTCACATCACATGCAAACGGCACATTGCAGGCAGTTATGATCGCAGCAATAATTAAAGCTAAACTTTAAATAGGTGATGATCATGGATTCTAGTTAGGTCGTATTACAAGCACATGCACGTCAATCGATCAACTGGTCTTCAACTCTTGAATTGGTTCCAAGCCTCCTTGATTCGATCCTTGACCAACTCTTGATCCAATCGCCATCAACCGCTTAGACCCCTGCTCATCTCATGCATCATCTTTGATTTGATCGTTGACGTACATCACATCACAGAAATACAACCAGATATAAAATAAAAATAAAAATAAATTACATCTCCCTTTTAGGAGGCACGCAGGCCTCTCAAAATATTAAATAAGATGCATGCAAGCATCTGCAAAATTACATGACATTACAGATCACATCGCAGGTCATTACATTCGATACCAAAAGGGTTTGAATCCTATGATCATCACCACATGCATCTCATGCATGATTTTATCTAATCTGATTTTAATTTTATTATGCAACCATCTGAGATCCAGATCATGCAATACCTTAATTTTAAACATCATAATCATATCATAATTTTAAAACTAACATCGCATGATCGATCTAACAAAATCAGCATGCTGAAAATTTTCAGCAACACGAAATTTCAGCACGCAGAATTTTTCAGCATGCATAATAATTAAAAAATCAGAACTAATTCATAATTAATTAACTATTATCTTAATTGGATCCCCAAAACCATAGCTCTGATACCACTGTTGGATTGCCCCACAGCGGCGCGACGTTCGCGGCGGAATCCGCATGCCGGGCCCGGTGCATCGCATACGCCGGAACAGGATCGGGTAGATTTCAAAATTTTTCTGAATCAAAATGATTCAGAACCCTTTTGAATTAAGATGGGGACTAAACTAAGATCTAATAATTAATTATGAATTGTTAAACTACTAGAAAATCAGAAATATAAAATTTCAAATGAAGATCTCATCTTCACCTTTGTGCGGGTAGAAGAACACCGCAACCGATGATCGTGGTTTGGTTCCTTGTAGCCGCACAAACGTCCGGCCTCTACAAGTATCCACACGAGGTTGCTGAAGATCAGAGATGGGGCTTCACCGGGGTGCTAGCTCCTTGCAAAAGCCTCTCTTGGATGTCGAAGAAGAAGGAAGAAGAAATCACAAGGATCCCACCTTGTGCAGCCTTCAAAAGGAAGAAGAAAACCCTTCACCTTTTTATTCTTTTCTCTCCCTATTTGCTGATTTAAAAAATCCCCAAAAATCCCTCTTGCTGCCCCACGGCTGGGAGAAGTTCTTCTCTAAAATCTGGGACGTGGGGCTCCCTTTTATATGGTTCAAAACCCTAGGCGCCAAGGGTCCTAGTCCCACTAGGATTCCTTGGCGCCTCCCCCTTTTTTTTGCATTGGCGGGCCCCTTGATTCCTTGAATCAAGGGGCGCTGGCTCCCAGCAAAGAAGGAGAGGGGCCCACGTTCTTCCTTGCCCTCTTGGCTGCCCCCTCTTACCTATTTTGACTCCTCAAAATAGGGCATTAAGAGGGAGGCTTCATATAAGGAAAAAGGCTGAATTTAGGTAGAATTTTTGGGACTCGATCTAGCCAACTCTTGACTAGGATTTGAGTCAAATTTCTTTGGGTCAGATCCAACATAATTTGACTCAATTAATCAGCAATAAAAGACTCAATTATAATCTAATTATAATTATTTAATTCTTCCATTTAACTCACTAACTCTTAGTGGGTTATTTTGTACATCAATCTTATTGACAATTGACATTGTTCCAATTCACAAATCGACAATCCTAATAATCAGAACCTCTAATGTGTGTGACCTCATAGGTTCTAATCTGACTGGTAATGAGACATATTGAGATCTCCATCTCAGTATCATTGAAACTCCTTTCAATGGGTTGGAACGATTCCAACTCAACTCATTAGGGTTTATCGATCATCAAGATAATCCCTATGAGTCCCACCATCCACCAGTGACACCTAGCAGCATGTAGTGGCTACCCAGCAGAATAGAATGATGAACCTCTAGGTGCAGTTGTCATGTGTTACAGTCCTTCTATCGTGGATCCCTACAAGATGGAGGTCATGGATAACTCGTCAAACCCCTTCGTCTGTCATATGTCAAAATTTATTCGACTTAAGTTCGAGAGTGGAAAACTCTTTCTCCACTGTGCATACTGCCCCGGCCGAGGTCTTACGAACTTAGTCTTATAAATCACATAGGATCTCTCCTTATCTATCAAGGTCGATAGATTCCATATAGGTGCATACCCTACTCCTACAGTGAACTTACTGCAGCCAATCTACACTGCATGGACCCATATGGCTAGAGACCATGTATGTGTGCAGTCAAACTACAATAACCTCACTGTGAGTAGCCGAAGCACCGCAGGTCAAAGGACCAGTCACACTACTGCAACATCAAGCAAGTCACTGACGAGTGGATAGACATCCAAGTGACTTCTTGTCTTGGTCACGCTCAGTACCCTTGTTCTCTAACAAGCACCTGCACTATCACTTCAGTGTCCCTACACTGTGGACTCAAGTCTCGTCCATCCAGAAGAAAAGTGATCTGTGCACTGATCGGATCAAACACCGTCCTCGTGATGATCCATTGATCAGGAGCATTTAGAAACTAATCACCAATGATACATGGCTCAAATTCTCAACTCTTGAGAATATGTATCATCATCTTATTAATTTCTTGGACGATTCATAGACACATAAACAATATGAATGAAAAGATGCCTTTTATTTATTTAATAATAAATAGTCAAGTACAAAATTATGTCCCTAGAATTAATAATGTGTCAGCCAGATTGGCTTCTAGGGCATACATCTAACATGACCTAGAATGGTATGAAATCCTAATGGACGATGAAGGATCAACGGGAAAAGGACCTAGGGGCGGCCGGAGACGTTCTAGGAGTCGACTCTAGGATTTTGAATAGTGGCGGCGGTGAAAAGATGTATTTTCTAAACGATGGAGTTAGGGTTAAAAAGTCGGATCCCGACTGCGAGTCGACTCCACTGAGTCGCGAGTCGACTCGACCTCGAGTCGACTCCAAAATATGCGCGAGTCGACTCTCCTTATGCGCCTGTTTACCTCGAGTCGACTCCCGACTGTATGCGAGTCAATTCCCCCTCTGCTGCCATTGTTTTCGAGTCGACTCCCGTAAATGTGCGAGTCGACTCCCCCTTACGAGCCGACTCTGAAACTTACTCGAGTCGTCTCGAACTCTGGCACGTACCTAAAAATCATGCTATGTTCGTGCCGAATGAGGGAAAATCACTAAGTTATGATCTGATTTGATGATCATTATAAAGAAACTCTAAATTAACCACAATCTAATCATCAAAATCAATGAACTAGTGGAAAACACCACTAGGATGGATCAATCACTCCTAAACCCCTCCTAAGCACACTAAATCTCTCTTCACTTAAGGGTTTTGTAAAAATGTCAGCTAATTGATCATCCGTGCAAACAAATTGTAGTGTCACATCACCATTCAGTACATGATCTCTTATGAAGTGATGTCTTATCTCAATATGTTTAGTTCTTGAATGCTGAATTGGATTTTTAGTTAGATTAATGGCACTTGTATTATCACAATTAATGGGTATTTTATCTTGTTTAATGCCATAATCTTCCAATTGTTGTTTGATCCACAAGATTTGAGCATAATAACTCCCGGCTGCAACATATTCAGCTTCAGCAGTAGATAATGCAACCGAATTTTGTTTCTTGCTAAACCATGAGATTAAGTTTTCTCCTAGGAATTGACATGACCCGCTGGTGCTTTTTGTATCAAGTTTACATCCAGCAAAGTCTGAATCTGTGTATCCTATTAAGTTTAGGCTAGATTCTTTAGAATACCATAACCCTATATTCTTTGTTCCTATTAGGTATTTAAAGATTTTTTGACTGCAATTAGATGAGATTCTTTAGGATTAGACTGATATCTAGCACACATGCAAACACTAAACATGATATCAGGTCTACTTGCAGTAAGATACAATAAAGATCCTATCATACCTCTATATAGTTTCTGATCTACAGATTTACCTGATTCATCTTGGTCTAATTTGCATGATGAGCTTATGGGGGTGCTGATTGACTTGTTTCCCTCCATATCAAACTTCTTGAGCATCTCCTTGATGTATTTGGCTTGATTGATGAAGATGCCTTCTTCAGATTGTTTGATTTGAAGTCCAAGAAAGTAATTCAGCTCTCCCATCATGCTCATTTCAAATTCACTCTGCATCAAATCAGCAAATTCTTCGCAGAGGCGATTGTTAGTAGCACCGAAAATGATATCATCAACATAAATCTGCATTAACAACATATCTTTGTTTTTCTTCCTTAAAAACAATGTTGTATCTACATTTCCCCTAGAAAACTCATGTTCTAATAGAAATTTGCTAAGCCTCTCATACCATGCTCTAGGTGCTTGTTTCAAACCATAAAGTGCTTTGTTCAATTTATATACATGATTAGGATATTGATGATTTTCAAAACCAGGAGGTTGTTCTACATATACCTCCTCATTAATATACCCATTTAAAAATGCACTTTTTACGTCCATTTGAAATAGTTTGAAGTCCTTAGAGCATGCATATGCTAATAATAATCTAATAACCTCAAGTCTAGCTACAGGAGCAAAGGTTTCATCAAAATCTATACCTTCTTCTTGATTATAGCCCTTTGCTACTAATCTAGCCTTATTCCTTATTACGATTCCATTTTCATCAAGTTTATTTTTATAAATCCATTTGGTACCTATAATTGGATATTCAGAAGGTCTTTCAACTAGATTCCATACCTTGTTTCTAGTAAATTGATTTAATTCTTCTTGCATTGCATTTATCCAATTTACATCTTTTTCAGCTTCTTCTATGTGTTTGGGCTCAAAATGTGAAACAAAGGCTAGATGATTATTCAAGTTCCTAAGGGATGCTCTAGTCCTAATAGGTTGAGACGGATCATCTAGAATTAATTCCTTAGGATGCCCGTGAGCATACCTCCAAGCTTTAGTTAGCCCATGATCTACTATATTCTCTTGGCTTGATGATGCATCTTCAATTAATTTTTGATTGTTATCTTGTAATGTCATCTCATCAATCTTTTCTTCAAGAATTTCCGTATCATCATCAAAATTAACTCTCTTACTAGAGAAGATATCACTCGAGTCATCAAAAACAATATGTATAGATTCTTCCATGACTAGGGTTCTTTTATTAAAGACTCTATAGGCTTTACTAGTTGTAGAGTACCCTAAGAATATGCCCTCATCAGATTTAGAGTCAAATTTTCCTAGATTATCTTTCCCATTATTATGAACAAAACACCTACATCCAAAGATATGAAAATAGTTTACCTTTGGTTTTCTGTTTTTCCAAAGTTCATAAGGTGTTTTCTTTATAATGGGTCTTAATAGAACTCTATTTAATATATGACAAGAAGTATTAATGGCTTCTCCCCAAAAGTACTTAGGGAGGTTACTTTCACATAACATAGTTCTAGCCATTTTCTCTAGAGTTCTATTTTTCCTCTCCACAACTTCATTTTGTTGTGGTGTCCTAGGTGCAGAAAAATTATGAGTTATCCCCTTTTTACTACAAAACTCATCGAATAACTGATTTTCAAATTCGGTTCCATGGTCACTTCTAATGGCTATGACTGAAGAATCTCTAGCATTTGTTACTTCATTATGAAACTTTTTAAAGACTGAAAAAGCTTGATCTTTATGTGCTAAGAACATAACCCAAGTGAATCTAGAGTAATCATCTACGATAACTAGACCATATTTATTTCCACCTAGGCTTGTGGTTCTAGTTGGTCCGAATAGGTCCATGTGTAGTAGTTCTAGAGGTCTAGAGGTTGAGACACAATTTATAGATTTAAAGGAGTTCTTTGATTGTTTGCCAAATTGACATGCTTCACATATTTTATTCTTTTCAAACTTTAATTTTGGCAAACCTATCACCGAATCTCTTTTAACTAGTTTAGATATTGTGTCCATGCTTGCATGACCTAACTTACGGTGCCATAACCAACTAGCATCATTGTCCTTAGTTTCATTAACAACTAAGCATGGGTTGTGTTTGGCAAGATCCTCAAGGTCTACAACATACACATTTCCACGTCTTATTCCTTTAAAAACTAAACTATTGTCATTTGGGTTTGTTACGATGCATAGTGATGGTTTAAACATAACATCATAACCTTTATCACATAATTGACTAATGCTTAATAAATTATGCTTAAGACCGTCAACATATCTAACATTATCAATAAAAGTAGAAGGGGTAATTTGTACTTTACCTATACCAATGATGTGACCTTGGTTGTTGTCTCCAAAAGTCACAGCACCTCCCTTCTTAGCTTCAAGGGTGAAGAATTGATCCTTGTCATCCGTCATGTGTCTTGAACAGCCACTATCCAAGTACCAGCAATTTTTGTTGACCTTGGCTGCAAGACACTCCTACACAAGCAGATCATATAATTTTAGGTACCCAAGTTTTCTTGGGTCCTTCATGGTTAGTCATGTTGGTTCCTTTTGGAACCCATACCCTTTTGATTTTTCTTTTAGTTTTTCCTTTCCTATAGTCACATACATTTGCTTTATGTCCTACAGTTCCACAACAAAAATAGGTTATTTTCTTAATTTTACTTTCTCCTGCTTTAACAAAGAAGTTACTAAGAAGTTTTTGCTTGTTTTTAGGTTTGTATCCTAGACCTGCTCTATTGAATACAGCTCGTTGACTATTAAGTATCATATTTAATTTTTCAGAACTATATGTAAATTTTTCAACCAAGGGTTTGTATTTCTCAAGTTCTTTAGTTAGTTTCTGTTTTTCTGCTTTTAGATCATTTAGTTCTTTTGTGATACTCTCATTTATATGTTTATAGTTTTTGGGTTCTAATGTTTCTTTGTTCAGCCTTTCATTTTCTTTAGTTAAGGTATTATTCTTTTGTATCAAGATTTGGTTGCTTGTTTTAAGTTCTGCATTTTCTTTGGTGATACAATCCTTATCCTTAACTAACTTATCGTATTTATGTAGGTAAGATTGATTAGCTATTTTTAGTTCTTTATTCTTAAGATTTATGGCCTTATATTCAATCATTAATTCATTAAATGCATCATACAATTCATCAAAGGTAAAATCGAGATGCGTGTTGGATGTTACCTCATTTTCATTGGCCATGAAACAGAAATTGGCCTTTTCTTCTTGTTCCTCATCCGATGATGAAGATGATGCGTCGGAGTCCGATAAGGTGGTGACAAGGGCTTTCTTTGTACTTGCTGCCCTTCTTTAGTAAGGGACACTCAGCTCTGATGTGCCCCGGCTTCTTGCACTCATAACACCCAATCCCCTCATTTTCCCTTTCCTTACCTTTATCCTTGCGATAGGAATTTGAGGGGCCTCTCTTTTGATGATAGGACTTCTTGTGGTTGATGAATTTTCTGAACTTGCGCACAAGAAGAGCCTCATCATCATCTCCCTCATGATCTTCTTCTTCACTGCTGCTACTGCAAGACAAATCTTTGTTAGATGATGTAGATTTGAGAGCTATTACTTTTTTCTTATGGGAGGACTCTTCTTCGCTGTGCTGCTTCATTGTTAGCTCGTGAGTCATTAGGGATCCAAGGAGCTCTTCAAGTGGAAGCTTGTTCAAGTCCTTAGCTTCTTGGATTGCCGTCACCTTGGCTTCCCATGACCTTGGTAGACAGCGAAGAATTTTTTTGACAAGATCACTGTTAGTATAGTTTTTGCCAAGGCTTTTTAGGCCATTGATAATGTCAGTAAACCTAGTGAACATGCTAGTGATTGTCTCATTAGAATCCATCTTAAATAGTTCATACTTATGAACTAATATATTTATTTTGGATTCTTTGACTTGATTCGTGCCCTCATGGGTCACTTCAAGTCTGTCCCAAATCTCTTTTGCAGAATTGCAAGTAGAGACTCTATTGAATTCATTCCTATCTAATGCACAGTAAAGCACATTCATTGCTTTAGAATTGAGTTGTGCCTTTCTCATGTCATGTTCATCCCAATCCTTTTCTAGTTTAGGTACAGTGACACCCTCTACATAGATGGATGGGATGTATGGTCCATTTACTACAATGGTCCACATCTCATAGTCTTGGGCTTGGATGAATATTCTCATCCTAGCCTTCCAATATGAGTAGTCGGATCCATTAAAGAATGGGGGTCTTTGGGTGGACTGACCCTCAATGTAGGAAGATCCAAATGGGGTTGTCATTTTGATCTTTTACTCTTAGGGTAGAAGAGTTTAGGCTCTGATACCACTTGTTGCCCAGATAGACAACCCAAGAGGGGGGGTGAATTGGGTTTTAAAATAATTTTGCAATTAAAACGTTGTGGATGACTAATTAATGCGTTACCAAGATGATTAATTAATTGCTATGTGCTGTGAATGAAATGAGAGTAAAAGAAAGAGACAAACAATCACAAACACAAGGCTTTTATAGTGGTTCGGAGCTAACCCTTGCTCCTACGTCCACTCCCCAAGTCTCACTTGGGAATTCACTATAACCCCTTGGATTACAGCCGGTTGTTTTACAAGCTCACAACCAAACTTGTTGTTTTACGAGCTCACAACGAACTCGGTCGGTTTTCCCTGGCTTACCGACTAGAACCACCCCGATTGTTTTTCCGGGATCACAATCGAACCCTTACACGTTGGTTTTACACTCGGCTCACCAACCAACCTCTACACCCTTGATTCAATCCCCCGATTGAACCAAGCAAAGACAATATGGAAAGAATAAGAAACAAACAGAAAAACTGAGCTTCTTAAAAAGCAGATTTGCTACAATATAAACTAGAGAGAAGTTAAGAGCCCTCAAACACTTTTGAGTTGGAGTAGAGTAGGGCTTCTTGAACTTTGAGTCTCCTCTGGAATGTCTGGTCGACTTGAATGCAGGAGGAGGCTTCTTTAAATGCTGGGAAGAGGAAGTTGGATGGAGTTAATGGCGCTCTTCCTTCTTTTCGTTGAAGACAAGTATGCAGAGAATGAATGCTTGATTTCTCTGAATGGAATGATGTTTTCCTACTTTGCTACAGTCCTCTGTGGCTATTTAAGCCATCCCCCACGGAAACTAGCTGTTACACACCTTTTTCTGCCCGTTCTGCACACTCTGCACAACCTGACAATATGTCCGTTGGGGGTCGGAATCGACTCGCGCGATCAGGAGTCGACTCGGCTGTAGCGGGAGTCGACTCATGCTTTTCTGGAGTCGACTCGGCAACTGTTCCGGATTTGAATTAAAGTGGCCTCTTCGACTGGGAGTTGACTCGACTTGACCCGGAGTCGACTCGCCAACTTCTGGAGCTGACTTGGCATTTTCGGAGTCGGCTCATCCCATGAATTCCACGGAGCCAATTTCCAACCTGGCCCACTCGAGTCGACTCGACAATCCTGGGAGTCGACTAGGCGCTCAGAGCCCGAACTCCCGATCTTCTGTCTTTTGGCTCGTCCAGTCTTGGAGTCGACTCGGACTGTTCTGGAGTCGACTCGGCTCTCAGTTTCCGAAACATGGCCTTCTGCCTTTTTTGGTGTAGCGCTGCCTTGGGGTCGACTCGAGCTGTCTGGGAGTCGACTCGGCTCTCAGAGACAATAATTTGGTCTTTTGTCTTTTTGGGGTCGCGCTGTCTCGGAATCGACTCGCGCATTGTGGGAGTCGACTCGAATCTCAGAGTCCAAAAACTGCTCTCTGACTTTTGCCTTGTGAACCACTGAGAGTCGACTCTCGCTTTCTTTGGAGTCGACCTACCAACCATCGGAGTCGACTCGCGTTCCACAGGAGTCGACTCGAATCTCAGGGTCGAAATTCGCTCTCTGACTTTTCTGTCTGTAACTCCTTGGAGTCGACTCATACTACTCCGGAGTCGACTCGGTAAACATCGGAGTCGACTCGCGCATTTCAGGAGTCGACTCGCTGACAGGTTTTGAGTTGATGCTTTCTGCTCGTCTGTCTGTTCTCAGTCGGAGTCGACTCGTAATGATCCGGAGTCGACTCGAGCCCGTGCCAGTGATTCTGATACGCTTGGAGTCGACTCGTAATACTCTGTTGTCGACTCGAGTCTCAGACTTTGGTTCAAACTGACTTCTTAACTTATCCAAAATATTATGAACCAAGTCTAGAAACACTTTAGACAAGATTTTCACTGAAACACTCAATTGAATTCATTAGTAAACAAGAGATATACTCAGATGCTTTGAGCTCATCAAAATCAAATAGGGTTATGATCAATCACTCCACATACATATCTACTAATATTAGATTAAAAATAAAGGTAGAAGAAAGTAGGCTGATTGAAGGCACGTCGAAGCGCGTAGATGCTGTCCCAAAGAAGTATTTGTCCCCACGTACGGATCTTCCGGCAATCCTCCTCTGAGATATGACGACCCTACAACTTCTTCTTCGGCATGTCTCGGAAGAAGTCAAAGCGAATCCGATCGAACTTGCAGATCCAGCAAAGAGCGGAATGAAAAGAATAAAATAAACTGAATAAATATATAAAAACAAAAATCAAAAGTGACTAAGAGGAGGAAGAATTTCTCTAGAGTTTTTCTACTATTTTTCTATAATTTTTTATATTCCAAAAAATAGGATGAAATAGAATGTTTTTATAGGGGTTTTGATCGGGCATTTTGGTCATTTTGCGGATGCATCCGCGTCTTCTGCGGATGCGTCCGCGGTAATTAAGCGCCTCATTTAATTTCGCGCAAAACACCGTGGGGCATTTTCATTTTCAAACGTGCATGCAGCCCGAGGCTCGGCTGCGTGCGCATTTAAATTTTTTCTTAAAGCGTCCGGTGTTTCCGTTCTCAAACACGCACACGGATCGAGACTCGGCCGCGTGCGTATTTAATTTTTTCCACATATTTTACACAAAGCCAGAGCACCAAGCTACAGCAAAAGAAGATTAAAAATAAAATATAGTGTCAGAAATAGTATGAAAGTAAATACGGGCAAAAATTTTGTCGGAGCAGAACTAGCTACGGATGATGCATATGTTCTCTGCTGCAGATTGCTTATTTCAACCAAGAAAAAGTCCAGGTGCCAACTGATGTAGCCTTTCCCCAGATAATTATATGTCATTCAAAAATTTGACACTTGTTTTCACCAAAACAAATTGACACTTATGTTTTAATCGGTGGGAATGTTGGAGAATTTTTCTTGAATACGTTCTTGACTGTACAAGTGTTTTTCTTTTAGAGTCTTCAGATTTTTTTTGCTCTTTTTGACTTTTCAGATTTAGCATCTACTAATATAATTATCTTGTAACTTATCTGATAAAGGTACTACTTATCTAGTGGCCATATTAGTTTATTGCTTATACTGGCCATTTATCATAACATAAAGAATGCAGCTAATTGCATACTAAAGAAGCTAGTTAGGATGTTTAAAATACTATGTTGTTGATAAGTACAGAATTATGGTTATCTTGATCATGTAGGTCATTGGAAGCACAATAAAAGCAAAGAAAAAAGATTTTTTTTTTTTTAAACCATTAATGATTTTCCTTGAAATTAAAAAAACCAAAGCATTAAAAGAAATAAAATTTTGAACTAAAAATCTCTCATTATCTTTTTTTCTTCTATTATTACTTTAACGATATAAAAATACTGTTTTCTCATTGGTGTGTAATGCATTATTCGACAGATTCTTCTAGAAACTAGTTCATGATCTTAGAATTGAAATATTTTGTCAACATAATTACATGGACCCTACGAGCATGAATATAAACATTAGCATTCCCTCTACGTAGATTCATCATGAAATTAAATTAATGAAATGCCATCTAATCTTTGTAGAAATTAAGAGTTGCATGAAGGCTTTCAACAGATTTACCTTATCCTTGTTTTGGTTGGTAGAGAACCAGAATTCCTTAATAGTGTACTCTTGCATCAGCCATCTTGTTCTTGTTCCATTACCTTGGTGCCCTTCGTGGAAGACAAGAGACTTCTTGCGACCAATCTCCTTTGCATCTTTATCTCTGATGATCATATCTTTTCCCGAGGCCTTCCAATATCCCCTATTTGTTCCGCGAGCAGGCCTTGCTCCATTAAGATATTTTATTTTTCTTGGAGTGAAGAAATACTGATGCTTACCGGCAGGTGTATTGCCTATGAAAAACACAAAATTCTTGTTACAGTTAAAAGCAATACCTCCAGCATATAATAGAAGTGGTAAATATAATCATTCAAAATAGCTAGCTTTGCAATTCACTATATATGTTATTTACTTAGGTGGGAAAGAAACCGCAGGACATTCATTTTTTACTTTTTCAGCCAAATTGTAGTTATGTATACTAGATCTTATAATTTTTTAAAATTATTTTATTTATGAAAAAATAAATTATAAACTCTATTCTATTTTAAATGCGACATGTTGAGCTGCATGACAGTTGTAATCTACTCCAACTAGAGTCTCACGTCTATTCTATCTCTTTAATATATAAACATCAATATTGAGGTGCAACCGCGTTGATGTGATATTAATGTTCTCTGCCATCATTTAAGTCCTTCCTCCAGAATTATTATTTATTCAAATATATCTTTTTTAAAAATAAAAAAGTATGTTGAGCAAATGCTTGTTAACCATAAAGCCAAAATTTAGTCAACGTTTCAAAACTTCTCTTGTTTTTTTCCTCCTAAAACTGCATGTGTGTTCAAGCTGTCCACCTAGTGTTTAGGTTTATTTTTTTAGTTTTGAAAAAAAATAGCATGCCATGTAAACTCAGTAAAACATAGTAAAAAATACTTATACAGCAATTATAAGATTTTATGTTGCAACATACCAAAAGATGGTCACCATGGTTCCATATAAAAAATTCATGGTTCAATAATATTTATATAAAAAAAATAATTGCAAATAAAGAAAGATTTAATTACTATTTATCTTTTCAGGCTGGTCTCTGCATCAGTTTTTTACTTTGTATTCTTCTTTCTTTATTTTTTAAGCAAAAGAACTTACTAATGACCAAACTATTGCATGATGTAATATGGAATTTTTTTTCCCGAAATAACATCCCTTTTCCAAACCAAAATAAAATTTAGAAACACAGTTTGGAAAATCGACTACATAAAAAATTCCTCTTAAGAAGAAAATTCTTTGTGAAAAATGTTTTACGTTGTATGTGGATTTTTTCCCTTGTACAACACAGCTATAAGAAACTGTTGTAGTGTTATTAAAAAAAAAACTTCTGAACCGTTTCTTTCTGTACACTCTTTCATCGTCGTGTTGAAAGCATCACGGTCCCTTGCAGCAAAGGCTAAATTATTACTCAGCCAAAATATGATTTAGAAATAAAGTTTCAAGAATTCAACATAGAAAGAAATAAGTATCTGTTTCAAAAGAAAAACGATCCATTGCTTTCAGGAATTGAACTTAAAAAAAAAAAAAATCTTTTTTTTTCAGTTTTTGTTCTACATTTTAGATAGTGATAGGGGAAAAAGTGGACCACCCAATACATATGATTAAAACACCCGAATCCAATGGCGGGCATGATCTCAGTAAGCATGGCCTCGGCAGACATGATCTCAGCAGGTGTGATCTCGGTAAGCATGGTCTCGGCTGAGCAAAGTCCGATTGACCTCGAGGCCAAGAAAGACCTAGTCAGAAGCTGAGACCGACCCCGACTCCACCAATAGTCAAGCCGGTCTCTAAATCAGAGCGTTTGCCTAAAGAAGGGGTCACCAAATCCTCCATATTTGGAATCAAATCCTACAGTTTCCGCCACAACAGCTGTCAACATTTGAATCCTTGCAATCTCAGCCGATTGCTAGCCTGAAATTTCGTGTCATCTAAGGTAATTCATTTAACCTAAGATTTGCGCAATCACATCCGATTGCGAGTAACCGCTACACCCCCTCCTATAAAGAGGAGGGAACTCCGGAGAGAGAGGCATCTTCTCCCCTAGCCAGAAAAAATCTCTCCATTAAATATCTAAAAATTCCTCTCTGACTTAAGCATCGGAAGGCCTTCGCCAGGTCCCCCGACACAGGCTTCTTGCAGGTCTGCCGGAGACAGCCGTCCATCACCGCTTTGCAGCGGAAGCTCCTCCTCCTGGTTCGCGGTCACCCCCGGGTCTGATTTTCAGCAATAACAGTTGACGCTAGAAGGAGGGCCCGAGTCTTGATCATGAGACTAAGGAGCAAAGGGGCTTCTAATGTCTCTAGACATCGTGCACCAAGCCCTGGCTGCTTGATCCAGCGTCCACCGTCGAGGCCTCCGGCAGATCAAGTTTCGTAGATCCAACCTGAACAGTTCGACGTGCTGATGCAGCAAGTCCAAGCGCTAGCCACAGTAGTCCAAAGCCTGCAACAAGTGGAGGCTCCTCTTATGCCGTCTCCACGAGTTCACACTCGATCGACACTCCCTCCAGATGGGCCTGTGTCCTGAGGCTGTAATCCCTGCCATTGCTCTTCAAGGATCAATGATGGGGAACGGCGCCGTCACTAGGATTCTTCCCAGGCATCCCCTCGGGGGGAGTCGTCAAGGAGTCGCCAGGATAGAAGGCTGCAGCCTCGAACCCGGCCGCAGCCTTCTGAAGCCGGATTGACCCCGAGTCAATCAGTACCGAGACGGACCACCACAGCGACTTCTCAAGGCGGAGAACTCGATAAGAAGGTCGAAGAACTCGGGCGGCAAATTGAGGCGCCCCGGGACCAAAGAGTAAGGCATGAGGGCGACCCCGATTTTACCACCAAATCACCTTTTTCCTGTAATCGAGGATGAACCAATCCCACCGAGATTCAAGATGCCTCAAATAGATTCATATAATGGGACAACCGATCAACTGGATCATTTGGAGAGTTATAGAGCCCTCATGGCACTGCAAGGATCCTCGGAGGCTTTACTATGCAAGGCCTTCCCAGCAACCCTCCGAGAAACGGCCCGACTTTGGTTCTCCGGGCTGAAGCCGAGCACCGTATTCTCTTTTGAGCAGCTGGGCATGCAATTTGCAGCCAATTTTGCTACTAGCCGGCGCCAACGGCGAACATCAGATTCTCTTCTCAACATAAAGCAGAAGAAAGGAGAATCCCTGAAGGACTACATCGACCGCTTCACCACCGCTACTTGGGAGGTCCGCGATCTCGATCAATCAATCGCCATGACAGCATTGAAAACGGGAGCTCGGTCGTATAGGTTTCTGATAAGTGCTAAATAATGCATGAATTAATATCTTACTCATAGCACTTATCATTATTTTTACGCATATATTTTAAATTTAAACATAAGAAAATTCATTCTCCTTCATCATTGCATTTTAATAAATTATTAGAAATAATTCAAGTTTGATTATTTTTATTGATCGAGTCTAATGTATGCAGGTTAAGTCAAATTTATTAATTTCTGAACCCAAATCGCACGCATCCTGTAAATTAGATCCTCTCAGATTTTGATTCAGCCATTCATCCCAATTTTCCTGCATCACATCTCAGCCATTCGCATTCAATTTGTTCACGCATTCACCCATCAAAACAAGTCCTTTTCTTCCACATGTGCACGGAACACCCAGCCAGCTATTCCGTTCGGAATAGAGCTCCATCGCCAAGCTCCTCCTTCATTTCATTTCCTTCCACGTCATCCTTTTCCTCCCCTGTTTTAGCTTCAAAACAGAATCCCAGCATCCCGTTTCTTCTGGATCATCTCCCATCTATCCAAGCAAACCTCAGGATCTCATCCAATTCCTTCCAACGGCTTTCTTCTCATCCTCATGCAATTCATCATCCCCTATTTCCAGCCAGTGAGCATCTCTTCCTTAACCGAACTCAAAGATTACCGCACCAGCGTTCCAGATTGACTCCAGCATCCATATAAATAGGAATCAGAGATTCTCACTTCTAGATTTCTTCTCTCGAATCGAGCCAACCTTCCTCCAGTTCGCAGCTTCCATCAACCACAGGATAAGCTTCAGTATCCCGTGCGCTCACTCCCAGCAAATCTTCAACGCCTCAAACCAATCCAGTCGTCCGCCCTTCCTCTTATTCTTGGATAAGCTCCAACCCCATTCTACTGTGTCCGAGTATCCCATGAGCATCACGTCTTCCTAGATTTTCTCCCATTCGGATTACATCCTTATCCCCTGCTTCGGATAAGTCCCAACTCCTTCCCATTCACAGTTGTCCAACAAATCCTTCATCGCCCATGATGAATCCAATGCATCCCAGTCGCGTCCAAGATCCTCTCCGCGTTGAAGAAACGCTGATTCCTTCCATCGCCCATGGATGAGAACCAGCAACCACTGCCAGCTGCTCCCCTCGCGGACTCAAATCAACTTCCAGATCCCCTGAACAAAGCTTATCCTCTCCGGAAAGCAAGCATCGTGAGCTCCCTTCACATCCGTTCCAGCTCCCCTGTTACGCGTATCTCCTAGCATCCCGTCTTCATCGCCCACCGAACTCAGGATCCATTCGATCCCAACGTCCCATGCTCTCTATCCGTGATGGATCCAACGTGTTCAAGCTCAAATCCCAGCATTCAGCCGTGATCCAACTCCTTCCGCGTCCAAAGAACAACCAGCCTCCGAGATCCTCTCAAATGCCCGCGTCTTGCATAGTCCCCTGCTTCAGCCACGGAATAAATCAAGTATCCTTCCAAGATATCACCGAGCTTCACGGATTCCTCTGTTTCGGAACCACTCCCAGCCAAATCCAATACCTCCCAGCATCAGGACCAAATCCATCACCTCCAACGCGTCCGGAGAGCAAGCCTCATCCCGCTCTAATCCGTCCTTATCTCGACGTGAAATGAAGAAGAGGAGAAGGAGGTATGTAGCCTATAAAAGGGCCAGGCATGAAACAGAGAGGGCATTCTTCTCACCCATTCTTTTCTCACCCGATCCCATCCATTAATTCATTTATTCGGGGAGTCCCACAGAAGACAAAAGAAGGGAGGAGAGAATCAGAGAAAGGAGAAAGAGAAGGAAGGAATGGGAGCCCGCTGCTGCGCTATTACTGTCGTCTACAACTCCATGGAAGGCTGAGCCCTTCTCTAGGGCTGGATGCAGCCCTAACAAAGGAAGACGGGTTTTGTTTATTTAATTTCATGTTCTTGGAATTGTATAAACAGTTTTGTTCTTAATAAATATCCTTTTACCTCATGCTTAAATTCTGTAATTTCAAGTATAAAGTCTATACAAAAGTTTTTCATGATCATTGAAGTAAAAATAAGGTAATTCATGCTTAAGGAAGATGCGATGTGCTGCCACCTTAGATTAGGGTAGACATTTCATGCTAACTAAAGATGGATTATGCCTAAATTACTTTTGTGAAATTTTATTCGAATGCTTATTAGGCTTGTAACCAATATGCATAATAATCCAAGAAAGAAATAAATTACAAATAACTCTTATTCCTATGTTAGTGGTGAATTCCTTGCCCTATGTTCCTTCTACTCATATCATTATCAATTGCATTTTTTATTAAATTTCTTAGTTTAATTTTTTTCACAAACTCTTCTTTTTAAATATTTTTAAGAAAACAAATGTACCCCAATCCCTGTGGATCGATATCCATAATCACTGTTCTATCAGATACGTGCTATTGCGTGGTCTTTAAAGTTGACTATCAATTTTTGGCGCCGTTGCCGGAGATTGCTAGCATAGTTATTTTTTTTCTTTTTATAAAAAAAAACTTTCAAAAAAAAATATATATCTAAAATAAAATAAAAATATTTTCTATTTTTGTTACTTTTCTTGTCTCTTTTTTTTCTCTTACTAATTTTTGATTTTTCTCTTGGTATTATTTGATCAGGAATCGAAGAGAAAATCTGGGACGATCAAAAAGGAAACTGCTGGAAAAGGAATGCTGTAGAGGTTTGCCTAAAAAAAATGCTGGGAAAATTTCCTTCGGTAACCTCTAAACCTTTCTTATTTAAATTAATTTTCAATTAACTTGAAATTTTGTGATGATTGTTTGATTTTAATTTCAGCAGAAGTGTGAATGCATGCTTGATACACATACACCAATTAATCCGCACATAGTAAGGGCAATCATCCCAACAAGATAACAACTGAATTTCATCATCAGATTCTTACCCAAATTAGGTGAATCAATTCTCACATAGCTATCACTTTAATTAAAATCAATTAAACATTGCCCCCTAGGGACATTCGAGCTCAATAGGACGAAGATCACCGAAAGTTGCACCAATTTCGCTCTGTGGTTCAGTTGATGTCTAGGCAAGCTTTGTCCCTATAAGGGAGACAGTTCATCTGTTCGAGGCAAGTGATTTTTAAGTGGGACCTTTGCGAACGCATCGTGACCCCCCCACTTACCTGGAAGCTTATCTGGTCAACTCAGTTCATTAGACCGGATTGGAGGCTTAGGTGCCCCCTTCAAACTAGTTAGGAGCTGTCTAGTGATTTTAAGGTAAACACAAGGATTTGATGTGTTTTTCTTTTAGTGCATGCTTGACTGTACTTGACTGATCCAAAAAAGTATTAGTGTATGCGAGAGTGTCGTTCCAGATCTCCTGAATTAGTACCTTTTGATTCTGAAATAAAGCATTCTATTAGGGCCCTTCGAGCCAAAATCCGCACCTATAGAACCATAGGATCTGCTCCACCTGTCGAGATGGCTGAAGAATAACCCAAGCTGTTAAAGGAATACTTTACTCCTTCAATTTATACCTCTCCATCTTGTATTCGACTACCTCTCCATCTTGTATTCGACTACGTGATACCACTGCTGCTGTACAGTTTGAAATTAAGTCTAGTGTCATCCAAATGCTTCCCTCTTTTTATGGACTCAACAATGAAGACCCTTACAAACATTTAGATGAGTTCCTTAAGATCTGCACCACTGTCAAAATTCAGAACTTCACTGATGATGCTCTGAAACTTAGGCTATTTCCTTTTTCTCTTAAGGATAGAGCTAAGCAGTGGCTCCATTCATTAGAAGCCAATTCCATTCTCTCTTGGGCTCAAATACAATATGAATTTCTGAAGAAATATTTTTCCATAAGAAGAACGAACCAATTTAGGCGTGCGATCACGAGCTTCTCCCAATCTGACGGGGAAGAATTTCATGAAACCTGGAAAAAATTTAGAGACTTACTTCGAAAATGCCCGCATCATCAAATACCCAAATGGCAATTAGTGCAATGCTTTTATGATGGGTTATCTGAACGAAACCGTCAGATGGTTGATGCTTCTTGTGGGGGAACTTTCATGCTTAAGAGTGAACATGAGGCATGGCAATTGTTTGAAAATCTCAATGAAAATTCCCTCCACCATGCCTCCTCCGCTCGTCAAGCATCCCCAAGTTCTCAAAAAAAAGGGACCATATATGAAGTTGGCCAGTCCATAGGTCTATCTGACAAAGTTGATGCACTGTCCCGCAAATTGGACCAGCTAATGTCTAGATAACAACTTCCAACCTTTCTCCAAGCACAAGTATGTGCTCTCTGTTCTAGCCCGTCTCACCCTATTTTTGAGTGCCCTTTGGCAGCTCAATTTCCTGAATTTGTGCAAGAACAAGTAAATACTGCTCAAACACAATCCCGACTGGGTAATGATCCATATTTTACCACTTACAACCCGGGATGACGCAACCATCCGAATTTCTCTTGGAAGCAGCATACTCCCAATACTTTCCAACCTTATTTCCAAAACTTTCAACCCTTTCCGAATGTTCATCCGAACCGTCATCCTACTCAATATTCATAATTTCAACATGTCCCTCCTCCAGCACTCCAAAGAGATATGGCTTTTGAGCAAAACGTTTTGACTGCCCTTCAAGGACTCGAAGCCAATACACAATTGTTGCACTCCCATACCTAGTCTATTGCCAAATTAGAAACCCAGCTAGGACAGCTAGCGAGTGCACTAAATAAGAGAGAGGAAGGCAAGCTTCCAAGCCAATCAGTGAGTAACCCGAGAGGGCAGTACATGGCTCAAGAGACTCACCCGAATGATGTTCACCATGAACAAGCTAATGCCATGACTACTTTAAGAAGCGGATGTGTAGTGGATAATAAGGTTGGAGAAAAAGAACATAAGAAAAATGAAGACAGGAGTGTGACTGTGCCGAAAGAAAACCCAAACTCTTCTTTGTCACCATCTAGTCCAGTATCGACCACACCTGTTACACCGAAGGCCCCTTTCCCTCAATGTCTGAATGCACCTTCTCCCTTTGGCATAAAAGGAACTTCGTTGGAAGAAATAATGGAGGTCTTCAAACAAGTCAAAATCAACCTCCCCCTCCTTGATGCCATAAAACAAGTTCCATCCTATGTCAAATTTCTTAAAGACCTTTGTACCCAAAAACGAAAATCTAGGACACATGTGCCTAAAAAGGTCTTCTTAACTGAACAAGTAAGCTCCATCCTCCAGCACAAAACCGCTCCTAAGTTCAAAGATCTTGGTGCCCTACCATCTCTTGTGTGGTAGGAGACAATTTTATTGATCGAGCACTATTAAATTTCGGGGCAAGTGTTAATCTTCTTCCTTATTCAGTCTACGAGAAGTTCGGATTAGGTGAATTAAAGCCTACTTCGGTATCCCTGCAATTAGCTGATCGATCTGTTAAAATACCACGAGAAACAATTGAAGATGTCCTAGTCAAGGTAGATAAATTTTATTTTCCAGTTGATTTCATCGTCCTTGATATGGAACCTGTGCCGAACCTTAAAAAATAGATCTCTATGATTCTTGGTCGTCCCTTCTTAGCTACAGCCAATGCATGTATTAACTGTAGAACTGGGGTGATGGATATATCTTTTGGGAACATGAAAGTCAAACTAAATGTATTCCATGCCTCTGATCAACCTACAAGGGAAGATGAGTGCTTCCTAGTTGACAAAATAGACGATCTTGTAGAAGAAGCCCTTCCCTATATTCTGGCAGATGACCCTTTGGAAGCATGTTTAGCCCATTTTGATATTAATAACTTTGATTTAGACAAGGCCATAGAAGAAGTCAATGTCCTGCTCGACAATCCATCTCCATGAATTCTCATCCTTGGCGAATCCGATATGAACCTCTTTCTACCCTTTCTAGTGCGCCACAGTGCCCCTCCATTGAGTCTCCTTCCAAACTTGAGTTAAAGCCACTCCCGGTAACCTTGAAGTATGCTTTTCTAGGGCCCGAAGATACCCTACCTGTAATTATCGCGGCTGACCTATCTAACAAACAGGAAAGTCAACTTTTGAGCGTGCTAGAGAACACAAACATGCAATTGGATGGTCTGTAATCGATCTGAAGGGGATTGACCCATCTATTTGCATGCATCGAATTCACCTAGAAGAAGATGCAAAATTGACCCGTGAAATGCAAAGGAGACTCAATCCTAATATGAAAGAGGCGGTCAAGAAAGAAGTAGTAAAGTTGCTAGATGCCGGAATCATTTACCCTATCTCTGATAGTAACTGGGTGAGTCCGACTCAAGTAGTACCAAAGAAGTCGGGCATTACTGTGGTTGAAAATGCGGAAGGAGACTTGATGCCCACACGCACGACCACTAGCTGGCGTGTTTGCATTGACTACAGGAAGTTAAACTCCATGACTAGGAAGGACCATTTTTCTTTGCCCTTTATTGACCAAATATTAGAAAGGTTAGCCGGTCAGGGTTTCTACAGTTTCTTAGATAGTTATTCTGGATATAACCAAGTGGCAGCGTATCCCGATGATCAAGAGAAAACCACTTTCATATGTCCATTTGGGACATTTGCGTATAGGAGAATGCTATTTGGATTATGTAATACGCCCGCAACATTTCAACGATGTATGATGGCAATTTTTCTGATATGGTAGAGAAATTTTTGGAAGTATTCATGGATGATTTTTCAGTTTTTGGCCCCTCATTTGATGATTGTCTCAATAATTTAGCCCTAGTTCTAAAAAGATGTAAGGAGACCAATCTAGTGCTAAGTTGGAAAAAGAGCCACTTCATGGTTCAAGAGGGTATAGTCTTAGGACACATTGTGTCAAAAAAGGGTATTGAGGTAGATAAAGCTAAAGTTGATCTTATTTCTAATCTTCCTCCATCCAAATCTGTGAAACAAATCCGTTCTTTCCTAGGCCATGCTGGTTTTTACCATCGCTTCATTAAAGACTTCAGCAACATCTCTAGGCCCTTGTGCAATCTCCTTGCCAAGGATACACCCTTTGTCTTTGATGAAGCATATAAAGAGGCCTTTGAAAAACTCCGATCTAAGTTATCTACAGCACCTGTCATACAACCTCCCAATTGGACCCTTCCATTTGAACTTATATGCGACGCTTCTGACTATGCCATTGGGGCGATTTTAGGGCAACGACTAGATAAGTTACCTCATGTCATCTACTACGCTAGTAAGACACTCTCTGATGCACAATTGAACAACACCACTACTGAGAAAGAATTACTAGCTGTAGTATTTGCTTTGGATAAGTTTCGGTCCTATCTCTTAGGGTCCAAGGTTATTGTGTTCATTGATCATTCTGCTCTCCGGTACCTTCTTTCAAAGAAGGACACCAAGCCTCGCCTAATTCGATGAATCCTGTTATTACAGAAATTTAATTTAAAAATTTGTGATAAGAAAGGTACCACAAATGTTGTAGCGGACCATTTGTCTAGAATCCTTCTCAAGCCTTCTCATATCACCTCACCACTTCATGACTCCTTTCCAGATGAACAATTGTTTGAGGTACAATAAGTGAAAACACCATGGTTTGCCAACATAGTGAACTATCTTGCCGTAGGACAAATTCCTGATCACTGGTCCAAGCAGGACAAGGATCGATTCTTTTCGCAAGTTAAGTTCTACTTTTGGGATGACCCTGATCTATTTAAGTATCGTCCTGATCAAGTCATCCGTTGATGTGTGCCTGAATGTGAATTTCAGAGTATTCTTGATTTTTGTCATACCCAAGCCTGTGGGGAACATTTTGGGGGTAGAAAGACTACAGTGAAAGTCTTACAAAGTAGATTTTATTGGCCCTCATTGTTCAAAGATGCTCACAATTTTTGCCAGACTTATGAGCGATGCCAGCGAATGGGTACAATCACCCATAGAGATATGATGCCACTTAACCCCATTTTAATTATAAAAATTTTTGATGTTTGGGGTATTGACTTCATAGGCCCTTTTCCGCGTTCTTTTGGTTTTGAGTACATTCTTGTCGGGATAGATTATGTCTCGAAATGGATAGAAGCAGTTGCCACTAGGACTAATGACCACAAGGTTGTGGTTAAGTTTTTACAAACCAATATATTTAGTCACTTTGGCACACCCCAAGCTATCATTAGTGATGGGGGATCACATTTCTGCAACCAATCTTTTGAAGCTCTGGTTCGCAAGTATTCAATCACCCACAAAGTTGCCACCCCGTACCATCCCCAAACAAGTGGACAAGTTGAAGCTTCCAATAGGGAGATAAAACACATCTTAGAAAAAATAATACGCCCCGATAGGAAAGATTGATCTCAGAGGTTAAACTATTCTCTTTGGGCCTACCGTACTGCCTATAAGACTCCTATTGGCATGTCTCCCTACCGACTGATTTTTGGTAAAGCTTGTCACTTACCGGTAGAACTTGAGCATAGAGCTTTTTGGGCCATTAAAAAGTTTAACTTTGATATGGCAGTAGCTGGTTCTAACCAGAAACTTCAACTGAATGAGCTTGAAGAGTTATGCAATGAGGCGTATGAAAATGGCAAAATATACAAGGCAAGGACTAAGGCTTTTCATGATAAATCCATTAACCGTAAGTCTTTCGAGCCTAATCAAAAGGTTTGGCTATTCAATTCTAAATTGCGTCTCTTTTTTCTGGTAAACTTCGCTCTAGGTGGGATGGTCCCTTTTTAGTTAAGAAGGTTTTTCCTCATGGTGCGGTAGAAATTCAAAACATCAATGATAGTCGTATCCTGAACGTCAATGGTCAAAGATTGAAACCTTATATAGAGTGTTGCCCAAGGTGACAACCCAAGAGGGGGGGGGGGTGAATTGGGTATTTTAAAAACTTTTCAACTACTTCTAATCTTTTAGAGTTAATTAAGCTAAGTTGTATGGATGCATAGTGGAATTTAAACTTAGCAAGAGTATGATTCTAATCTAATCAACTATTAAGCAGCGGACTCAATAAAAGATTAGTCTAAGTTTGCCCAAGTATGCAATTCAATACAATGAGTCTTAATGCTGTTGTATTGAATGAGACTTGATTAAGTAAATTGAATATGCTTGCAATTAAAGGATGCACAGTGAAGAGATAAGCAAGCAATTTATCTAAGTAAGTAAGTGAGTGAGGAAGTTAGATAACAAAGAGAATCACAGACACAACAAAAGTATAGTGGTTCGGTGCATCCCAGCACCTACATCCACTCCCCAAGACCTCTTGGGAATTTCACTATAATCCCTCAGATTACAGCCGGTTGTTTTACAAGCTCACAACCCAACTTGTTGTTTTGCGAGATCACAACGAACTCGGTCGGTTTTCACAGGCTCACTGACTAGAACCTACCGATTGTTTTCACGGGCTCACAATCCAACCCAGTTGGTTTTCCCAAAGGCTCACCAACCACAACCTTACAACGATTGTTTTTCGGGTTCACAATCAACCCAGTTGGTTTTCCCAAAGGCTCACCAACCACAACCTTAACACCGTTGGTTTTTTCTTTGGCTCACCAACAAACCTTAACCCCTTGATTCAATCCCTTGATTGAATCAAGTTACAAGATACTAGACTAAGAATTTAAAGCAAATACAAGCTTCTTAACTAAGCAAATATTGCAAATATAAACAAATAGAGTAAAGAGAAGCTCTCAAACGAGTTTTGAAGATGAAGGAACTCAGCTTCTTCTTTACTTGTCCCTCTTCTGATTTGGCACGAGGTAGAGGATCACTGAGGCAGCACACAGTTGAAGAGGAAGCTTTGGGATTCACTTGGATGCTCTTCTTCTCTCTATTTTGCTTTAAATGGCCCTTTTGTGCTTTTGGGAGATTTTTCTTTGAGATCTCTTTCCTAAGTGTTCATTCCCACTTCCATACCTTCTCCCCTAGCTCTCCTCTTGATTTTATAGCTTTAGATGGCGTGAAAACAAAAATGTAGCCGTTAGAGACAAAAATAGAGCCGTTGAACACAGTCTGTACCTCCTGACAATATTTTCGTTGGGATCAGAGTCGACTCGCGCGATCTGGAGTCGACTCGCCTGTTGCAGGAGTCGACTCATGTTTTTCTGGAGACGGCTCGGCAACTGTTCTGAATTTGAATTAAAGTGCTGTCTTGACTTGGAGTCGACTCGACTGAACCTGGAGTCGACTCCCCAATGTCTGGAGCTGACCTGGCACTTTTGGAGACGACTCGTTCTAAGGAATCCAGAGAAGTTGCTTTCAAATTTGCTCACTCGAGTCGACTCGGATATTCTAGGAGTCGACTCGGCACTCAGAGCCCGAACTTCCGATCTTCTGTCTGTTGACTTGTGCCGTCTCGGAGTCGACTCGAACTGTCTCGGAGTCGACTCGGCTCTCAGAGATGAAAATAGAGTCTTCTGCCTTTTGGGCTTGCGCTGCCTTGGAGTCGACTCAAGCTGTCTTGGAGTCGACTCGCCTCTCACAGACGAAAATACCGTCTTCTGTCTTTTGGGTTGCGCTGCCTTGGAGTCGACTCGAACTGTCTTGGAGTCGACTCGGCTCTCAAAGACGAAAAAATACAGTCTTCTGTCTTTTGGGGTTGCGCTGCCTTGGAGTCGACTCGAACTGTCTCGGAGTCGACTCGAATTTTCGAGGAGTCGACTCGAGAACTATTCTTTTGAATTTTTCTTTAGAGTTTGCTCCTCCAACTTGAATACTTTTAAACTTGAAACTTGGGCTAATGAAGTGTATTTTTCTTCCAAATCTTCTTGAGAGCTTTTGAGGCCTTCTTGTGTTTTTTCTTGCAAAATCAATTATCTTTCTTCTTGCAACACAAACATTAGTATTTATACTTCAAGGTTTTGTGATCATCAAAATCAATCTTTAAATCAATCTTTGGGTCATCAGTCTCCCCCTTTTTGATGATGACAAAACTTGGAGTATATGCAATATAAAATATATTGTGTTCTAGAAGTAATGCATAGCTAAGTTGCATGAAGTAGAAAATATATATCTTTAAAATATACTTCATGATAATGCTTTAGATTTAATCTTAACATAATCAACACATAAAGCATTATGAGCATATACTCAGATATTTCTCCCCCTTTTTGACAACATCAAAAAGGTTGTAAGATAATGAAACATTAAGCACAAAGATAATGGTACTCAAATATTTTTTTTTATAGTACTCTGATTTTCAGTTAATGCATGTCAAATTATTGCAAGAATATGAATCATATAATTCAAGGCAATAATGTCAGAATAAGATTAATTAGCATAGATCAGAGCCAATTAAGATGATTTCAGAGCAAATTATGATGAGAGCACATCGAATGTGATTCCAAGGATAGTTTTCAAATCAAGTGTGGGTGGAATCTTTTTCAAGTTAATTCAAGGAGTATCAAGACTAATATTCAAAGAAGGCACGAATGGAAATCTAACCTCTCTTCAATAATAAGTATGAAAGCTTGTTCATTTAAAATCTTTTGCCCAATATATTAAGTATTTTATCAACATGAGAGCAAGTTAATTAATTTTCAGAGTATAAGATCAAAACTTATATACTTGAAAAACATACCATCATGTTGGATCATTAATTCTTAATGACTTCAAAGTTCTTTTATGATGTAAAAATATTGTGGCATAAATACCAAAACATGAATTCATGCAATTTATGATATATCTTAGAGCATACATAAAATTCAAAGCTTTGAAGGTTCTTTTAAAGCTCTTTTAAAGACTTTATTTCTTTAAAAAGAAGCACATTTTGGTACATATAATAATGAATTGGCACAAAATTGAAGTTCTAAAGAACAAGCCAATAAGAACTCATTAGTGAATTCCAAAAATAGGTTTTCTAAGAGATACTCAAGAAAATTCAATACATTATTCTCTCCCTTTTTCATTAAATTAGAGGCTCTTAAGATCAACTTTTTGAATTGCAATTTGGTTCATGATTTATGCATAAGATATATTAACCAAATAACAAGCCTCAAGGTGTATCATAAAGATTTTCATATTTAAATTTCAGATGATACATATTGGAGAGTATTAGAATTTGAAGATAATGTTCAATAAAATATTCAAGTTGTCAATCTTGAAAATATATTTTTCTATAAGTTTCAGCACAGCTTACACTAATGAGAGCATATTTCTATAAAGCTTAATGTTTGAGATAAGACGAACTTTGTAGAACTCAACTCAAGGCAAGCAACAAAGAGGTTTATCAAGATATTCATCAAATGGATGTAACCTTTTTCATTTAGATTGAATATCTAAAGCTCCCCCTCACAAGATGCATTCTTCTTTAATCATTCTTTTCTTTTGTTGAATTTCAGATTTTAATAATAAACGTAAATAAAACTGAAACTTTATGATATCAAGAATGTAAAGTGATCTAGAATTATTCAAAGTTTATAGTAATCACTCTTTTTAATCTTTCAAGAATAAGTTATGCTTCCTCTTAATCTTGGAGAAAATGTACTGAAATATTAATCAGAAAATGATTCATTTGAAGCTCAATTTTTTTCAAAAGCATTTACATTTTTTTTAAAAAAAATCATTTGAGTGAGCTGAAATGTTTCTAGACTTAAGATCATTCACTCTTTTAATAATATATATATTTATTTTGATGGAAGTCTTTAATAATGTAGGAGAGAAAAACATATAGATGATCATTGAAGTATTTATATTTATAGAACTCAATTTCTTAATCATAGTTTTTCAGCAATGTATACATGAAGCACAATAAATCTTTTTAATATCAAAATAAAATTATATATTTAAAAATATTTGTTTGCAATCAAGATCATTGAAAGACACATCATTTAGACCAATATTAGTACATTTTAACGATAAGAAAAGATATGTTTTGGATGCGTATCGAGACAATCAACCAAGGTGTCAAAATTAATTCTGTTTTTCTTATGTTAAAATTTTCATTTAGAAATCATATTGAGTTATGGCTTTTATACAAAATCAGATTCTGAACTTCATAAAGATTCTTAAGGAGGCTTTCAAAGTTGTAATTTGAGATATGTATCTTCCACATTGTAGCTCATCTTAAATCATTACAATTGAAAAACACATATTTCAAACATATGAGAGCATATTCAGAATATTTGTATTTATGTTGAGTTTTGGTATAAATTAGAACATTATATATCAAAGTTAAGCAAGTTGAAGGATAAAACAAAATCAATTCATTTTGCCTAAATAGAGATATCCTTCTCTTCTCCTTTTTACAAATTTATTCAACTTTCAGATTTTAACGATGATTGAACGACAAATCTGAAATTTCTTTTCAATAATACCAAACAAACATTTTATGTAGTATTTCAAACATTCAATCAAATTGTCCAAGCATGGAGCATTACAAAATATTGAGAACCCATAATTCAAGACATCATGCCACATGCTAAATATATTATGTGTTAGGTCATGCATTAAAATATTAAGAGCAAGCATGTCAATGATCAAAATCAATTCATTTCAAATAAACTCCCTCTATTTAAATATAATCTTGCACTGATTTCATCCTTAAAGTGTGTTTTCAAGTGATTAAAAAATTTGACTTGATTCTTCTTATATACTTTCATTTACTTTGTCTTTCATTTTTACCTTCTTATGCTCTATACTCTATTTGCTCCCTATCCGGTGGAGTTGGAAGGGGCACGAGGTACTACCACTAGCCTCCCTCTTGTGCCGTCCCTAATATACCCTACACCGAATAGTTGGGTCAAATAGTGCCGGGTACTACCACTAGTCTTCCCATTGGCACCATCCCTATGATGAGCAATATAGAAATGTTAAAATGTTCACTTCAAACTCTCCCTGTTTAAGTGTAATTAATTACGGATTTTATCCCTTTCACAAGTCTCACAAATGTGCCGAATGTATTATGCTTGTTTTGCTTTTCCTTAAGATTGAAGTATTTGCCTTTACTTAGATTTTACTTCTCTTGAATAATATCCATTTTCTTTTCTTTATCTCTCTCTCTTTTTGTTATTCTCAAGTAATTTACATGAAAGAGCAGAATAAAGAAATAATCTTATGTATCATATAGATGTATATCATGCAAACAATATTTTCATTATGCTCAAGAATTCATAGCTTCTCACAAGTCAATTCAAATCAGCATTTTAAGCATATACTTGTGTATTTCATGGTTATGATATAGGCAAAGGAACATTTTAGTTTGAGCAAACCATGAATCAGTTTCTAAAAGCATAAGTCAATTAATACATATATAGACATGATATCAAGAAATTAATAATTAAAGATTTTAACCATGCCACAATAAGATTTAAGTTATTGACTTTGCTCAGCTAATTTATGAGAGAGGTATCTAAAATTACCGACTCATTCTATATTCTTCAACTCAAACTAGATTTCTTATGTGTGAACGTTTGGCTGAAGAAGGTCCTCTCTCTTGTTTGCATGTGAATGTTTATTGTATCTTATGTGGAGGTGTCCTTCAAGTTGAAATCTCTCATTTTCTTGCTCAAGGATCCTGCATTATTAACAAACTCCTTTTCTTTCTTGAAAGAAAGTCATTAGTTTCTTCAAGATGCAAAACATTCATCCAACATATTTTTAACTAGATGACTCAATATAAGATATGATAATAGTTGAATGTTGAGTCACTTTACTCAAGAGATTGCCTAAATATAAGCAAGCACATATCACTTGAACTAAAAAGATAGTTTCATTAACCAAGATGGTTCAAGGACAAGCATGTGAGGCAATAGAAAGATTCATCAAGATCAAATCAATTTCTTATTTTCAAAATCAATTTAGCTTAGATTCTATTTGCTTAAGATAATTGTCAATAAGGCATGCTAGCTAAGTTTTGATCAAATTGCCTTAAACAATTATTTCTATCAAAATTCAGATTATGATTCATTTGTTATCAATAAAATATGATTCATTAGAGTTAGATTGAAGTTTTGCATAAGGGCACATAATGAGCATACAATCTGGTCTACTAGCTGTATGATAAAATAATTATTCTATCATGCTTCAATACAGCTTTAAAACAATAGATCTACTTTGCTCATCCTTTTCAAATTCTACAAGATGGGGTCATAGACATACCTTCTTCATGCCAATCTTCTATAAGAGTTTTCTTGTGGACTAACTTTGGTCAATGTGTTAGATGTATGCCCTAGAAGCCAATTTGGCTGACGCATTATTTTATTCTAGGACATAATTTTGCACTTGACTATTTATTATTGAATAAATAAAAGGCATCTTTTTCATTCATGTTCTTATGTGTCCATGAATCGTCCAAGGAATTAATAAGAAGATGACGCATATTCTCAAGAGTTGAGAATTTGAGGCATGTGTCATTGGTGATTAATTCCTGAATTGCTCCTGATCGATGGATCATCACGAGGACGGTGATTGATCCGCTGAGATTAGTGCACATATTGCTTTCTTTGATGGACGAGTCTTGAGTCCACAGTGTAGGGACACTGGAGCAATTGTGCAAGTGCTTGTTAGAGAACAAGGGTACTGAGCGTGACCAACACAAGAAGTCACTTGAATGTCTATCCACTCGTCAGTGACTTGCTTGATGTTGCAGTAGTGTGACTGGTCCTTTGACCTGCGATGCTTCGGCTACTCACAGTGAGGTTATTGTAGTTTGACTGCGCAAATACATGGTCTCTAGCCATATGGGTCCATGCAGTGTAGATTGGCTGCAGTAGGTTCACTGTAGGAGTAGGGTATGCATCTACAAGGAATCTATCGACCTTGATAGATAAGGAGAGATCCTAAATGTGATTTATAAGACTGAGTTCGTAAGACCTCGGCCGGGGCAGATTGCACAGTGGAGAAAGAGTTCTCCGCTCTCGAACTTAAGTCGAATAAATCTTGACATATGACAGACAAAGGGGTTTGACGAGTTATCCATGACCTCCGTCTTGTAGGGATCTACGATAGAAGGACTGTATCACATGATAACTGCACCTAGAGGTTCATCATTCTATTCTGCTGGGTAGCCACTACATGCTGCTAGGTGTCATTGGTGGATGGTGGGACTCATAGGGATTATCTTGATGATCGATAAATCCTAATGAGTAGAGTTGGAATCGTTCCGACCCATTGAAAGGAGTTTTCAATGATATTGTGATAGAGATCACAATATATCTCACTACCAGTTAGAGTAGAACCTATGGGGTTCCACACACTAGAGGCATTGACCGATCCGATGGTTGAATCGTGATTAGGAATCACAAGTAATCAATTCAATTGATAATAAGTTGAAGAAGGAACAAAGGGAATTAATTAATTGGACTTAAAACAAGAGTCTTACTTGGAGTTGGATTCTTGGAGTCCTAATTGGATTAGGACTGGAATTCCTACTTGGACTGGGATTCCTACTTGGACTGAGAATCCTATTTGGAGTAGGACTAGGATTCCTACATGGAGTAGGATTTCTATAATCCTAATTAGATTAGGAGTTTTGAATTAAATTTGGATTCCTACTTGGAGTAGGATTTCTAGAGTCCTAATCGGATTAGGACTTCGAATTCAAATTAGAGTCCTAATTGGATTAAGACTAGAATTAAATAAATCCTAATGGGATTAGGACTTCTTAAGTCCCAATTAATTATTAATCTAATGAATCAAGATGACTCCTAATTAGATTAGGATTGAAGGGTTCAATTGAGTCATGGCTCATCAAGTTCTAATTGGATTAGGACTTACCTAGATTAAAATCCAAATTGGTTCACCCTTGGTCCAAACCTAATTAGATTAGGACCTAACCAAGAGTGACCTTCCTAATCCTCCTTAGAGGAGGATTAGGTTAACCATGAAGGAGGGGCACACGCCCCTCCTCCTTTTCCTTGCTTGGTGCGGCAAAGAAGAGGGGCCGGCGCCCCTCTTGGAATTTAATCAAGGAGCTCCTACAAAGTAGGAGCTCCACATGCTATTTAAGAGGAGGCGTGGGGCTGACCTAGGGCATTCATTGAAGCCCTCTCCCTCTCCAATTCGTGGCCCCCTCTCCTCCCCTTTCCTTGGTTCAGCCGCAAGCAAAGGAAGAAAAAAAAGGTGGCCTCTTCATCCTCCCTTCTTCCTTCCAACGCAGGGAAAAGAAAGAAGGCTGCAGGGGCTTTGATCTTCTTCCTCTCTTCATCCTTCTTCTTCCTCCTCCCAAGCACAATCAAGGGTTGATTAAAAGGGAGGACATCAGCCATCAAAGTTATCTCTGCAAGGGAGCTAGCACCCCGGGGAGATAGAAAGCTTGGATCGGTTCCTGCTTCGTGTGGATACCCGTAGAGGCCGGGCACTTGAACGTGTTGACCCCCTAATGGATTTTGATGAACACAAAACACTAGAGTATAATTCCCTTTATCTTAACAATTTATTTGAGGATTTTAGGTGTTTAATTAAGAATATTGTTAAGAAATGTCTAGGCAAGTTTCTATATTTTTCAAGAATTTATTGCAGAATTTTTGAGATGAAGAAAACAGATCAGGGACAGCCGAGACGTCTCCGGTTTGTCACAGAGACGTCTCTGGCACGAACAGGAAGAATTGGCACGTCTGGAGACGTCCCTGGCACCTGGCGAGGCGTCTCGCAGGGTCGGAGTCGACTCCTGACTCTGCGGAGTCGACTCTCTCAGAGGGGGCAGAAAGACCGATTTCAAGGAATGCGCCCGAGTCGTCTCTGAAGGACGCGGAGTCGTCCCCACGCATAAAAAGCAAACTTCCCGAGACGTCCCCAGAAAGCGCGGATCGACTCTCTCAGGAGATTCCAGAGGACTTGTTTTTCGGTGATAAAACTGCGGAGTCGTCCCCGACGTCGCGGAGTCGTCCCCATGCAAAAAGCGCAAACATCCCGAGACGTCCCCATAAAGCACCGAGTCGACTCCAAACAACGTCAAAAGTAAATTTATACAGCCGAGACGTCTCGCGTTGAAGCGGAGACGTCTCCGGAGCGCCTGGGACGCGACTGACACACTTTTGCAGGTTTGTTTGAATTTCAAACGGCTATATTTTTGTGTCTAACGGATCTATTGCTTTTTGGGCTATAAAAGGGAGCTCCTAAGTGCCTTCCAACAACTTCTCACCAACCAAACACAAGATCATTCAAGAGAGAAGAAAGAAAAAGAGGTTCAAGGGAGTTAGTGCTTTCAAGAGGAGAAATCAAGTGCATTCAAGCTTTTCCATCTGATTTCGTGCTCATCTACTCACTCCCACTTGGCAATCAAAGCTCGCATTCAAGCCAACGTGATCCACATCGAAAGAACCACCATCATCCACGCTTCCAACGGCAAAAAGGGTTCTTCCGATTTTATTATTTCTCATTATTATATTAGCTTCATAAGAGCTTTTAAATCTTTGTAAAATGTTTGAATATTGAGCTTGTTCCAGTCAAGGGACTTGGAACAAAGGATAGGTGTCCCAAGCCTAAGTTAAAATTGGGGGATTGTAGGGTTCGTTGTTAGCCCGGGGTAAAACAACGAGTTGGGTAGTTCACTCGAAAAACTACCGGATTGTAGGGTTTGTTGTTAGCCCGGGGTAAAACAACAAGTTGGGTAGTTCACTCGAAAAACTACCGGATTGTAGGGTTCGTTGTTAGCCCGGTGTAAAACAACGAGTTGGGTAGTGCACTCGCAAAACTACCGGACTGTAATCTGGAGTATTATAGTGAAATTCCCAAGAGGTCTTGGGGAGTGGATGTAGGTGCTGGGGTGCACTGAACCACTATATGTTTGTTGTGTTTGTGATGCTTTTTGTCATTGTCTAACTTGCTCACTTACTTACTTAGATAAATTGCTTGCTTAACTCTTATCCGCACATCCTTTAGTTGCAAGCATATTCAATTTACTTAATCAAGTCTCATTCAATAAATCAAACTGTTGCTAAGTTTAAATTCCACTGTGCATCTATACAACTTAGCATAATTAATTGAAAAGTGTTAGAAGTAGCCTAAAAGTTTTAAAAGACCCAATTCACCCCCCCTCTTGGGTTGTATCTACTGGGCAACAAGTGGTATCAGAGCCGGTGCTCTATAATTTCTTGCCTTGTGTTTTTGACCTAACCGTCAAAGAGCCAAAGATCATGACAACTCAAATAGATAGTTTTCTAGGAGAGGGACAATTAATTGATAGACCTCCACTATTTAATGGCATAAACTATACACATTGGAAAGCACGCATGCGCGTTTTCATACAATCGCTTGATTATAATTTATGGAGTATTATAGTCAATGGAACACACACAAACACTAATCATAATGAGAAAATGGCTCAACAAAATTCAAAAGCCATGAACCTATTATATTGTGCATTAGATAGGAATGAGTTTAATTGCATATCTTCTTGCATAACTGCTAAAGACATATGGAATATGCTAGAGGCTAAATATAAAAGCACTAACATTTTTAGTGAATCTGAAATTAGCTCTAAAGAAAAAGAGAGACAAGGTGATATTGAAAACCTATGCCTTGTGGCACACAAGGATGAGGTATGTATTGAAATGCAAAGTGTCTTCTCTTCTGAATATGAAGTATATGATAAACTTGAAAATGATTTTACACTTGATGAGTTACATGATGCATTTCTTGATCTAATGAAAGAACATAAGAAACTCATTTGTAAAAACAAGAACCTGAAGAATGAAAAGAAAATCCTAGTAAATGAAACTGAAATCTTAATTAAGGAAAATAAAGAACTAAATCAGAAAAACCAACTTCTCACTTGATGACCCAAAGATTGATTCATAGATTGATTTTGATGATCACAAAACCTTGAAGTATAGATACTAATGTTTATGTTGCAAGGAGAAAGATATTTATTTTGCAAGGAACATAGCAAGTTGGAAGAACACAAGAAGGCCTCCAAAAGCTCTCAAGAAAAGTTAGAAGAAAGCTACAATTCATTGGCCCAAGTTTAAAGTTCAAAAGGTTCAAATTGGAGGAGTAAAATCAAAGGAAAAATTCGAAAGAATAGTCTTCGAGTCGACTCCTGAGGAATTCGAGTCGACTCCAATGTTTACCAAGTCGACTCCGGGGAAGTATGAGTCGACTCCTAGGAGTCACAGGCAGAAAAGTCAGAGAGCAGTTTTCGGGTCTGAAATTCGAGTCGACTCCAGTGGAACGCGAGTCGACTCCGATGGTTGGCAGGTCGACTCCAAAGAAAGCAAGAGTCGACTCTCAGCGGTACATAAAGAAAAAGTCAGAGAGCATTTCATGGACTCTGAGATTCGAGTCGACTCCCGCAATACACGAGTCGACTCCGAGACTGCGCGACCATCAACAGACAGAAGATCAAGTTACTGCCTCTGAGATTCGAGTCGACTCCCAGACAGCTCGAGTCGACTCCACGATAGCTTCACGTCAAAAGGGAGAAGACCAACTTTCAGAAACTGAGAGCCGAGTCGACTCCGAGGAAGTTCGAGTCGACTCCAAGACTGGACGAGCCAAAAGACAGAGGATCGGGAGTTCGGGCTCTGAGATTCGAGTCGACTCCCAGGACAGTCGAGTCGACTCGAGAGGACAAAATTCAAAATTGGATCCACGGACTTCAGTGGATGAGCCGACTCCGAAATTGCCAAGTCAGCTCCAGAAGTTGGCGAGTCGACTCCAGGTTAAGACGAGTCGACTCCCAGTCAAGGCATGCACTTTAATTCAAATTTGGAACAGTGGCCGAGTCGTCTCCAGTAAAGCACGAGCCGACTCCTGCAACAGGCGAGTCGACTCCTGATCGCGCGAGTCGACTCCAATCCCAACGGTAATATGTCAGGAAGTGCAGACTGTGTCCAACGGCTCTATTTTTGTCTCTAACGGCTATATTCTTGTTTCCACGCCATCTAAAGCTATAAAAACAAGAAGAGAGCTAGGAGAGAACAAAATGGAAGTGGGAGAGATCATCTAGGAAAGAGATCTCAAAGAGATTACAAAGGAAATCTCCCATAAGCACAAAAGGGCCATCCAAAACGAAATAGAGAGAAGAAGAGCATCCAAGTGAATCCGAAAGCTTCCTCTCCATCCGTGTGCTGCCTCGGGGATCCTCTACTTCATGCCAAATCAGAGGAGGATCAAGTAAAGAAGAAGCCGAGCTCCTCCATCTTCAAAACTCGTTTGAGGGCTTCTCTTTACTCTATTTGTTTATATTGTCATATTTGCTTGTTTAAGAAGCTTTGTTTTGTTCTATACTTTGTTTTAATATCTTGTAACTTGATTCAATCAAGGGATTGAATCAAGGGGTTAAGGTTTGTTGGTGAGCCAAAGAAAAACCAACGGTGCTAGGTTTGTTGGTGAGCCGAGGGTAAAACCAACGTGTAAGGGTTTGATTGTGATCCCGGAAAAACAATCGGGGAGGTTCTAGTCGGTGAGCCTGGGAAAACCGACCGAGTTCGTTGTGCGCTCGTAAAACAACAAGTTGGGTTGTGAGCTTGTAAAACAACCGGCTGTAATCGGTAGGATTATAGTGAAATTCCCAAGAGGTCTTGGGGAGTGGATGTAGGTGCTGGGGTGCACCGAACCACTATATGTCCTTTGTGTTTGTAATGCCTCTAGTTATTGTCTAACTAACACACTTACTTACTTAGATAAATTGCTTGCTTAATTCTTATCCCCACTTCCCTTAGTTGCAAGCATATTTAATCAAGTCGAAGTCTATACATCAATCCCTTGCTAAGTTTAACTTTCACTGTGCATCTATACAACTTAGCATAGTTAATCAAAAAGTTTAAGAAGTAGCATAAAAGTTTTAAAAGACCCAATTCACCCCCCCCCTCTTGGGTTGTATCTACTGGGCAACAAGTGGTATCAGAGCAGGTGCTCAAATATTATTTGTAGTCTTAACCGACTAGAGCCAAAGATCATGACAACTCAAATAGATAGTTTTCTAGGAGAAGGACAATCAATTGATACACCTCCACTGTTTAATGGTATAAACTACCCACATTGGAAAATACGCATGCGCATTTTCATTCAATCACAAAACTATTATCTATGGAAAATCATAACAAATGACCTTCACACACTCTCACAAACTATTAATGAAAAGGACTTAGCACAATTGAACGCTAATGCTATGAACATGTTATATTGTGCTATTCAAGAAACGAAGTTTAATGAAATTTCTGCATGCTTATCTGCTAAGGAGATCTGGGATACTTTAGAAAATATTTATGATAAATCTCAGACTAGCTCACATGTGCTTCAAATATATACTAACAATGAGACTGCAGAAAAGGGTGTTGAATCTCCCTCAGTCGAGTCAACTCCAAGTATCTCAGAGTCGACTCTCAAGTTCACCGAGTCGACTCCAATAAGGTCCGAGTCGACTCCGAGGCAAATCAGCTTCCTAAAGACAAAGAAGAAAAGGAAGCAAGAAGAAAGGAAGAAAGAGATAAAAAGGAAGAAAGCCTTGACCAAGAAAGAGTCAAGCCAGAAAATAAAAGTTAGGAGCAACAATGATGATATTAGCTCCAAGAAACTACAAGAGGTAACAGACTTGTGCTTTATGGCACAGAAAGACAAGGTAAAATCTGAATCTACTTTTACCTCAAATGATTTTCAAGACGAATTCTCTTATGATGAATTATTAAATGCTTTTCACGATTTGTATAGTGAATGTAGAAAATTAGCTGTAAAGAATAAAAATCTTAAGAAACTAAATCTGAAAATTTCAAAAGAAAATCAAATTCTAATCGATGAAAAACTGAAACTAACTAGTAAAACTGAAATCTTAATGAAAGAAAATCAAGAACTAAATCAAAGAGATCAATCTCTCACTAAAAGTCATGATAAACTTAAGAAAAATAATGAATTACTTTCAGAAGATAACAGAAGATTAACTAAAGAAGTTGACAAATTAAGACCTGTTGTTGAAAGATTTACCCTCAGCTCTGAAAAATTGAACCTAATGATAAATAATCAAAGAGCTGAATTTGATAAAGCTACATTAGGACATCAACCTTGGTACACCCAAAAATCTTTTAAGAATATGTTTGTTAAAACAGTTTTTAATTATTCTAAAACAGATTCTCATAATACTGATAAACAAAAGCTAAGTAAAATCTCTCCTGTTGTTCCTAAATCTATACATTACAAATTTGATGAACCTAAAAGGGAAAAACAGAAAACCGAAAGTTTTTCTACTACTCATGTTCGATCTAAGTTTGTTAAATTCAACAAGAGGATACAGAAATACATCTCTTGTAATCCTAAAATCTGTAAATTCATGGACAAAATAGCTATTAAGAAAATATGGGTTACAAAAGGAACAATTATAGCTAACCTACAAGGACCCAAAAGAGCTTGGGTTCCTAAGTTGAAAATATGATTATTCTTCAGCAAGTATGTCTAGCTATCCAAGGTTCTAATAAAAGATGTTATCTAAACAATGGGTGCTCTAGACATGTGCTAAGGAATTGAATTTAAAATGTAATTAAGAAGAATGAGTTAAATAAAAGAAATAATGACATAAGTTATTATTGCATCCTCTCATATTGAAATTACTTTAGTATTCGATTAAAATATGAATTGCATGTATTGATCAATTTTGTGATATAGAAAATACTTTTGGAAATATAATCAAATCACTTCATTTTATAGTATACGTTACTCACTATCGGATAAGTTGCTAAAAGATTAATCAATTCATTAAGAATAACTCTATGAATTCTCTATATGCTTGATTGAGAGTTTTTTTTTATCCATGGCATTATTATTTATTGATCATAGATATGATAATGTGTACTTGGTATGCTTTTGAATATATGCACTATGAATACCAAGATTAAAGAAACCATCTTTGGCATATAAAATCAACTCATGCTAGTATGTACTTAATCTCAAAAGACCTTGCCATTGGCTTACTTAGATTATCTTCTGAAAGGTCAAAGTTCACTATGCATGCTAACTAAGGAAACAAACAAAAATCAATTTCTAAATCTAAAGGTGTTGTTTCCATCACTAAGTTTTCAAAAGCTTACATTGGATGTGTTCTTGGCAAATAAAATTGAAATATTTTCTGTATTTGCTAAATCTTGTAAAAATGTTTCAAATGATAAAAGTTTCCAAACTGTAAATCATGGCACAGTGTTGAAAACCAAAATCCTGATAAAGTTTATACAGAAATTAATTATTTCAGCACCAAGGAGACCTTAAGTAAAATAGGGTTAATAGAATTCTTGAAGAAATGAAAAAGACAATTGTGTATGATAGTCATCTACTTAAATGATTTTTTTTAAGGCTATCATCACTGCTTGTCATACATATGATTTCTATTAGATCTATTTTTGATGAAAACTCCTTTTGATCTTCTGAAAAATGGAAAATGAACCATTGCATATCTTTCATATTTTTCAGTCGTACATGTTATGCTTGATATGTTCTTATAAAAAATAATGCCAAATCTGATAGAGATATGTCTATCCTTGGATATCATTCATCAAGCAATGCATATAGAATATTCAATGAAAAGATTTTAGTTGCAAAAATATCAAGTCGTCTTATTCTCTATGAGACTAATGATTTATTGTCAAGATACTAAGATCAAATTATATATGGTTAATCTTTTACATATAACAATCTGAAAACTTGTTAATAATTATAACAAAATTAAGTTTTTCAGAAATGCACTTAAAAAAAAAACTGATGACTACTAAAAGACTAAATCAAGAAAAGATGAAATAGATCTTGATTCTTGCATGACTAGAAGTAAAGATCACCATTATCATTTGCTTGCTTTATGAGCTTTATATTCTATCAAATGAATGTGTAGAATGCACTCCTAGGTACTTATTTTATTAAAGAAGATATATGTTAAATAACCACCATATTTGAAAACACTCATTACAAATATGATAAAGCAATATATAACTTGGAACAAGCATCAAAAGCATGATATTAAAGCTTAAGTAACCTTTTTGATAGAAAGTAATAGTGATAAATCTATGGATCAAAAAGAAGAATTAGTGAATCTTATTTGCTCAAAGTATGCATTGATGACATCATTTTTGGTTCTACTAATGAAGAGTTATATTGCAAGGTGAGTTTGAAATATGATGAATGAATTAACATCTTCTCTCAAACTCCAAATTAAGACAAACAGGAAAGGGGATCTTCATTGACCAACGTTAGTCCACAAGAAAACTCTTATAGAAGATTGGCGTGAAGAAGGATCCTTGAGCAAGAAAATGAAAGATCTCAACTTGAAGGATATCTCCGTGTAAGATACAATAAATATTCACATGCAAACAAGAGAGAGAACCTTCTTCAGCCAAAAGTTCATACATAAGGAATCTAGTAGGTATTTGACTGAAGAATGCAGAATGAATTGGTAATTCTAGATACTTCTCTCACAAATTAATTGAGCAAAGTCAATAACTTAAATCTTATTATGGCATGATTAAATTCTTTAATTATTAATTTTTGATATCATGTCTATATGTGTATAGACTGACTTGTACTTTTAGAAACTGTTTCATGGTTTGCCCAAACTAAATTATTTCTTTGCCTATATCATAACCATGAAATACACAAGTATATGCTTAAAATTTTGATGTAAAATAACTTGTGAGAAGTTATGAATCCTTGAGCATAATGAAAATGTTGTTTGCATGATATACATATATATGATACATAAGATTATTTCTTTATTCTGCTCTTTCATGTAAATTACTTGAGAATAACAAAAAGAGAGAGAGATAAAGAAAAGAAAATGGACATTGTTCAAGAGATGAAAAATCTGAGCAAAGGCAAGTACTTCAATCTTAAGGAAAAGCAAAACAAGCATAATATATTCGGCATATTTGGAAGGGATAAAATCTATAATTAATTACACTCAAACAGGGAGAGTTTGAAGTAAACATTTTAACCTTTCTATATTGCTCATCATAGGGATGGTGCCAATGGGGAGGCTAGTGGTAGTACCCGGCACTATTTGACCCAACTATTCGGTGTAGGGCATATTAGGGACGGCACAAGAGGGAGGCTAGTGGTAGTACCTCGTGCCCCTTCCCAACTCCACCGGATAGGGAGCAAATAGAGTATAGAGCTTAAGAAAGTTAAAAGAAAGACAAAGTAAATGAAAGTATACAAGAAAGAATCAATTCAAATTTTTAGTCACATGGAAACACACTTTAAGGATGAAATCAGTGCAAAATTATATTTAAATAGGGGGAGTTTATTTGAAAAGAATTGATTTTGATACTTGACATGCTTGTTCTTAATATTTTAATGTATGACTTAACACACACTATATTTTGCATGTGGCATGATATTTTAAATTATGGGTTCTCAATATCTTTTGTAGTACCCCATACTTGGACAATTTGATTGAATGTTTGAAATGCTACATAACATCTTTTGTTTGGTTTTATTGAAAAGAAAATTCAGATTTGTTATTCACAATCATCGTTAAAATCTGAAAGTTAAATAAATTTGTAAAAAAAAAGGGAGAAGAGAAGGATATCTCTATTTAGGCAAAATGAATTGAGTTTGTCTTATCCATCAACTTGCTTAACTTTGGTATATAATGTGCTAACTCATACCAAAATTCAACATAAATACAAATATTCTGAATATGCTTGAAATATGTGTTTTCAATCGTAATGATTTAAGATAAGCTATAATGTGGAAGATCCATATCTCAAATTATGACTTTGAAAGCCTCTTTTGAAAATCTTTATGAAATTCAGAATCTGATTTCGTATAAAAGCTTAAACTCAATATGATTTCTAAAATAAAATCTTAATTTAAGAAAAACAAGTGGTATCAGAGCACTTTGATGCCTTGGTTGATTGCTCCGATACGCATCCGAAACATATCTTTTCTTATCGTTAAAATGTACTAATATTGGTCCAAATGATGTGTCTTTCGATGATCTTGATTGCAAACAAAAATTTCTAAATATATGATCTTATTTTGATATTAAAAAGATTTATTGTGTTTCATGAATACATTGGTGAAAAACTATGATTAAGAAATTGAGTTCTATAAATATATATACCTCAATGATCATCTATATGTTTTTCTCTCCTACATTCTTAAAGATTTCCATCAGAATATCAATAGAGTGAATGATCTTAAAACTAGAAATATTTCAGTTCACTCAAATGACTCTAAAAGAAAGAAAATGTAAATGCTTTTGAAAGAAATTGAGCTTCAATTGAATCATTTTCTGATTAATACTTTTATACATTTTTTCTAAGATTAGGAGAAAGCATAACTTGTTCTTAAAGGATTAGAAAGAGTGATTACTATAAATTCTGAATATTTCTAGATCACTCTACATTCTTGATATTACAGAATTTCAGTGTTATTCACGTTTATCACTAAAATCTGAAATTCAACAATTTAAAATGATTAAAGAAGAATGCATCTTTTGAGGGGGAGATTTAGATATTCAGTATCCTATCCCAAAGACACTTTATTTTGATGCATACCTTGATTTTTATGGATTGATTTTGATGAACCTCCTTATATTACAATACTTGCTTTAATTATAAGTTTATACCTTGAGATGAGTTCTATAAAGGTTGTCTTGTCTCAAACCTTGAGTCTTATGAAAATAAGCTGAAATATATTTTTGAGATTGACAATCTTATGGAACATTATCTACAAATTCTAAACTCTTAAAATGGAATGATCAATTAAGGGGGAGAAAGAAAATTTCAGAAGGAAAGATCTTATGGAACTTAATCGCATAAATCTATAACTAAAGGAGAGGGAAAGAATACTAAATGAAAAGTGATCCTAATACTCTCCAATATGTATCATCTGAAATTTAAATCTGAAAATCTTTATGATACACCTTGAGGCGTGTTATTTGGTTAGTATATCTTATGCATAAATCATGAACCAAATTGCAAGTTGAGCTTAAAGAGCCTCTAACTTAATGAAAAAGGGGGAGAATAACGTGTAAAATTTTCTTGAGTATCTTTTAGAAAATCTATTTTGATATTCACTAATGAGTCCTAATTGACTTGATCTTTAAAACTTAAATTGTGTGCCAATTCATATTTTTATGTATCAAATTTTTTTTTTGGAATAAAAGAATAAAGTCTTTAAAAGAGCTTTAAAAGAACCTTCAAAGCCTTGAACTTTATGTATACTCTAAGATATATTATAAATTGCATGAATTCATATTTTGGTATTTATGCCACAATATTTTTACACCATAAAAGCACTTTGCAATCATACTTAATATATTGCTCTTATACTCAGAAAATTAGTTAAATTGCTCTCATGTTGATAAAATACTTAATAGATTGGGCACAAGATCTTAAATGAACAAGCTTTCACACTTATTATTGAAGAGAGGTTAGATTTCTACTTCTTGAATTAACCTAAGGAAGATTCCACCTACACTTGATTAGAAAACTATCTGTGGTATCAACTTAGAAAACTTCTTGAAAACTATCTTCATTGGCTCTGATCTGTGCTCACTAATCTGATTCCAATATTATTGCCTTAAGTTATATGATTCATATCCTTGCAATAATTTAACATTCAAATCAGAGTACAATAAGGGAAAGAAATATTTGAGTGTTCTTATCTTTGTGCTTAATGTTTCCCTATCTTTTTGATGTTGTCAAAAAGGGGGAGAAATATCTAAGTATATGCAAATATCTAAGTATATGCTCATAATGCCTTTATGCTTTGAATTGAATACAAATCAGCTTAAATTGAAATATGTTGATTGTGTTAAGCTGATTAAATCTAAAGCATTATCATGAAGTATGTTTTAAAAATATATGTTTTCTACTTCATGCAACTTTGCTATGTATTACTTCTAGAAAACAATATCTTTTATATTGCATATACTCCAAGTTTTGTCATCATCAAAAAGGGGGAGATTGATGACCCAAAGATTGATTCATAGATTGATTTTGATGATCACAAAACCTTGAAGTATAGATACTAATGTTTATGTTGCAAGGAGAAAGATATTTATTTTGCAAGGAACATAGCAAGTTGGAAGAACACAAGAAGGCCTCCAAAAGCTCTCAAGAAAAGTTAGAAGAAAGCTACAATTCATTGGCCCAAGTTTAAAGTTCAAAAGGTTCAAATTGGAGGAGTAAAATCAAAGGAAAAATTCGAAAGAATAGTCTTCGAGTCGACTCCTGAGGAATTCGAGTCGACTCCAATGTTTACCAAGTCGACTCCGGGGAAGTATGAGTCGACTCCTAGGAGTCACAGGCAGAAAAGTCAGAGAGCAGTTTTCGGGTCTGAAATTCGAGTCGACTCCAGTGGAACGCGAGTCGACTCCGATGGTTGGCAGGTCGACTCCAAAGAAAGCAAGAGTCGACTCTCAGCGGTACATAAAGAAAAAGTCAGAGAGCATTTCATGGACTCTGAGATTCGAGTCGACTCCCGCAATACACGAGTCGACTCCGAGACTGCGCGACCATCAACAGACAGAAGATCAAGTTACTGCCTCTGAGATTCGAGTCGACTCCCAGACAGCTCGAGTCGACTCCACGATAGCTTCACGTCAAAAGGGAGAAGACCAACTTTCAGAAACTGAGAGCCGAGTCGACTCCGAGGAAGTTCGAGTCGACTCCAAGACTGGACGAGCCAAAAGACAGAGGATCGGGAGTTCGGGCTCTGAGATTCGAGTCGACTCCCAGGACAGTCGAGTCGACTCGAGAGGACAAAATTCAAAATTGGATCCACGGACTTCAGTGGATGAGCCGACTCCGAAATTGCCAAGTCAGCTCCAGAAGTTGGCGAGTCGACTCCAGGTTAAGACGAGTCGACTCCCAGTCAAGGCATGCACTTTAATTCAAATTTGGAACAGTGGCCGAGTCGTCTCCAGTAAAGCACGAGCCGACTCCTGCAACAGGCGAGTCGACTCCTGATCGCGCGAGTCGACTCCAATCCCAACGGTAATATGTCAGGAAGTGCAGACTGTGTCCAACGGCTCTATTTTTGTCTCTAACGGCTATATTCTTGTTTCCACGCCATCTAAAGCTATAAAAACAAGAAGAGAGCTAGGAGAGAACAAAATGGAAGTGGGAGAGATCATCTAGGAAAGAGATCTCAAAGAGATTACAAAGGAAATCTCCCATAAGCACAAAAGGGCCATCCAAAACGAAATAGAGAGAAGAAGAGCATCCAAGTGAATCCGAAAGCTTCCTCTCCATCCGTGTGCTGCCTCGGGGATCCTCTACTTCATGCCAAATCAGAGGAGGATCAAGTAAAGAAGAAGCCGAGCTCCTCCATCTTCAAAACTCGTTTGAGGGCTTCTCTTTACTCTATTTGTTTATATTGTCATATTTGCTTGTTTAAGAAGCTTTGTTTTGTTCTATACTTTGTTTTAATATCTTGTAACTTGATTCAATCAAGGGATTGAATCAAGGGGTTAAGGTTTGTTGGTGAGCCAAAGAAAAACCAACGGTGCTAGGTTTGTTGGTGAGCCGAGGGTAAAACCAACGTGTAAGGGTTTGATTGTGATCCCGAAAAAACAATCGGGGAGGTTCTAGTCGGTGAGCCTGGGAAAACCGACCGAGTTCGTTGTGCGCTCGTAAAACAACAAGTTGGGTTGTGAGCTTGTAAAACAACCGGCTGTAATCGGTAGGATTATAGTGAAATTCCCAAGAGGTCTTGGGGAGTGGATGTAGGTGCTGGGGTGCACCGAACCACTATATGTCCTTTGTGTTTGTAATGCCTCTAGTTATTGTCTAACTAACACACTTACTTACTTAGATAAATTGCTTGCTTAATTCTTATCCCCACTTCCCTTAGTTGCAAGCATATTTAATCAAGTCGAAGTCTATACATCAATCCCTTGCTAAGTTTAACTTTCACTGTGCATCTATACAACTTAGCATAGTTAATCAAAAAGTTTAAGAAGTAGCATAAAAGTTTTAAAAGACCCAATTCACCCCCCCCCTCTTGGGTTGTATCTACTGGGCAACATCACTGAAAGCCATGATAAACTTAAGAAAAATAATGAATTGCTTTCAGAAGATAACAAAAGATTAACTAAAGAAGTTGACAAATTAAAACCTGTTGTTGAAAGATTTACTTTGAGCTCTGAAAAGTTGAATCTAATGATAAATAATCAAAGAGCTGAATTTGATAATATTGGATTGGGATGTCAACCTTGGTACACCCAAAAATCTTTCAAGAATATGGTTGTTAAAACAGTTTCGAATCATTTTAAAATAGATTCTTATAATGCTGATAAACAGGAACAAAGGTTATGCAAAATCTTTTCTGTTCCTAAATCTGTACATTACAAATTTGATAAACCTAAAAGGCAAAAATAGAAAACTGAAGGGTTATCTACCACTCATGTTAAATCCATGTTTGTTAATTTTAATAAGAAGATGCAGAAATACACTTCTTGTAGTCCTAAAATCTGCAAGCCTATGGACAAAATAGCTATTAAGAAAATATGGGTTCCAAAAGGAACAATAATAGCTAACCTGCAAGGACCCAAAAGAGCTTGGGTTCCTAAGTTGAAAATCTAAATATTTTCTGCAGGTGTGTCTAGCACTCAAGGCTCCAACAAAAGATGTTAAATTGGACATTGGGTGCTCTAGACATATATTAAAGAGTGAAACTTAAAATATACTTAAGAAAAGTGACTAAAATGGAAGAAATAATAAAATTAGTAATTCTTGCATCCTCTCATACTGAAATTGTTTTATTAGTTGATTAAAACATAACTTGCAAGTATTAATCATTCTTTTCTTGTGATATAAGTGATATTTCTGATATGAAAAGAAAATATATCCAAATCACTCCATCTTTCTAGATTATGCTTTACTTATAGATGGATAATTTGGTAAATCAATTCTCCTAAGAATAACTCTATGAATTCTCTATATGCTTGACTGAGAGTTTTTATCCATGGCATTATTGTTCATTGATCATAGATATGAAAATGTGTACTTGGTATATCTTTGAATATATGCATTATAAATACTATGATCAAAGAATTCTTTTTGACATATAAAATTAACTTATGCTAGTATGGACCTAATCTCAAAAGATCTTGTCATTGGTTTACTTAGATTATCTTCTGCAAGGTCAAAGTTTGCTATGCATGTTAACTAAGGAAACAAACAAGAATCAATTTCTAAATCTAAAGATGTTGTTTCCATCACTAAGTTTTCACAAGCTTACATTGGATTTGTTCTTGGCAAGTAAAATTAAAGTATTTTCTGCATTTGCTAAATCTTGTGAAAGGGATCAAATGAAAAAGGTTTGCAAACTATGAAAGTAAAAGAAGTATCATGGCATAGTTTTGAAAACCAATTTTGTATTAACTTGTGCATAGAAAATAATATTGAATACAATTGTTTCTGCACCAAGAACACCATAAGTAAAATAGGATTAATAGAATCCTTGAAGAAATGAAAAAGGCAATGTTGTATGATAGTCATCTACTTATTTTTTTTTGTTAAAAGCTATCATCATTGCTTGTCATATATATGGTTTCTATTAGGTCTATTTTTGATGAAAATTCCATTTGATCTTCTGAAAAATAGAAAATGAACTATTGCATATCTTTCATATTTTTCAGTCGTACATGTTATGCTTGATATGTTCTTATGAAAATAATGCCAAATCTGATAAAGATACTTCTATCTTTGGGTATCATTCATCAAGCAATGCATATAGAATATTCAATGAAAAGATCCTAGTTGTAGAAATATCAATTTATTTTATGAGACTAATGATCTTTCATCAAGTCACTAAAATCAGATTATATATGTATATGTTAATCTTTTTTTCTGACATATAACAATCTAAAACTAAAACACCTTAAGAAGAATGAACAAGATTAGAATTGGTCAAGTTAAACTAAATCATTTTTAAAAGAAAGAGAATTTGAAATCTTGTCGATAAAATCTGAAAACTTGTTAATAATTAGAACCAAATTGAGTTTTCAGAAATGCACTTGATGAAGAAAAATTGGTGACTACTAAAAGATTCAATCAAGAAAAGATGAATTAGATCTTGATGAAATTCTTGCATGATTAGAAGTAAAGATCACCATTATCATTTGCTTGCTTCATGAGCTTTATAGTCTGTCAAATGAATGTGTAGAAAACACTCATTACAAATATGATAAAACAATATGTGATTTGGAACATGCACCAATATACATGACATAAAAGCTTGAGTGACTTTTTGATAGAAAGTAATAGTGATAAATCTATGCATCAAAAAGAAGAATTTCTGATATCTTATTTGCTCAAAGTATACATTGATGATATCACTTTTTGGTTCTACAAACGAGGATTTATATGAAGATTTTACTAAGCTCATGCAAGGTGAGTTTGAAAAATGTATGATGAATGAATTAACATCTTCTCTCAAACTCCAAATTAAGAGAAACAAGAAAGAGGATCTTCATTGACCAAAGTTAGTCCACAAGAAAACTCTTATAGAAGATTGGCATGAAGAAGGTATTCTATGACCTCATCTTGTAGAATTTGAAAAGAATGAGCAAGGTGGATCTATTGTTTTTAAAGCTGTATTGAAGCATGATAGAATACTTATTTTATCATACAGCTAGTAGACCAGATTGTATGCTCATTATGTGCAAGATTTCAATCTAACTCTAATGAATCATAATTTATTGATAACAAATAAATCATAATCTGAATTTTGATAGAAACAACTGTTTAAGATAAGTTGATTAAAACTTAGCTAGCGTGTCTTATTGATAATTATCTTAAGCAAATAAAATCTAAACTAAATTGATTTTGAAAATAAGAAATTGATTTGACCTTGATAAATCTTCCTATTGCCTCACATGCTTGTCCTTGAACCATCTTGGTTAATGAAACTATCTCTTTAGTTCAAGTGATATGTGCTTGCTTATACTTAGGCAATCTCTTGAGTAAAGTGACTCAACATTCAACTAGTGTCATATCTTGTATTGAGTCATCTAGTTAAAAATATGGTAGATGAATGTTTTGTATCTTGAAGAAACTAATGACTTTCTTTCAAGAAAGAAAAGGAGTTTGCAGGATCCTTGAGCAAGAAAATGAGAGATTTCAGCTTGAAGGACACCTCCATAAAAGGTACAATAAACATTCACATGCAAACAAGAGAGAGGACTTTCTTCAGCCAAAAGGTTACACATAAGAAATCTAGTAGGTATTTGACTTGAAGAATGCAGAATGATTCGGTAATTTTAGATACCTCTCTCATAAATTAGCTGAGCAAAGTCATTAACTTAAATCTTACTATGGCATGATTAAAGTCTTTAATTATTAATTTCTTAATATCATTGATTGACTTGTGCTTTTAGAAATTGTTTCATGGTTTGCCCAAACTAAAATATATCTTTACCTATGTCATAACCATGAACTACACAAGTTTATGCTTAAAATTTTGATTTAAAATGACTTGTGAGAAGTTATGAATTCTTGAGCATAATGAAAATGTGTTTGCATGATATACCTCTATATGATATATTTGATTATTTCTTTATTCTGCTCTTTCAAGAAAATTACTTGAGAATAACAAAAAGAAAGAGAGATAAAGAAAAGATAAGGGATATTATTCAAGAGAAGTAAAATCTAAGTAAAGGCAAATACTCCAATTTTAAGAAAAAGCAAAACAAGCGTAATATATTCAGCACATTTGTAAGACTTGTGTGAGCATTCTTTTGGAAGGATAAAATCCGTAATGAATTACACTTAAATAGAAGGAGAGTTTAAAGTAAATATTTTAACCTTTCTATATTGCTCATCATAGGAATGGTGCCAATGGGGAGGCTAGTGGTAGTACCCGGCACTATTTGACCCAACTATTCGGTGTAGGACATATTAGGGACGGCACAAGAAGGAGGCTAGTGGTAGTACCTCGTGCCCCTTCCAACTCTACCGGATAGGGAGCAAAAAGAGTATAGAGCATAAGAAAGTAAAAATGAATGACAAAGTAAATGAAAGTATATAAGAAGAATCAAGTCAAGCTTTAATCACTTGAAAACACATTTCAAGGATGAAATCAGTGCAAAATTATATTTAAATAGGGGGAGTTTATTTGAAAAGAATTGATTTTGATCCTTGACATTTTTTTTAATGCATGACTTAACACATAATATATTTTGCATGTGGCATGATGTCTTGAATTATGAGTTCTCAATATTTTGTAATGCTCCATGCTTGGACAATTTGATTGAATGTTTGAAATACTACATAAAATTTTTGATTGGTAATATTGAAAAGAAATTCTAGATTTGTCGTACACAATCATCGTCAAAATCTGAAAGTTGAATAAATTTGTAAAAAGGAGAAGAGAAGGATATCTCTATTTAGGCAATAACCTTGGTATATAATGTTCTAACTCATACCAAAACTCAACATAAATACAAATATTCTGAATATGCTCTTATATGTTTGAAATAAGTGTTTTCAATCATAATGATTTAAGATGAGACTACAATGTGGAAGATACATATCTCAAATTATGACTTTGAAAGCCTTTATTAAAAATTTTTATGAAATTCAGAATCTGATTTTGTATAAAAGCTTAAACTCAATATGATTTCTAAATAAAATCTTAATGTAAGAAAAACAGAATTAATTTTGATGCCTTGGTTGATTGCTCCGATACGCATCCGAAACATATCATTTCTTATCTTTAGAATGTACCAATATTGGTCCAAATGATGTGTCTTTCGATGATCTTGACTGCAAACAAAAATTTCTAAATATATGACTTTATTTTGATATTAAAAAAAAAATTTTATTGTGTTTCATGTATACATTGCTGAAAAACTGTGATTGAGCTCTATAAATATATATACCTCAATGGTAATCTATATGTTTTTCTCTCCTACATTCTTAAAGACTTCCATCAGAATATATATAGAGTGAAGGATCTTAAAGCTAGAAATATTTCAGCTCACTCAAACGATTCTAAAAGAAAGAAAATGTAAATGCTTTTGAAAGAAACTGAGCTTCAAATGAATCATTTTCTGATTAATATTTCTATACATTTTCTCTAAGATTAAGAGAAAGCATAACTTGTTCTTGAAGGATTAGAAAGAGTAATTGCTACAAATTTTGAATAATACTAGATTACTCTACATCTCGATATCATAGAATTTCAGTTTTATTCACGTTTATCACTAAAATCTGAAATTCAACAATAGAAAAGAATGATTAAAGAAGAATGCATCTTTTGAGGGGGAGCTTTAGATATTCAGTATCTCATACCTTGATTTTTATGGATTGATTTTGACGAACCTCCGTATATTGCAAGACTTGCTTTAATTATATAATAAGTTTATACCTTGTGATGAGTTCTATAAAGGTTGTCTTATCTCAAACATTGAGTCTTATGAAAATAAGCTGAAACTTATAGAAAATATATTTTTTTTGAGATTGACAATTTTATTGAACATTATCTTCAAATTCTAAACTCTTAAATGGAATAATCAATTGAGGGGGAGAAAGAAAATCTCAGAAGGAGAGATCTTATGGAACTTAATCGCATAAATCTATAACTAAAGGAGAGAGAAAGCATACTAAATGAAAAGTGATCCTAATGCTCTTCAATATGTATCATCTGAAATTTAAATCTGAAAATCTTTATGATACATCTTGAGGCTTGTTATTTGGTTAATATATCTTATGCATAAATCATGAACCAAATTGCAATTCAAACAGTTGATCTTAAGAGCCTCTAACTTAATGAAAAAGGGGAAGAATAATGTGTTGAATTTTCTTGAGTATCTCTTAGAAAACCTATTTTTGGAATTTACTGATGAGTTCTTATTGGCTTGTTCTCTAGAACTTCAATTTTTTATGCCAATTCGTTATTATATGTACCAAAATGTGCTTCCTTTTTAAAGGATTAAAGTCTTTATAAGAATCTTCAAAGCTTTGAATTTTATGTATGCTCTAAGATATATCATAAATTGCATAAATTCATGTTTTTGGCATTTATGCCACAATATTTTTACACCATAAAAGAACTTTGCAATCATACTTAATATACTGCTCTTATACTCTGAAAATTAGTTAAATTGCTCTCATGTTGATAAAATACTTAATATATTGGGCAAAAGATCTTAAATGAACAAGCTTTCATACTTATTATTGAAGAGAGGTTAGATTTCCATTCGTGCTTTCCTTGAATATCATTTGTGGTACTTCTTGAATTAACTTAAGAAAGATTCCATCTACACTTGAGTTGAAAACTATCCTTGGAATCACATTAGATGTGCTCTCATCATAATTTGCTCTGAAATTATCCGAAATGGCTCTGATCTATGCTCATTTATCTTTTTCACTATCTTTTTGATGTTGTCAAAAAGGGGGAGAAATATCTGAGTATATGTATGCTCATAATGCTTTATGTGTTGCATTTACTCCAAGTTTTGTCAAAAAGGGGGAGCAGAACCAATATGGAATGCAAAATGCAAAATTTAAACTCATACTTGAAATTTTAATTAGAATCAACAAAATGAAAAGATAAAATTGAAGAATATTGGCTTTAAGACAATTGTCCTTCTGGAAAAGAAAGGGGGAGTCAAAAGTATTTGGTTTTTAATTGTTGTTAGCATCAATATTTCATTAATTTACATCTTAACTTGATTCAAATTCAGTTGATATGCTAAAATTGCTCAAGAGCTACTAAGATCAATACTTATGCATAAGGATAGAACTGAAAGTTGACTATTTTGAATTATGCACACTGTATCTAGCTCTAACCAAAACACAATACTTGTACATCTGATCAAATACTGTGTATATGTTTAAATTTTGAATTTTGCATATACTCAGTGTTTTGTCATCATCAAAAAGGGGGAGATTGTTGACCCCCTAATGGATTTTGATGAACACAAAACACTAGAGTATAATTCCCTTTATCTTAACCATTTATTTGAGGATTTCAGGTGTTTAATTAAGAATATTGTTAAGAAATGTCTAGGCAAGTTTCTATATTTTTCAAGGATTTATTGAAGAATTTTTGAGATGAAGAAAACAGATCAGGGACAGCCGAGACGTCTCCGATTTGTCACAGAGACGTCTCTGGCACGAACAGGAAGAATTGGCACGTCTGGAGACGTCCCCGGCACCTGGCGAGGCGTCTCGCAGGGTCGGAGTCGACTCCTGACTCTGCGGAGTCGACTCTCTCAGAGGGGGCAGAAAGACCGATTTCAAGGGATGCGCCCGAGTCGTCTCCGAAGGACGCGGAGTCGTCCCCACGCATAAAAAGCAAACTTCCCGAGACGTCCCCAGAAAGCGCGGAGTCGACTCTCTCAGGAGATTCTAGAGGACTTGTTTTTCGGTGATAAAACTGCGGAGTCGTCCCCGACGTCGCGGAGTCGTCCCCATGCAAAAAGCGCAAACATTCCGAGACGTCCCCGTAAAGCACCGAGTCGACTCCAAACAACGTCAAAAGTAAATTTATACAGCCGATACGTCTCGCGTTGAAGCGAAGACGTCTCCGGAGCGCCTGGGACGCGACTGACACACTTTTGCAGGTTTGTTTGAATTTCAAACGGCTATATTTTTGTGTCTAACGGATCTATTGCTTTTTGGGCTATAAAAGGGAGCTCCTAAGTTCCTTCCAACAACTTCTCACCAACCAAACACAAGATCATTCAAGAGAGAAGAAAGAAAAAGAGGTTCAAGGGAGTTAGTGCTTTCAAGAGGAGAAATCAAGTGCATTCAAGCTTTCCCATCTGATTTCGTGCTCATCTACTCACTCCCACTTGGCAATCAAAGCTCGCATTCAAGCCAACGTGATCCACATCGAAAGAACCACCATCATCCACGCTTCCAACGGCAAAAAGGGTTCTTCCGATTTTATTGTTTCTCATTGTTATATTAGCTTCATAAGAGCTTTTAAATCTTTGTAAAACGTTTGAATATTGAGCTTGTTCCAGTCAAGGGACTTGGAACAAAGGATAGGTGTCCCAAGCCTAAGTTAAAATTGGGGGATTGTAGGGTTCGTTGTTAGCCCGGGGTAAAACAACGAGTTGGGTAGTTCACTCGAAAAACTACCGGATTGTAGGGTTCGTTGTTAGCCCGGGGTAAAACAACGAGTTGGGTAGTTCACTCGAAAAACTATCGGATTGTAGGGTTCGTTGTTAGCCCGGTGTAAAACAACGAGTTGGGTAGTGCACTCGCAAAACTACCGGACTGTAATCTGGAGGATTATAGTGAAATTCCCAAGAGGTCTTGGGGAGTGGATGTAGGTGCTGGGGTGCACTGAACCACTATATGTTTGTTGTGTTTGTGATGCTTTTTGTCATTGTCTAACTTGCTCACTTACTTACTTAGATAAATTGCTTGCTTAACTCTTATCCGCGCATCCTTTAGTTGCAAGCATATTCAATTTACTTAATCAAGTCTCATTCAATAAATCAAACTGTTGCTAAGTTTAAATTCCACTGTGCATCTATACAACTTAGCATAATTAATTGAAAAGTGTTAGAAGTAGCCTAAAAGTTTTAAAAGACCCAATTCACCCCCCCTCTTGGGTTGTATCTACTGGGCAACAGAACGGCTTCAAGCGAACCTTCATCCAAAAACCACGATCATCAGTTTGTGGTGATCATCTACCCGCACAAGGTGAAGATCTGATCTTCTAATGTTCTTAAAAAGTTTTTAATCCTTATCTATCTACGAACGATTTTAAACAACGTTCATGCGATGAACGGTTGATCCCGCGCATGCCTCTTCCGCTGCATCTGAAATTGTTGAAATTTTTCTGTGGCATGGGCGGGTATTCTAACAGTGGTATCAGAGCCTAGGCTTCGTAGATTAAGGTAAGAATTAATTATTAATAGGCTTATTAGATCTGAAAATTGAAAGATTATGCATGCTGAAAATTTTCTGCATGCAGATTTTTTCTAGGGTGCTGATTTTTGCATGCTGATTTTTATGTGATAAGATGATGATTCTAATTGCATTGTTAATGAGATTACAAAGTTTAGAATCATGATTAGCATGATCAGCAACCTATGTCATGAGATAATCAGTTAGTTTTCAGATCTGAAAATTATAATTGCTGCATATGGTGATGATCATAGGATTCAAACCCTTTTGGTATCAAATGTAATGACCTGCGATGTGATCTGTAATGTCATGTAATTTTTCAGATGCTTGCATGCATCTTATTTGATGTTTTGAGAGGCCTGCATGCCTCCTAAAAGAAGATGTAATTTATTATTATTTTTATTTTACATCTGATTGTATTTCTGTGATGTGATGTACGTCAACGATCAAGTTGAAGACAAGGCATGAGATGAACAGGGGTCTAAGCGGTTGATGGCGATTGGATCAAGAGTTGGTCAAGGATCGAATCAAGGAGGCTTGGAACCAATTCAAGAGTTGAAGACCAATTGATCGATTGACGTGCATGTGCTTGTAATACGACCTAATTAGAATCCATGATCATCGCCCATTTAAAGTTTAGCTTTAATTATTGCTGCGATTATAACTGCTTGCAATGTGCCGTTTGCATGTGATGTGAATGAGAGTCGGGTAGATAGGTTTACATGTGATGTAGTAAACCCAATTGAGATCTAAATTAAAACCTCCTCAATCAAGTCGAGAGTGAACCAACATGAGCGAGTCATAATAGATTAATTGATCTAATTGGTGTCTAGGAAAGCATGAAAGGTGGTTACTTAATTAGGACCTTACTCTCTGAGTAAGGGGAGCCTCCCACCTGCTTACCTGGCCAATTGTTCGATTACCTCTTATGAAGAGCTCAAGTTGCAAACACTAAGACCTGATTAACCAATATTAAGTCAATAGGTCTTCCACTGTAGTAGAGCTGCTAAGGCCTTTCTGATGTTGATTTGTCTCGACTGGATACAGTGGTCAAGTTGCATCGGGGGGCTGGACCTCTCTATAGACATGAGATGTTGTAGGGTAAAGGTGGGGTTGGGCACCAATAACTGTTAGGTGAGGACCCAATGACGACTTTATTCCTATGGTTATACGGTGGATCTGACTTAACTAAGAAATGGGACCAATAACTATTAGGTGAGGTTTTTATGGCTTAGAGACCAAGTTACACTGCAACATGCTTGAGAAGCATTGTACAAGAGTTGTACATTCATCAATCTATGTGTCACCAATAACTGTTAGGTGAGGTGGCATGTAAATCGGTGGGACCGCAGTACCCACTAGAAACCCTAGTCGTGTGGAATTTCCGTCTTCCTACCAGGGGAGTGTGAGGAATTCGAGAAAATAGTTGGAGTTACATTTGTTCTAAAAGACCTTAGAACAAATTAGGATCAAGTACAAAAGTCTAACTAGAATCTTTACTCTCTCAGGATTATAAAGTCAGCTTCTAGACTCTTAACTCATATCCTATAGAACAACCATGTGACCAAACCCAATTATAAAGATTGGCTCAGCAAATTTCAAAAAATAGTTTTGAATTGTGAGAAATTCGGATATATGCTAGACCATGGAATTCCCGTGTTACCAATCCGTCCGATCACTGATTAGCGTAAGACGCTTGTTAAGTGGACGAACAATGACAATAAAGTTAGGTGCTGCACAATGGCATCCATGTCCAATGAATTACAATGCTAGCATGAGAACATGAGACTGCCAGGGACATATTAAATCACCTACAAGAGTTGTATGGTGATCAGAGTCGCGCAGCATGTTTTGAAGTGTCCAAGAGGTTCTTTAAGACAAAGATGCGTGAGGGGCAGTCTATCCACGATCATGGTTTGACCATGATAAAGGACTTGAAGAAGCTTGAGAAGCTCGGCATGACCATGCACAAGGAATTGCAAACGGATTTGATCCCACAATCCCTTCTAGCTTCATATGAACAGTTTATAGTAAATTACCATATGAACAAGATTGTATGCACCAAAATAGAATTGTTGAATAAATTGGTAACTAACATAGGGACCTTGAAGAAGTTCAAGGGGCATCATTTTTGCTGTCAAGTTGGTTTCTACTTTCAAGAGAGAGTCTATTTGGAAGAAGAAGAAACCTGCGAAGAAGCAGAAGACTAAGAAACACCAAGTTAGGAAGTTCCAAGAAAAAGGCCAATTGCAAGGAAAAGTATTTCCATTGCATAATGGACGGCCATTGAAAGAGGAACTGTCCTACATACATGGAAAGCATAAAGAACATGAAGGGTGACAGACCTTCAGAAGGTTTGTCAGATATGCTCAAGATACTTAGGGACTGTTACCTATTGCTAGCAGAAATTTGATTTCTGTATTTTATTTAGCACAGAAAGATTTTTATTTATTTGAAAATTAAATTGATTCAAAATGGTTTTATGATTGACAGTCTCTATCACATACATATGGATGTATCTGTGAATATATCTAAGCAAACAGTGAATACCATAGGATCTAATAGATCCAAAAATGAGATAAATCTAAAGTATTTATGGCACCTCAGGCTTGGCCATATAGGAGAAGGCAAAATAAACAAATTAGAGAAACATGAGCTTTTGGGCTCATTGACTTTCGAGTCATATTTGATTTGTGAATTCTGCCTTCAAGGAAAGATGGCCAAATTATCCTTTGTAGGACACAGGGAGGTCCACTGAAATACTTACCCTAGTACACACTGATGTGTGTGGCCCATTCGATGTGCAAGCTAGGGGCTGTAATTTTTTACTTCATTTTACCGATGATTACTCACGGTATGGATATATGTATGAGACACAAAAATGAAACTTTTGAAAGGTTCAAAAACTTAGATATGAAGTAGAAAAATAAGCACAAAAACTCATTAAGGTTCTTCGATCAGATCGAGGAAGTGAATACCTTAATGGAGAGTTCCGTGATTATCTCAAGGAGAATGGTATAGTTTCATAATGGACTCCTCCTGGTACACCTCAGCTCAATGGAGTGTCAGAGAGGAGGAATCGGACTCTATTGATATGGTCCAGTCCATGATGAGCTTCACTGATTTACCCTTGTTTCTTTAGATAGATGCCCTATTTTCAGCTATTTACTTGTTGAATAGAGTTCCCTCTAAAGTCCATTCCTACCGCACCATATGAGATATGACATGGTAAGAAACCAAGTCTTGGTCATCTCAAGATTTGGGGATGTCCGGCCCACGTCAAGAGACTACAGGCAGACAAGCTAGAGGCTAGGACCATAAGTGCTCATTTTATATGATATCCTAAAGAGTCATTAGGATACAATTTTTACGTCTCAGAGGATCACAATGTGTTTGTGAGCCGTCACGCCATCTTCTTGGAAAACCAGTTTATCCTTGATAGAGGCAGTGGGAGAAAAATTGAGCTTGAAGAGAAAGTCTCTGAAAAGCAACGAGTCATGGATCCTATCGAACCCATTCATACAGAGCCAGTACACGATGTCCCTCAACCACCTCGCAGATCTAGTAGGGTCTCCCATCCTCCCGATAGATACTTAGGTATACTAGAAGAGGATACCGAGGAAATGTTCCTAGTGGGAGATAGGGATCACATACAAGATCCCAAAACCTATGACGAGGCGATATCTGATATCGATTCCGAGAAATAATTGGAGTTAGACTCCATGCATTCCAACTAAGTCTGGACCCTAGTAGATCCACCAGAAGGTATTGTACCTATTGGATGCAAATGGATCTACAAAAGGAAGATAGGTTCGGATGGAGAGGTAGAGACCTATAAGGCAAGGCTTGTGGCGAAAGGGTATAGTGATGCAGGACGGAAGTACGGATTGAAATACAGAGAGAAAGAAGAGAGGAAGAGGGGAAGAAGAAGTGAAAGAGGAAAAGAGGAGGAGGAAGAAGAAGACCAATTTTTCATTCATTAATTCATTAAACCCCAAAAAATCAGGATGGACCCATATATATAGGGTCACAAAATAACAAATAACCCCTACAAATAAAATAATTCCAAAAAGCTCCTAAAATGACAATATGCAAATAAACCCAAATAACAATATGCAAATAAACCCAATCAACATAAAATAAATCAATCTAAAAAAAAATCAGGCTGGCTGAATCGGCTGGAACCCGCTGAGCTGGCTGGATCCTGTGGCGACCGGCTGACCTGGCACTGGTGTCCGCACCAACTAGCTGATGCAGGACGGAAGTACGGATTGAAATACAGAGAGAAAGAAGAGAGGAAGAGGGGAAGAAGAAGGGAAAGAGGAAAAGAGGAGGAGGAAGAAGAAGACCAATTTTTCATTCATTAATTCATTAAACCCTAAACATCAGGATGGACCCATATATATAGGGTCACAAAATAACAAATAACCCCTACAAATAAAATAATTCCAAAAAGCTCCTAAAATGACAATATGCAAATAAACCCAAATAACAATATGCAAATAAACCCAATCAACATAAAATAAATCAATCTAAAATAAAATCAGGCTGGCTGAATCGGCTGGAACCCGCTGAGCTGGCTGGATCCTGTGGCGACCGGCTGACCTGGCACTGGTGTCCGCACCAACTCTCCTCGGGTGGAAAGAAGTCGACCTCGACGAAAACGGCTCGGTAAAGCCCCGGTAGTACTCCAACAAGTCCGGGTCAATTGGCGGTATCTCCTCGCGCTGGATCCAAGTGTAGCCGGACCTTGGTCGTCCTCGCCAATGAACCAGGAAATGTTGGATGCCTCCATCACTGGTAAAAACTATTTGCTCGGCTAAAATAGAATCAATATACTCTTTTTGTGCTCGATGGAGGGTAAAAGGAAACGAAGATCGCATGGAATCAATAATAGGATAAACATCAGGCGCAGGAGAGTGTGCAGCAAAAGAGTCATCAGGGATTGCAACCAAATCTTTAATATTAATAGTAAGGCTATGACCGAAATCAAATGGAAAGTCAATGGCATAGGCGTCAGTGCCATCCTTGTGCAACACCCTGAATGGTCCAATACTAAGAGACTGCAATTCCATAAGATGGATCATTACGTAACCCCAAGTTTGAAATTCTTTAGCACGGAAATCAGCTTGCATCTTATGCTGAGCAGTACATGCATGAATGCCCTTATGGATTTCCTGATACAACTTATGAATGTGTTGTGTAAATGCATATGCAGGCTCAGAAATCCTAACATCAATTTCGATGGGTTGTGCGAGGGCATATCCAACTACACTCATGGTAGACTGGTCAGACTCGTTATCTGACTGTGCAAGCGAGCTAGGTGGAGTGTGGGTGCATCCTAGGGTTTCAGGTTTGTCATCACACTCTTCCTCAATATCCTGAATGTCATCGAGGTTTGGTTCATAGATTTGCTCCTCTAAGTCATCTATGTCACCACCCTGCTCTTGCTGAGCAATAACGAAAAATTTGTTCGCACATTGGGAGGTAACGTGACCAAAACCTTGGCATTTGTAACACCGAATTTTGGAATGTGGTTTGGGAGGCTCACCAAGCATTCCCTTGCCATTAGTGTCTCGGCCTGTGACATGGGCAATAGGAGGGGGCCTATGAGTAGTGGACCCTACAGAAGGTTTGGACCCTAAGGAATTAAGGCCGGTGGGAGTGCTCCGTGTGTCAGGGCGCCTTACAAATGTGGACTTAGTGTTCCATCGGTTTAGGAGATCGTCTTGGTAGTTAAGGGGCAGGTATTTTTCTTTAAGTCTCTCTTTCATCTCTACCCAATCAGTTATTTCATGTTGATGTCTCCTAGCTAATAGTTGTTCAGTGTTTTGCCAAAACAGCTTAGCTCGACCAAGGAGTTTCATTCTAGCGAATCGAACTTTTTTGTTCTCAGACAGATTGTACCACTCAAAGAAGTGGTCCATTTCGTGTAACCAATCGGAGAAGACTTTCGGGTCAAGACGACCGTCAAAAGTGGGGGCTTCCACCCTAATGCCTCTCATTACGTCTTCATCAGGGTCACGAAGAGCTCTGGGTTCTACTTTATGTCGGTAACCTCTATTCATATTAGGAAAGGGACCTGGTCCTCTAGGGCGAGGGTAGGCATAATGGTGACCTGGAACATGCCTATTATCAAAGTTGTTTGCTTGGACTTGGGCATTGGTATTTTGGACTTGAGCATTAGTTTTTTGGACTTGGGCATTAGTGTTTTGGACTTGAGCATTAGTGTCTTGGATAGCTTTTAATAGGGCTTCGATTTTGGAATCCATGCCTAATTGGGACTCAGGATGAGATGCGTCACGACCACTACGTAGATGCATAAAATGAATGTCAAAATGTATGATCCGACCAACTATAAATGTTCCTAAGTAGACCTAATGCATGAAATGAATTCAAAATTGCAAAGTAGATACTTAATATAATCGGAAGCTAACTCAAGCAATTGAAATTGGCTTTGAATTACGTAACAAATTCAGATAAGTAGTTGCAGTCAAATAGTACTAGTTTTCAGTGTGTTGCAGGATTGCACAGAGCCTCAAAGAACTTCCAAAGATTAGGTAGCCCTACAATTAATAACAAAGACAGGCCACTACTAGGGTTTTGGGGTTGTTTGGAGTGGATGTGTTGAATTTTAGGAAGCAATATCAATAGAGCACATAAGAGTTAATTAATTCTAAATTTAGACAAACAAATAAAATTTGCAGTAAGGAAGAAACCTGACCTGGGTTGGGGCGACGATCAGATGCAAATAGCGCGAATCGGGTCTGAGCACAGCAACTCGGGGGACTTGATATCAGCAACTTGGGGGCCAGAGCTGATTGAGGCCTGTGCTTGCCGAAGATGTTCCAGCTGAGATGATGCTGGGAAGAAGGTCACGGCGTTGCAGGGTCCGGTGGTGGTGGTCGGAGCAACTGTTGGCAGGGAGGAGCTGATGCAGGACGGTTGGAGCGGTCTGCGGTGATGACTGTCAGAGCCGACAGTGGTGGTGCAGCAGTCGACGGCGGCGACGGCAACGCGGCGGCGCGGCGGTGAGAGCAACCCGGCGGCGCGGCGGTGCGGCAGCAACTTAGTAGCGGCGAGCGGCAGTAAAGAGTTGCAGGGGCAGCGCGCAGCGCAGGGGTGCAGCAGCAGGCGTGGCAGCGGCGGTGGGGAGCGAGCGGGGAGCGCTGACAGCAGTGGAAGGCCGAAGTTGACGGTGGTGGGAGGGCGGAAAACGGTGGTGGTGGTGGACTCGGCCGGGCCGATGAATGCCGGCGGAGTGACACAACTATGGTAGAGGAAAGAGACGGGAGATGTGGTGACGCGGAAGAATTGACGGCGGCAGCGGTGGCGGTGGGCGGAGGTGTTGACGGCGGAGAGGAAACAGTGTGGGGTTGACGGGGGACGGTGGTCGGAAGAGAAGAAGAAAACGAAACCAGGGAATCGGGAAAATAAAAAAGGAAGGAGGAAACCTCTCGCACGTGCGCGACTTACGCGTCACGTGCGTCAACCAGTTTTTTTTTTTTTTTTTTTTTTTTAACTCAAGTCGGGTTGTCGGGTTATCGGGTTAACAGACCCAACCCACTAGGACAGTCCGACCCGCAATTTTTTTTTTTTTGAAATGACTCGGGTTAATGGATAATGGGTTAACGGGCTAACGGGTGCAGACCTTACCCGTACTGTAGATCATCTTCAACCTTCAACCGTCCGCTCGCTTCCGCCGGATCTCGCCTGATTTTGCGGCGGTGGTTGCGGGGAGGTGTTGCGCCGGCGGAAGAGGGTGCTGGTGCAGCAGTGATCGGGGCGGCGACGTCCTTCACTTGGATCCGGCCACGGTCGGTGGCAGCAAAATGCTTTCGAGACCTCCGGGAAGCACGGCGGCGACCGAAGGCGAATCGGCGGCGATCATAGGTAAATCGGCGGCGCGGCGAAACGGTGGCGGTGGATGATGCTTTCACAGTGATAGGAGGCCGGCTTATTTGCCTCCCGGGCTGCCTTGGGGGTTTCCGGCGACCGAGCCTTCCTTCTCTGCGTGAGATCCGATAGAGGAGGACGGCCAAGAAAGGGTGAGAGCGTCGGAGGCAGCGGCGGAGGGAAATGAAGGCGGCGACGGCGTCTTGCGAAGGAGCTCTGTGGATCGACGCCGGGTAGCAGCCGACCGACGGGAGGGTTTCACTTCTTTTTTCTTCACAGCGGGTGAGGTGATGAATAGGGAAGAGAATAAGGAAGAAATGGAGTGACCCTTCTTCTTCGGGGTGCGTGCCGTGCGACGACCTTCCGTGCGTTCCGGCGTTTGCGGTGCAAATGATCTAGCAAAATACAGGTGAGGAAAAGGCCGAAAAGGAATCGGCGGGGGTCCGTCCATAAACCGGATCCTTCGACTTCAGCAACAGAGGCAAAGTCAGCCCTGCTCTGATACCAAAGCTGATGCAGGACGGAAGTACGGATTGAAATACAGAGAGAAAGAAGAGAGGAAGAGGGGAAGAAGAAGGGAAAGAGGAAAAGAGGAGGAGAAAGAAGAAGACCAATTTTTCATTCATTAATTCATTAAACCCTAAACATCAGGATGGACCCATATATATAGGGTCACAAAATAACAAATAACCCCTACAAATAAAATAATTCCAAAAAGCTCCTAAAATGACAATATGCAAATAAACCCAAATAACAATATGCAAATAAACCCAATCAACATAAAATAAATCAATCTAAAATAAAATCAGGCTGGCTGAATCGGCTGGAACCCGCTGAGCTGGCTGGATCCTGTGGCGACCGGCTGACCTGGCACTGGTGTCCGCACCATATAGTCAGCGCGAGGGCATTGACTATCAGGAGACCTTTTCACCTGTAGCCATGCTGAAATCCATCCGAACATTGCTTGCAATTGCATCATTTCATGATTATGAAATCTGGCAGATGGATGTGAAAACTGCTTTCCTGAATGGATATCTTGATGAAAATATCTATATGGAACAGCCTTTGGGTTTCACTTCCAGTGATGAAGATCACAAGGTCTGCAAGCTGCAAAGGTCCATCTATGGACTAAAGCAAGCATCTCGGAGTTGGAACACTCGTTTTGATGACGCAATCAAAACGTTTGATTTCATCAAAAACGAAGAGGAACCGTGTGTTTACAAAAGGGTTAGTGGGAGCACTGTCGTATTTCTCGTACTGTACGTGGACGACATCCTCCTGATAGGGAATGATATTCCCATGCTAACCTCGGTCAAGGTCTGGCTGTCAAAAGAATTCTCCATGAAAGACCTTGGGGAAGCATCCTATATTTTTGGAATAAAGGTCTATAGAGATAGATCTAAAAGGATGCTTGACCTTTCACAGAAGATGTACATAGAGGAGGTGCTGAAGAGGTTCAGCATGGAAAACTCCAAGAGGGGTCTCTTACCCCTAAGGCATGGAATTCATCTCTCCAAGAAGATGTGCCCCAACACATCTGAAGAGATTCAACGCATGAGCAAGATACCATATGCATCAGCAATAGGGAGCCTCATATATGCCATGCTATGTACATAACTTGATATAGTACATGCTGTGAATGTCACGATCATATGTCAATCAGATCCAGGCAAAAAGCACTGGATAGCTGTGAAGAACAATCTTAAGTACTTGAGAAGAACTAAGGACATGTTCTTGGTCTTTGGGAGAAGATCAGAGTTAAAGGTAGAAGGATGCACACATATTGATGATAGAAAGTCTACATCAGAATATGTGCAATGGTGGTTTAGTAAATTGGAAGAGTTCCAAACAACCGATCATTATAGATTCTACCTTAGAAATTGAATGTTAAGCTGTATCTAAGGGTGCAGTGGAAACCTTCTGGTTAAAAGTTCATTGCAGAGTTAGGTGTAATGTCATTAGATGCCATAATACTTTACTGCGATAACATTGGCACCATAGCACTAGCTATGGAGCTAAGGTCTCATCAGAAGTCCAAGCACATAGAGCGGCGCTTCCACCTCATACGCGACTATGTTGAGAAGAAATATGTAGAGGTGCAGAGAGTAGACTCCGCGGATAACGTGGCAGACCCGTTCACTAAGCAGCTAAGTCAGCAAAAGACTGAATCCCACCTTGAGAAGATGGGGCTTAGATATATGACTGATTGGCTTTAGTACAAGTGGGAGATTGTTAGATGTATGCCCTAGAAGCCAATTTGGCTGACGCATTATTTTATTCTAGGACATAATTTTGCACTTGACTATTTATTATTGAATAAATAAAAGGCATCTTTTTCATTCATGTTCTTATGTGTCCATGAATCGTCCAAGGAATTAATAAGATGATGACGCATATTCTCAAGAGTTGAGAATTTGAGGCATGTGTCATTGGTGATTAATTCCTGAATTGCTCCTGATCGATGGATCATCACGAGGACGGTGATTGATCCGCTGAGATTAGGGCACATATTGCTTTCTTTGAGGGACGAGTCTTGAGTCCACAGTGTAGGGACACTGGAGCAATTGTGCAAGTGCTTGTTAGAGAACAAGGGTACTGAGCGTGACCAACACAAGAAGTCACTTGGATGTCTATCCACTCGTCAGTGACTTGCTTGATGTTGCAGTAGTGTGACTGGTCCTTTGACCTGTGATGCTTCGGCTACTCACAGTGAGGTTATTGTAGTTTGACTGCACAAATACATGGTCTCTAGCCATATGGGTCCATGCAGTGTAGATTGGCTGCAGTAGGTTCACTGTAGGAGTAGGGTATGCATCTACAAGGAATCTATCGACCTTGATAGATAAGGAGAGATCCTATGTGATTTATAAGACTGAGTTCGTAAGACCTCGGCCGGGGCAGATTGCACAGTGGAGAAAGAGTTCTCCACTCTCGAACTTAAGTCGAATAAATCTTGACATATGACAGACGAAGGGGTTTGACGAGTTATCCATGACCTCCGTCTTGTAGGGATCTACGATAGAAGGACTGTATCACATGATAACTGCACCTAGAGGTTCATCATTCTATTCTGCTGGGTAGCCACTACATGCTGCTAGGTGTCACTGGTGGATGGTGGGACTCATAGGGATTATCTTGATGATCGATAAATCCTAATGAGTAGAGTTGGAATCGTTCCGACCCATTGAAAGGAGTTTTCAATGATATTGTGATAGAGAGCACAATATATCTCACTACCAGTCAGAGTAGAACCTATGGGGTCGCACACACTAGAGGCATTGACCGATCCGATGGTTGAATCGTGATTAGGAATCACAAGTAATCAATTCGATTGATAATAAGTTGAAGAAGGAACAAAGGGAATTAATTAATTGGACTTAAAACAAAAGTCCTACTTGGAGTTGGATTCTTGGAGTCCTAATTGGATTAGGACTGGGATTCCTACTTGGATTGGGATTCCTACTTGGACTGAAAATCCTATTTGGAGTAGGACTAGGATTCCTACATGGAGTAGGATTTCTATAATCCTAATTAGATTAGGAATTTTGAATTAAATTTGGATTCCTACTTGGAGTAGGATTTCTAGAGTCCTAATCGGATTAGGACTTCGAATTCAAATTAGAGTCCTAATTGGATTAGGACTAGAATTAAATAAATCCTAATGGAATTAGGACTTCTTAAGTCCCAATTAATTATTAATCTAATGAATCAAGATGACTCCTAATTAGATTAGGATTGAAGGGTTCAATTGAGTCATGGCTCATCAAGTTCTAATTGGATTAGGACTTACCTAGATTAAAACCCAAATTGGTTCACCCTTGGTCCAAACCTAATTAGATTAGGACCTAACCAAGAGTGACCTTCCTAATCCTCCTTAGAGGAGGATTAGGTTAACCATGAAGGAGGGGCACACGCCCCTCCTCCTTTTCCTTGCTTGGTGCGGCAAAGAAGAGGGGCCGGCGCCCCTCTTGGAATTTAATCAAGGAGCTCCTACAAAGTAGGAGCTCCACATGCTATTTAAGAGGAGGCGTGGGGCTGACCTAGGGCATTCATTGAAGCCCTCTCCCTCTCCAATTCGTGGCCCCCTCTCCTCCCCTTTCCTTGGTTCAGCCGCAAGCAAAGGAAGAAAAAAAAGGTGGCCTCTTCATCCTCCCTTCTTCCTTCCAACGCAGGGAAAAGAAAGAAGGCTGCAGGGGCTTTGATCTTCTTCCTCTCTTCATCCTTCTTCTTCCTCCTCCCAAGCACAATCAAGGGTTGATTAAAAGGGAGGACATCAGCCATCAAAGTTATCTCTGCAAGGGAGCTAGCACCCCGGGGAGATAGAAAGCTTGGATCGGTTCCTGCTTCGTGTGGATACCCGTAGAGGCCGGGCACTTGAACGGCTTCAAGCGAACCTTCATCCAAAAACCACGATCATCAGTTTGCGGTGATCATCTACCCGCACAAGGTGAAGATCTGATCTTCTAATGTTCTTAAAAAGTTTTTAATCCTTATCTATCTACGAACGATTTTAAACAACGTTCATGCGATGAACGGTTGATCCCGTGCATGCCTCTTCCGCTGCATCTGAAATTGTTGAAATTTTTCTGCGGCATGGGCGGGTATTCTAACACAATGAAGATCCCCTTCCTTGTTTATCTTAATTTGGTGTTCGAAAGAAAATATTAATTCATTCATTATACATATTTCAAACTTATTTTGCATGAGCATAGTAGAATCTCCATATAAATTTTCATTAGTAGAACCAAAAATGATGCCATCAATGTATGCTTTGAGCAAGCAAGATATCACAAATTCTTCTTTTTAATGCATAGATTTATCATTATTACTTTTTATCAAAAAGTTACTCAAACTTTTATATCATGCTTTTGATGCTTGTTCCAAATCATATATTGCTTTATCATATTTGTAATGAGTGTTTTCAAATAAGGTGGTTATTTTACATAGATCTTTTTAATGAAATAACCACATAGGAGTGCATTCTACACATTCATTTGACAGAATATAAAGCTCATAAAGCAAGCAAATGATAATGGTGATCTTTACTTCTAATCATGCAAGAATTTCATCAAGATCTATTTCATCTTTTCTTGATTTAGTCTTTTAGTAGTCATCAATTTTTCTTCATTAATTGCATTTCTGAAAAACTCAATTTGGTTCTAATTATTAACAAGTTTTCAGATTGTTATATACAAAAGATTAACCATATACATATATAATTTGATTTTAGTATCTTGATAATAAATCATTAGTCTCATAAAGAATAAAATGAATTGATATTTCTACAACTAGAATCTTTTCATTGAATGTTCTATATGCATTGCTTGGTGAATGATATCCAATGATAGAAATATCTTTATCAAATTTGGCATTATTTTCAAAAGATCATATCAAGCATAACATATACTACTGAAAAATATGAAAGATATGCAATAGATCATTTTTTATTTTTCAGAAGATCAAATGGAGTTTTCATCAAAAAATAGATCTAATAGAAACCATATATATGACAAGCAATGATGATAGCTTTTAAAAAAAATATTTAAGTAGATGACTATCATACAACATTGCCTTTTTCATTTCTTCAAGGATTCTATTAATCCTATTTTACTTATGGTGTTCTTGGTGCAGAAACAATTGTATTCAATATTATTTTCTGTGCACAGCTTAATACAAAATTGGTTTTCAAAACTATGCCATGATACTTCTTTATTTTCATAGTTTGCAAACCTTTTTCATTTGAACCCTTTTTGTGAGTTTGTGCTAATGTAGAAAATATTTCAATTTGAGTGCCAAGAACAGAACTAATGTAAGCTTTTGAAAACTTAGTAATGGAAACAACACCTTTAGATTTAGAAATTGATTTTTGTTTGTTTTCTTAGTTAACATGCATAGCAAACTTTGATCTTTCAGAAGATAATCTAAGTAAGCCAATGACAAGGTCTTTTGAGATTAAGTACATACTAGCATGAGTTGATTTTATATGCTAAAGATGGTTTCTTTAATCTTGGTATTCATAGTGCATATATTCAAAGGCATACCAAGTATACATTTTCATATCTATGATCGATAAACAATAATGCCATGGATAAAAACTCTCAATCAAGCATATAGAGAATTTATAAGTTATTCTTAATAAATTGATTAATCATTTAGCAACTTATCCAATAGTGAGTAAAGCATACTATAAAATGAAGTGATTTGATTATATTTTCAAAAGTATTTTCTATATTACAAAATTGATCAATACTTGCAATTCATATTTTAATCAAATACTAAAGCAAAAAATAATGATGAGATGCAAGGATTACTGATTTCATTATTATTATTATTATTATTATTTTAAAAAATTACTTTTCATAAGTATATTTTAAGTTTCATTTTTTGACGTGTGTCTAGAACACCCATTTGTATGAAAGTTCTATTTGTTCCATGGATATCTTGGCACACCTATGTCTACATCCTCATATTTTCATTTTGGGTACCCAAGTTTGCTTGGGTCCTTGAGAGTTAGGACATATGGTTCCTTTTGGAACCCAAATTTGTTTAATTGTAATAATTTTACCACTTGATTTAATTATGTTAGAACGATAGGTAAAGTTGTTATGCCCATTCTTTTCATGTTTGAAATAAGTTATCTTATTTAATAGTTTGCTTGGTGAATTGATAACCTTTTTCTCTAGAGATTTATTGTTAAGTAAAGGAGTCAAGCCAAGTTTTGATTTATCATAAGCAACATATTGGCTTTCAAACATCATTTTTAATCGTTCTGAACTTACAGTAAATTTGTTAATAAAAGATTTTAATTGATTAATTTCTTTACTTAAGTTTTGATTTGTTTTGATTAAGCTATGATTTTTCTGAATCAATTCTTCTGAAATTAACCTTAAGCTTTTATTTTCATAATTTAGTTTGTCTTGTATTTCAGCAATAGAATTCTTTCTTTTGAAATTTCCAAATTTAGCTTTTTAAGATTTTTATTTTTCATAGCTAATTTTCTACATTCACCATACAAATCATGAAAAGCATTTAAAAGTTCATCATAAAAAAATTCTTCTTGAAAATCATTTGATGTAAAAGTAGATTCAGATTTTACCTTATCTTCTTGTGCCATAAAGCAAAAGTTAGTTACCTTTTGTAGTTCTTTGGAGCTAATATCATCATTGTTGCTCCTAGCTTTCATTTTCTTGCTTGACTCTTCCTTGGTCAAAACTTTCTTCCTTTTTATCTCTTTCTTTCTTTCTTCTTGCTTCCTCTTCTTCTTTGTCTTTAGGAAGCTTTTGAATATTTCGGTGTTTGGGAATGGATCCTTATTTCCATCACCGAACTCTTTGTTTTTTGAACTGATCTGCCTTTTAGACTGTTCTTCTCTAGGAGTCGACTCGGACAAATTGGGAGTCGACTCGGCTAATGTGGAAGATTCTGCAATCTCATTGTTAGTACGCAATTGAAGCACATGTGAGCTAATCTGAGATTTATCATAAATAATTGTTAAAGTATCCCAGATTTTTTTAGCAGATAAGCATGCAGAAATCTTATGAAATATAGATTCATGGATAGCACAATATAGAAAGTTCATAGCGTTAGCATTCAATTGTGCTAACTCTTTTTCATTGACATTTTGAGAGAGTGTGTGAGGTCCATCTATAATGATATTCCATATTTTATAGTTTTGTGATTGAACAAAAATTTTCATTCTAGTTTTCCATTGAATATAATAAGTTCCATCAAACAGTGGAGGTCTGTTTATGGAAAGTCCCTCGGTAAATAATATGTTATGTGGGGTTGTCATAATCTTTAGCTCTAGTCGGTTAAGACTATAATTAATAGAAGAGCACTTGCTCTGATACCACTTGTTGCCTAAGGTGACAACCCAAGAGGGAGGGGGGTGAATTGGGTCTTTTAAAAACTTTTCAACTACTTCTAATCTTTTAGAGTTAATTAAGCTAAGTTGTATGGATGCATAGTGGAATTTAAACTTAGCAAGAGTATGATTCTAATCTAATCAACTATTAAGCAGCGGACTCAATAAAAGATTAGTCTAAGTTTGCCCAAGTATGCAATTCAATACAATGAGTCTTAATGCTGTTGTATTGAATGAGACTTGATTAAGTAAATTGAATATGTTGCAATTAAAGGATGCACAGTGAAGAGTTAAGCAAGCAATTTATCTAAGTAAGTAAGTGAGTGAGGAAGTTAGATAACAAAGAGCATCACAGACACAATAAAAGTATAGTGGTTCGGTGCATCCCAGCACCTACATCCACTCCCCAAGACCTCTTGGAAATTTCACTATAATCCCTCAGATTACAGCCGGTTGTTTTACAAGCTCACAACCCAACTTGTTGTTTTGCGAGATCACAACGAACTCGGTCGGTTTTTACAGGCTCACCGACTAGAACCTACTGATTGTTTTCACGGGCTCATAATCCAACCCAGTTGGTTTTCCCAAAGGCTCACCAACCACAACCTTACAACGATTGTTTTCCGGGTTCACAATCAACCCAGTTGGTTTTTCCAAAGGCTCACCAACCACAACCTTAACACCGCTGGTTTTTCCTTTGGCTCACCAACAAACCTTAACCCCTTGATTCAATCCCTTGATTGAATCAAGTTACAAGATATTAGACTAAGAATTTAAAGCAAATACAAGCTTCTTAATTAAGCAAATACTGCAAATATAAACAAATAGAGTAAAGAGAAGCCCTCAAACGAGTTTTGAAGATGAAGGAACTCGGCTTCTTCTTCACTTGTCCCTCTTCTGATTTGGCACGAGGTAGAGGATCACTGAGGTAGCACACAGTTAAAGAGGAAGCTTTGGGATTCACTTGGATGCTCTTCTTCTCTCTATTTTGCTTTGAATGGCCCTTTTGTGCTTTTGGGAGATTTTTCTTTGAGATCTCTTTCCTAAGTGTTCATTCCCACTTCCATACCTTCTTCCCCAGCTCTCCTCTTGATTTTATAGCTTTAGATGGCGTGAAAACAAAAATCTAGCCGTTAGAGACAAAAATAGAGCCGTTGGACACAGTCTGTACCTCCTGACAATATTTCCGTTGGGATCGGAGTCAACTCGCGCGATCTGGAGTCGACTCGCCTGTTGCAGGAGTCGACTCATGTTTTTCTGGAGACGGCTCGGCAACTGTTCTGGATTTGAATTAAAGTGCTGTCTTGACTTGGAGTCGACTCGACTGAACCTGGAGTCGACTCCCCAATGTCTGGAGCTGACCTGGCACTTTTGGAGACGACTCGTTCTAAGGAATCCAGAGAAGTTGCTTTCAAATTTGCTCACTCGAGTCGACTCGGATATTCTGGGAGTCGACTCGGCACTCAGAGCCCGAACTCCCGATCTTCTGTCTGTTGACTTGTGCCGTCTCGGAGTCGACTCGAACTGTCTCGGAGTCGACTCGGCTCTCAGAGATGAAAATAGAGTCTTCTGCCTTTTGGACTTGCGCTGCCTTGGAGTCGACTCGAGCTGTCTTGGAGTCGACTCGCCTCTCAGAGACGAAAATACCGTCTTCTGTCTTTTGGGTTGCGCTGCCTTGGAGTCGACTCGAACTGTCTTGGAGTCGACTCGGCTCTCAGAGACGAAAAAATACAGTCTTCTATCTTTTGGGGTTGCGCTGCCTTGGAGTCGACTCGAATTGTCTCGGAGTCGACTCGAATTTTCGAGGAGTCGACTCGAGAACTATTCTTTTGAATTTTTTTTTAGAGTTTGCTCCTCCAACTTGAATACTTTTAAACTTGAAACTTGGGCCAATGAAGTGTGTTTTTCTTCCAACTCTTCTTGAGAGCTTTTGAGGCCTTCTTGTGTTTTTCCTTGCAAAATCAATTATCTTTCTTCTTGCAACACAAACATTAGTATTTATACTTCAAGATTTTGTGATCATCAAAATCAATCTTTAAATCAATCTTTGGGTCATCATAGAGTGTGTTGTAGACGGACAGTTGATTGAATCCCTTGATTTGATGGACCCTATTTATCGGGATAATTAAAGATGCGCTGCGTCTGGCTGAAGACGTTAAACTAAGTGCTTGTTGGGAGGCAACCCAATTCTCATAGGTCATGTTTGAACATTTGCTTGTCGCATTTTTTTCAGGAGTCCTCATATTACTGATGCAACTAAGGTAAAATGCTTCTATTCTCCATATACATCATATTTTTGTTCAAAATAAAATAACATAAAATTAAAAAATAATAATAATAATATAATATTAAATTTTAAAAAATATTGAGGACAATGTCTGATCTAAGTTGGGGGGTATAAGATTCGAATTTTTTAAGAAATATTTCGCATTTTCAGATTTTTGAATAAGTTTTTCGAAAAAAAACCTAATTTCTATACCTTAGTGCTAAAATGATAAACACACGAAGTATATAAAATCTAAAAAAGTCCAATGACTAGTCAAGAGTGAGACAATTTGAGTTCTTTTAAAAGTTCTTTTAGCGAGTTGTAAGATAATTTTTACTTTGGAATTTCACAACACATATGGCTTGCACTTCTAAGGGTTAGGTTCAACATTATGTTGTTAAGTCTGGTAGCAACCTTGAGTCCTGATGAATCATTCCTATCTAATTCACTATTATCCCATATTTATTAAAAAAAAGAGTGAATTTAGTCAGGTACATCGAAAAGGGCTACCTATTGTCAAAGTTCAGCGGGCTTGTGATGATGAACCCAAGCATAGGTCCGTAGGGGAGTCTTGATGTCCAACACCTTATGCCATCTGGTATGGGAGTTGTTGACTGAATGCTCACTACATGGAAGAATCATTACAAGAGTAAAAGTGCATAATTTATAAATAAAACAAATATATATATATAAAATAAAAAAAAAAGAAAAAATAATATTGACCTTGAAAAAGACGATAGTGTGAAAGCCGTCATTGTAAAAATTCGAGTAAACTGGAATATTACAGATAAAGCCTATGAGGTATTAAAGTTAACATCCACAACTCTCGAAATTCTGCAAGATAGGATGATTTTGAATCAGTGAATAGGTCTTATCTGACCAATTCTTGGAAACTACTAGCTTTAGCAGTATTTTGGGGGATCTAAAGCCTTAGCTTGTGTATGGTCCAGATTTCACCGAGCATCCAAGTATAAATAAGTCTTACAACTCTCTAACAGAAACTTAATGACTTCAACTTAAATTGCATACTGACCTAGGATTCGAGCTGACTTAGTAATTAAAACTTTGTGTGCTTTTGAAATTCTTGGCACTTATGCATTTGAAATTAGATCTTATGATGCGGTTGGATCCACTAGACCGCCTCGGACTTAATCATTTGGTTATTTTTGCTTTTGAGTCCTTGATGTTAATTTTATTTCAGCATAGCCTTGCTCGGGTTAGCCGACTTGGCCTTTATTAGAATCGCTTTGGGTTTAGTTGTTTCTTGAATTCAATTAGATCAAGTCAAGTTAAGGGGTCAGGTAGCCACCTATAAATAGATGTGGTGAGCACCTATTTCAGCATGCAAAAATTAATTGAAAGGCTTTTGCCCTAGCTCTCTTCCCTTCTCTCTTCTCTTCTTGCGACGCCTTCCCCCTCTCCCTAGGCCGCCGTCCAAGGCCGCCGCCCCCTCCTTCATCCGGCTGCACCACCTCTGTCCCGAGAGGCCAGCCACCTTCTCCCTCTTCTTCCTCTCCTCCTTGATCCCTTCCAGCCTCTACAAACAACTCCATCCCGTCGGATTATCAGCCCGTCCTTCCCTACGCAGTCATCAGTCGAAGGCTGATATCTCAAGATCTCGATGTCATCTCTAGACCCACAACCTACCGCTGGAAAGCTAATGCGGAGATCTACAACATATCCAAAATTGAGATCGATCTGACGGACGGATCTTCAAAAATTATGTCTGCAATCAGGTCGGAACCATCCTTCCAGAAATCAAGAAGAGTCAAGAATCTTGAGATACGGATCAAATTCTATCGGATCGCATCAATTTGGTATCAGAGCAGTTCAATCCTTGGCCTTGGAAGATGGTGAACACTCGCTCTACAACCTCGAAGCAGCAAGAAGCGGCATCTTCAAGGGGCGTCGACCCACATCAAGAAGGCTCGCGATCACCCGCGGCCTCGGCGGACCTGAGACCCGATCTTGATTCCACCGACCGTCTCTTGGAGTTCTTGCGTGGGAATCAAACAACTATGCAGCAGAGCCAACAACAATTGATGGAGAAGATGGATACCATGCAACGCCATATCGAGATGATGTTGCAAGTATTGCTAAATCAGCGGCAAGAAACTCCACCGGGGGGAGCTCCGCGTCGGACCCGGGTGGAATCTCCGGCCCCTACCCGTGGACGACCAGGACAGAGGGGACCCCCTCCTCGTGAGCCTCTCCTTCCCAACCCACCAGAGGAGATGCGGCTGGACCAAGGAGAAGATCGACCTAGACCTCGACCCGAGCTCATACCGATTGGCGCACGCGCTAGGGCTCGGGGGATGAGCCCGATTGGCATCGACGACGGGTCGGATATGGAGGATGACCCCATCCAGAATTTTCAGATGAGGAACCAGCGTGTGGGGGAGTACCCACGCCGAGGATATGAACGAGATCGGGACCGTAATGGAGATCGAGAGGGAGAAAATCGCGGACTGACTCTTAGGCTGAAATTTCCCAAGTTTAAAGATGGCGATCCTCTCGATTGGGTGCATCGAGCTGAGCGGTTCTTTCACTACCATGGCACAGCGGAGGACCAAAAGGTATTGATCTCATCTTTTTACCTAGAAGAGACCGCCCTGCGATGGTTTCAAACCGCCGAATGAGCCCGACCTTTCAACGGTTGGGAGGATTTTTCTGCAGCAATTTGTCGGCGTTTCGGCCCTACCGAGTACGATGACTTCCAGTCTATGCTATCAAGGGTCACCCAAAAGACTACTGTTAGAGCCTTTCAAGAGGAGTTTGAGAAGATCAGCAACCGACCGGTGGGGTGGAGCGACTCCGCGCTGAAAAGCATATACCTCGGAGGACTTCGTGTCGACATTCAAGCCGAGGTGAGGACTTTGCGGCCACAATCTCTGGAGGATGCCTTTGCCTTGGCCCTAATGGTGGAAGAGAAGATCAAGACCACTCGATCAGCGGCACGGGGCAGCTGGACCAACCCTCGGGCCGGCCAAACCACAGGGGCCGACGACGGTTGCAGCAGCCAACAACGGCCAGCCGAGAGCGCCGACGGTTGCAGCAGCCAACACAGGGCCGAGGACCCCTCTTCGCTTGTCAGGTGACGTCAAGAGGGTTGAGCGTCCACCCGGGAGGACCTTGACACCAGCACAAGTGGAGGAACGTCGAGCAAAAGGCCTATGTTTTCGCTGCGACGAGAAATTTACACCGAGACACCGGTGTGCGCGGCCCGTCGGAGCGGTGATGTTGATCAACGGATTGGAGGACGAGGCCGTGGCTGAAGATGGTGATGAGGTTGCTGAGCATGAGCCCCAAGATTTAGAGGCCGAGGAAGAGGACGTGCCACCTCAGATTTCATTACATGCCTACTCCGGATCGGCGACACCGAAAACGCTACGCGTGGACGGCATGATCAAAAGACGTGTGGTGCGTATCCTCATAGATACGGGCAGCACCCACAATTTTTTGGATGAGAGGCTCGTCAAACAGATCGGTCTCATAGTAGAGCCGACATTGGGCTTCGATGTGGCATTGGGTGACGGAGCCACGTTGAGGGCGGAGGGCATATGCCGAGGCATCACTTTGACGATCCAGGGCAGCCAATTCAAGCTCGATCTCTATCCGTTGGCATTACGAGGAGCTGATTTGGTTCTTGGTACGCAGTGGCTGCAGAGTCTTGGCCCGGTTACATTCAACTTCGCCGAGATGTGGGTGACTTTCAGACGGAGCGGACGGCAAGTTAGATTGGATGGCATTCGGCCTAGCCCAAGGGCTGCACTTCAGCCCCTAGTCGGCTTGCCCGGACCCGGCGCGCACAGCTACTTGATGCAGCTCTTACCTCTGTCGACGGAGACCACGATGGAGGCAGGTATACCTACTGATTTGGCTGCTCTCTTACAGGGGTTCGCAGATTTATTTGAGGAGCCTCATGGTCTTCCACCCGAGAGGGAGCACGATCATCACATAGAGATTGTACCGGGAGCAGAACCGGCGAATGTGAGGCCTTACCGCTACCCGCACGTTCAGAAGGAGGAGATCTCAAAGATGGTACGAGAGATGTTGGAGAGCGGCATCATTCAGCCCAGTAGAAGCTCATATTCATCGCCGGTGCTGCTGGTACATAAGAAGGACGGGACGTGGCGATTCTGCGTCGACTACCGGGCACTTAACGCGATCACCGTTAAGGACCGGTATCCGATTCCAGTCATCGAGGAGCTGTTGGATGAGCTTGCTGGTGCGGAATACTTCAGCAAACTTGATCTCCGTGCCGGATACCACCAGATCCGTGTCAGGCCCGAAGATGTGCACAAGACGGCGTTTCGGACACACGATGGCCATTATGAGTTTCGGGTGATGCCGTTCGGCCTCACCAATGCACCAGCGACATTCCAGGGGCTCATGAATGACATATTCAGACCATTACTACGACGGTATATCCTTGTATTCTTCGATGACATACTGGTTTACAGTCGTTCATGGCAGGAGCACCTAGAGCACTTAGAGGAAGTGCTGAAAATTCTGCACAGAAATCAATTGAAGGTAAAGCGATCCAAGTGCCTATGGGCCGAGCCGAAGGTCGAGTACCTAGGCCATGTCATCTCTGCTGTAGGTGTGGAGCCGGACCAAGCAAAGATACATTGCATGACCGAGTGGCCGCTACCCAAGAACCAAAAGGAGCTGCGAGGATTTTTGGGCCTAACCGGTTATTACCGCCGGTTTGTGGAGGGATATGGAAAGATCGCCACGCCACTGACCCTGCTGCTGCAAAAGGGCGAGTTTAGATGGACCGAGGCAGCGACGGAAGCGTTCGAGAAGCTCAAGGAAGCCATGACGACGGCCCCGGTTTTGGCGCTACCCGATTTCGCCAAACCGTTTGTAGTCGAGTGCGATGCTTTCGGTGCCGGTATTGGTGCTGTTTTGATGCAGGAGGGACGGCCAATTGCTTTCATGAGCAAGGCATTGTCCCCTAGGACCCGCTCGCTGTCCACATATGAGAGGGAGATGATGGCGGTCATCCATGCAGTCACAAAGTGGAGGCCGTACCTTATCGGCCGCCGATTCATCGTTCGGACTGATCAGCAGAGCCTTCCATTTTTTCTTGAGCAGCGCATACATACTCCAGCCCAGCAGAGGTGGGTGTCGAAGCTTCTCGGCTACGACTATGAGATGGTGTACAAAAAGGGCGCAGAAAATCGAGTGGCGGATGCACTATCTCGCCATCCCGAGTCCGGCGAGTTGGCGGCTTTGACTACGCCGGTTTTTCCTTTTATTTCAGACTTGAGGACCGCCACATGCCGGGATCCGAACCTAGTACAGATCCAGAGGGAGTTGGCAGCAGACCCGAGCAGTCATCCCGAGATGGAGGACCGAGATGGGTTGATTCTGGACCATGGGTTGATCCGCGTGCCCACCGATTCAGCCATGCGACAGGTATTGATCCAGCACTTCCATGATACTCCTTTTACTGGACACGAGGGATTTTTCAGGACTTACAAGAGGCTGAGCCAGAGCTGTACATGGGTAGGCATGAAGGCAGCGGTCAGAGCTTATGTACAGCAATGCGATGTGTGCCAAAGGGCGAAGGCGGATTCACTGCGACCTGCGGGTCTACTTCAGCCTTTACCGATTCCTGATCAGGTTTGGGAGGATGTGTCAATGGACTTCATTGAGGGGCTGCCATTAGTTCGAGGGTACTCAGTGATCATGGTCGTTGTGGACCGCCTCAGCAAGTATGCCCACTTTTCGGCGCTCGCACATCCATTTTCTGCTCGACGGGTGGCAGAGGTCTACATACGGGACATTGCTCAATTACATGGTATGCCTCGGACTATTGTTTCTGATCGTGACCACATTTTTGTTAGCGCATTCTGGCAGGCTTACTTCAAACAGCAAGGGACGAAGCTTGCCATGAGCTCGGCTTACCACCCTCAGACCGATGGGCAGACGGAGGTGGTAAACCGCTGCATCAAGCAGTACTTGCGCTGTATGATTGGTGATTGGCCCCGAGAGTGGCTTTCTTATTTACCTTGGGCCGAGTATTCGTACAACACCGCTTTCCACTCAGCCATAGGGATGACACCCTTTGAGGCGGTGTATGGACGAGTACCACCGACGCTGCGAGTTTATGATCCACTGTCACATGCGGACCGGACAGAGGTAGATTTTGAGCTCTTAGACCGCGATGCTACCTTACGGCGGTTAAAGTTCCACATAACGACTGCGCAGAACAGGATGAAGCAGTTGCATGATCGGAAGCACAGAGATCCAGTATACGAGGTGGGCGACTGGGTATACGTCAAGGTGCAGCCTTATCGACAGTTGACACTGCGGCCTATGGCGAACCAGAAGCTCTCTCATCGCTTCTATGGGCCCTTTCAGATATTGGAGCGCATTGGACCCGTGGCGTATCGCTTGGACTTGCCGACTACATCGAGAGTTCATCCGGTATTCCACGTGTCGCTTCTGAGGGCCCGGCTTGGACCCAAGACATCTGTCGGCCCAATCATACATGAGCCACCGGAGGACGAGATAGTGGAGCCGGTTCGAGTGCTGGCGAAGCGCAGAATACGAGTAGAAGGACGACTGAAAACCCAGATACTAGTGGAGTGGCTGGGGAGAGCAGCAGACCAGGCCACATGGGAGTTTGAGACTGAGATACTTGATCGTTTCCCTGACTTCCGACCTTGAGGACAAGGTTAAGGAAAGCGTGGTGGAGTGATGCGGTTGGATCCACTAGACTGCCTCGGACTTAATCATTTGGTTATTTTTGCTTTTGAGTCCTTGATGTTAATTTTATTTCAGCATAGCCTTGCTCGGGTTAGCCGACTTGGCCTTTATTAGAATCGCTTTGGGTTTAGTTGTTTCTTGAATTCAATTAGATCAAGTCAAGTTAAGGGGTCAGGTAGCCACCTATAAATAGATGTGGTGAGCACCTATTTCAGCATGCAAAAATTAATTGAAAGGCTTTTGCCCTAGCTCTCTTCCCTTCTCTCTTCTCTTCTTGCGACGCCTTCCCCCTCTTCCTAGGCCGCCGTCCAAGGCCGCCGCCCCCTCCTTCATCTGGCTGCACCACCTCTGTCCCGAGAGGCCAGCCACCTTCTCCCTCTTCTTCCTCTCCTCCTTGATCCCTTCCAGGCTCTACAAACAACTCCATCCCGTCGGATTATTAGCCCGTCCTTCCCTACGTAGTCATCAGTCGAAGGCTGATATCTCAAGATCCCGATGTCATCTCTAGACCCACAACCTACCGCTGGAAAGCTAACGCGGAGATCTACAACATATCCAAAATTGAGATCGATCTGACGGACGGATCTTCAGAAATTATGTCTGCAATCAGGTCGGAACCATCCTTCCAGAAATCAAGAAGAGTCAAGAATCTTGAGATACGGATCAAATTCTATCGGATCGCATCATCTTATAAAACAATAAACTCTTTGGGTAGAGACAACAGTTTGTGGGTATCTGAGCTGGAAATCCTTACGAGATAAAACTCGTCCACTAGAGCCACCTAGGGGTTTAAAGCCTTATTGCATACGGTAAATGCAATCGCGATTCCTGCGAAAGTGAGTTAGTTTTTATTTTGCTCGAGGACTAGCAAAATATAGGTTTGGAGATGTGATAAATGCTAAATAATGCATGAATTAATATCTCACTCATAGCACTTATCATTATTTTTACGCATATATTCTAAATTGAAACATAAGAAAATTCATTCCCCTTCATCATTGCATTTTAATAAATTATTAGAAATAAATTTAAGTTTGATTATTTTTATTGATCGAGTCTAATGTATGCAGGTCAAGTCAAATTCATTAATTTCCCAAATCACATGCACCCTGCAAATTAGATCCTCACAGATTTTGATTCAGCCATTCATCCCAATTTCTCTGCATCACATCTCAGCCATTCACATTCAATTTGTTCACGCATTCATCCATTAAAACAAGTCCCTTTCTTCCACGTGTGCATGGAACACCCAGCCAGCTATTCCGTTCGGAATAGAGCTCCATCGCCAAGCTCCTCCTTCATTTCATTTCCTTCCACGTCATCCTTTTCCTCTCCTGTTTTAGCTTCAAAATAGAATCCCAGCATCCCGCTTCTTCTGGATCATCTCCCATCTATCCAAGCAAACCTCAGGATCTCATCCAATTCCTCCCAACGACTTTCTTCTCATCCTCATGCGATTCATCATCCCCTGTTTCCAGCCAGTGAGCATCTCTTCCTTAACCGAACTCAAAGATTACCGCCCCAGCGTTCCAGATTGACTCCAGCATCCATATTAACAGGAATTCGAGATTCTCACTTTCAGATTTCTTCTCTCGAATCGAGCCAACCTTCCTCCAGTTCGCAACTTCCATCATCCATGGGATAAGCTTCAGTATCCCGTGCGCTCACTCCCAGCAAATCTTCAACGCCTCAAACCAATCCAATCGTCCGCCCTTCCTCTTGTCCCCGGATAAGCTCCAACCCCATTCTACTGTGTGTTAGATGTATGCCCTAGAAGCCAATTTTTGGCTGACACATTATTAATTCTGGGACATAATTTGTATTTGACTTTATTATTATTGAATAAATAAAAGGCATCTTTTTCATTCATATTGTTTATGTGTCTATGAATCGTCCAAGAATTAATAAGATGATGATGCATATTCTTAAGAGTCAAGAATTTGAGCCATGCATCATTGGTGATTAATTTCTGAATGCTCCTGATCGATGGATCATCTCGAGGGCGGTGATCGATCCGATGAGATCAGTGCACACATTACTTTCCTTATGGATGGACGAGACTCGAGTCCACAGTATGGCGACACTGAAGTAATAGTGCAGGTGCTTGTTAAGAATAAGGGTACTGAGCGTGACCAATACAAAAAGTCACTTGAATGTCTATCCACTCGTCAATGACTTGCTTGATGTTGCAGTAGTGTGACTGGTCCTTTGACCTACGGTGCTTCGGCCACTCATAGTGAGGTTATTGTAGTTTGACTGTACACATACATGGTCTCTAGCCATATGGGTCCATGCAGTGTAGATTGGCTACAGTAGGTTCACTGTAGGAGTCGGGTATGCACCTATAAGGAATCTATCGACCTTGATAGATAAGGAGAGATTCTATGTGATTTATAAGACTGAGTTCGTAAGACCTCGGCCGGGGCAGATTGCACAATATAGAAAGAGTTCTCCGCTCTTGAACTTAAGTCGAATAAATCTTGACATATGACAGACGATGGGGTTTGACGAGTTGTCCATGACCTCCATCCTGTAGGGATCCACGATAGAAGGACTGTATCACATAATAACTGCAACTAGAGGTTCACCATTCTATTCTGCTGAGTAGCCACTACATGCTGCTAGGTGTCACTGGTGGATGGTGGGACTCATAGGGATTGTCTCGATGATCGATAAACCCTAATGAGTTGAGTTGGAATTGTTCCAACCCATTGAAAGAAGTTTTCAATGATATTGTGATAGAGATCGCAGTATATCTCACTACCAGTCAGAATAGAACCTATAGGGTCACACACACTAGAAGTATTGACCGATCCGATGGTTGAATAGTGATTAGGAATCATGACTAATCAATTCGATTGATAATAAGTTGAAGAAGAAATGGGAATTGATTAATTGGACTTAAAACACGAATCCTACTTGGAATAGGATTCCTAAAGTCCTAATTGGATTAGGACTGGAAATCCTAATTGGAGTAGGACTGGGATTCCTACTTGAAATAGGATTCCTACAATCCTAATTAGATTAGGAGTTTTGAATTAAAATTGGATTCCTACTTGGAATAGGATTCCTAGAAGTCCTAATTGGATTAGGACTTCGAATTCAAATAAGAGTCCTAATTGGATTAGGACTAAAATTAAATATGTCCTAATTTGGATTAGGGTTTCTTAAGTCACAATTAATTATTAATCTAATGAATCAATAAGACTCCTAATTGGATTAGGATTGAAGAGTTCAATTGAGTCAAAATTGTTTTAAGTTCTAATTGGATTAGGACTTACCTAGATTGGATCCAAATTGGTTCACCCTTGGGCTAAGCCTAATTGGATTAGGGCTTGACCACATTAGGGCATCCAAAACCTTACTTAATGAGGATTAGGGCAACACAAGAGGAGGGGCTCATGCCCTTCCCCTTTTCTCCTCCTTGGTGCGGCATGAAGAGAGGGGCCGGCGCCCCTCTTATGGAAAAGTGTCAAAGGGCTCCTAACTTGTAGGAGCCCTAGATGCTTTAAAAGGGGAGGACTTGGCGGCACCTAGGGCATTGGTATTATTCTCCCCTTGGTGCCGTATGCCTCCCTCTCCTCTCCTCTTGGTTCAGCCGCAAGCAAGGGAAGAAAAAGAAAAGGTGTTGGTGGCCTCTTCATCCTCCCTTCCTCCTTCCAACGCAGGGAAAAGAAAGAAGGCTGCAGGAGCTTTGTTCCTCCTCTGATCTTCATCCTTCTTCTTCCTCCTCCCAAGCAAAATCAAGAGTTGATTTAAAAGGGAGTACATCAGCCATCAAAAGAAGTCTTTGCAAGGGAGCTAGCACCCCGGGAAGACAAGAAAGCTTTGATCGGTCCTCTGCTTCGTGTGGATACCCGTAGAGGCCGGACGTTTGAACGGCTTCATACGAACCTTCATCTTAAAATCACGAACTCCAGTTTGCGGTAATCATCTACCCGTACAAGGTGAAGATCTGATCTTCTAATTAGTTTAAAAGATTTTTAATCCTTATCTATCTACGAACGGTTTTGAAACACGTTCATGCGATGAACGTTGATCCCGCACATGCCTCTTCCGCTGCCATCTGATTTTGAGTTGAAATATCAGCGGCATGGGCGGGTTCTAACAGTGGTATCAGAGCCTAGGCATCGTAGATTAAGGTAAGGATTAATTATTAATAGGCTTATTAGATCTGAAAATTAAATGATCATGCATGCTGAAAATTTTCTGCATGCAGATTTTTTCTAGGGTGCTGATTTTTGCATGCTGATTTTTATGTGATAAAAAGATGATTCTAATTGCATTGTTAATGGGATTACAAAGTTTAGAATCATGATTAGCATGATCAGCAACCTATGTCATAAGATAATCAATTAGTTTTTCAGATCTGAAAATTATAATTACTGCATGTGGTGATGATCATAGGATTCAAACCCTTTTGGTATCAAATGTAATGACCTGCGATGTGATCTGTAATGTCATGTAATTTTTCATATGCTTGCATGCATCTTATTTAACGTTTTGAGAGGCCTGCGTGCCTCCTAAAAGGGAGATGTAATTTATTTTTATTTTTATTTTATATCTGGTTGTATTTCTGTGATGTGATGTACGTCAACGATCAAGTCGAAGATGATGCATGAGATGAGCAGGGGTCTAAGCGGTTGATGGAGATTGGATTAAGAGTTGGTCAAGGATCGAATCAAGGAGCCTTAGAACCAATTCAAAAGTTGAAGACCAGTTGATCGATTGACGTGCATGTGCTTGTAATACGACCTAACTAGAATCCATGATCATCACCTATTTAAAGTTTAGCTTTAATTATTGCTGCGATTATAACTGCCTGCAATGTGCCGTTTGCATGTGATGTGAATGAGAGTCGGGTAGATAGGTTTACATGTGATGTAGGAAACCCAATGAGACCTAAACTAAAATCTCCTCAATCAAGTCGAGAGTGAACCGACATGAGCAAGTCATATTAGATTAATTGATCTAATTAGTGTCTAGGAAAGCATGAAAGGTGGTTACTTAATTAGAACCTTACTCTCTGAGTAAGGGGAGCCTCCCACCTGCTTACCTGGCTAATTGTTCGATTACCTCTTATGAAGAGCTCAAGTTGCAAACACTAAGACCTGATTAACCAATATTAAGTCAATAGGTCTTCCACTGTAGTAGAGCTGCTAAGGTCTTTCTGATGTTGATTTGTCTCGGCTGGACACAGTGGGCAAGTTGCATCGGAGGACTGGACCTCTCTATAGACATGAGATGTTGTAGGGTAAAGGTGGGGTTGGGCACCAATAACTGTTAGGTGAGGTCCCAATGACGACTTTATTCCTACGGTTATACGGTGGGTCTGACTTAACTAAGAAATGAGACCAATAACTGTTAGGTGAGGTTTTCATGGCTTAGAGACCAAGTAGCACTGCAACATGCTTGAGAAGCATTGTACAAGAGTTGTACATTCATCAATTTATGTGTCATCAATAACTGTTAGGTGAGGTGGCATGTAAATCGGTGGAACCGCAGTACCCACTAGAAATCCTAGTCGTGTAGGATTTTCGTTTTCCTACCAGGGGAGTGTGAGGAATTCGAAAAAATAGTGGGAGTTACATTTGTTCTAAAAGACCTTAGAACAGATTAGGATCAAGTACAAAAGTCTAACTAGAATCTTTACTCTCTGCAGATCATAATGTCAGCCTCAAACCCTTTGATCCGTATTCTTGAGACCAACCGATTGACCGGTACCAATTACAGAGACTGGCTTAGAAATCTCAAAATTGTTCTGAGTTGCGAGAAAATAGGCTATGTGCTCGACAATGACATCCCCGCATTACCAGCACGTCCGACCGCTGATCAGCGTACGACGCATGAGAAGTGGACAGACGATGACACTAGGGTCAAGTGCTATATCATGGCATCCATGTCCAATGAACTACAATGCCAGCATGAAAATATGAAGACTGCTAGGGACATACTGGCACACCTGCAAGAGTTGTATGGTGAGCAGAGTCGCACAGCTCGTTTTGAAGTGTCCAAGAGGCTCTTCAAAGCAAAGATGCACGAGGGGCAGTCCGTCCATGATCACGGTCTGACTATGATCAAGGACCTAGAGGAGCTTGAGAAGCTCGGTATGAACATGCACAAGGAATTGCAAGTTGATCTGATCCTTCAATCCCTTCCTGATTCATTTGGTCAGTTTATAGTAAACTACCACATGCATGAGATTGAATGCACTAAGACTGAACTGATAAATATGTTGGTAACTGCTGAGGGAGCCTTGAAAGGTTCAAGGGGCAATGTCCTTGCTGCTGAGTTGACTTCTGGTTCCAAGAGAAAGTCTGCTTGGAAGAAAAAGAAGCTTGCGAAGAAGCAGAAGAAAGACAAGAAGCCAAAGAACGAAGTTCAAAAGAAAAAGGCCAATGACAAAGGAAAATGTTTCCACTGCAATGTCGACGGCCACTGGAAGAGGAACTGTCCTTCATACCTCGAGAGCCTGAAGAACAAGAAAGGTGACACATCTTCAGAAGGTATAGACTTGCTCATAATTGAAACTATTCTAATGGTTTCTTCTACTTCTAGTTGGGTTATAGTTTCTAGTTCTAGTGCTCATCTATGCACTACCATGCAGGGTCTAAAGGGAAGTAGAAGGCTGGCGGAAGGTGCAGTAACCCTTCGGATAGGCAACGGGGCAAAAGTTGCTGCTGTGGCTGTGGGCACCTACCATCTGCGACTACCGTCTGGTTTTAGTTTATTACTTAGAGACTGCTATTATGTACCTGCTGCTAGCAGAAATTTGATTTCTGTTTCATGTCTAGCACAGGAAGGTCATATTTTTACATTTGACAAAGACTGCTGTTCTATTTATTTAAGAAATAAAATAGTCGCACGTGGTTTTATGATTGACAGTCTCTATCATTTGCATATGGATGTATCTATAAATGTGTCTGAGCAAGTAGTGAATGCCAAAGGATTCAAAAGATCCAGGGATGAGATAAACCAAAAATATTTGTGGCACCTCAGGCTTGGCCATATTGGAGAGGACAGAATGAACAAAATGGATAAAGATGGGCTTCTCGGCTCATTGACTTCTGAGTCATATCCAGTTTGCGAGTCCTGTCTTCAAGGAAAAATGGCCAGATTGCCCTTTGTAGGACATGGGGAGAGGACCACTGAAATACTTACCTTGGTACATACAGATGTATGTGGCCCATTCGATGTGCTAGCCAGGGGACGTTATTCGTACTTCATCACCTTTACCGATGATTATTCACGGTATGGGTATGTGTATCTTATGAGACATAAATCTGAATTTTTCGAAAAGTTCAAAGAGTTCAGAAATGAAGTAGAAAAACAAACTGGAAAACCCCTTAAGGCTCTTCGATCAGATCGAGGAGGAGAATACCTTAGTGGAGAATTCCGGAACTATCTCAAGGATAATGGCATAGTCTCTCAATGGACTCCTCCGGGTACACCTCAACTCAACGGGGTGTCAGAGAGGAGAAATCGGACTCTATTGGATATGGTCCGGTCCATGATGAGCTTCATTGATCTACCGATATTTCTTTGGGGAGATGCCTTACTTACCGCAGTATATCTACTTAATAGAGTTCCCTCTAAATCCGTTCCTACCACACCGTATGAGATATGGCATGGTAAGAAACCAAGTCTTGGTCATCTCAAGATTTGGGGATGTCCGGCCCACGTCAAAAGACTACAGGTGGACAAACTAGAGGCTAGGACCATAAGTGCTCGTTTTATAGGATATCCTAAAGAGTCATTAGGATACAATTTTTATGTCTCAGAGGAGCACAATGTGTTTGTAAGCCGTCATGCCATCTTCTTGGAAAATCAGTTTATCCTTGATAGAGGCAGTGGGAGGAAAATTGAGCTTGAAGAGAAAGTCTCTGAAAAGCAACGAGTCATGGATCCTATCGAACCCATTAATACAGAGCCAGTACACGATGTCCTCAACCACCTCGAAGATCAAGTAGGGTCTCCCATCCTCCCGATAGATACTTAGGTATACTAGAAGAGGATACCGAGGAAATGTTCCTAGTGGGAGATAGGGATCACATACAGGATCCCAAAACCTACAACGAGGCGATATCTGATATCGATTCCGAGAAATGGTTAGAAGCTATGAAGTCAGAATTAGACTCCATGCATTCCAACCAAGTCTGGACCTTAGTAGATCCACCAAAAGGTATTGTACCTATTGGATGCAAATGGATCTACAAAAGGAAAATAGGTTCGGATGGAAAGGTAGAGACCTTTAAGGCAAGGCTGGTGGTGAAAGGGTGTAGTCAACGCGAAGGCATTGACTATCAGGAGACCTTTTCACCTGTAGCCATGCTGAAATCCATCCGAACATTGCTTGCCATTGCAGCATTTCATGATTATGAAATCTGGCAGATGGATGTGAAAACAGCTTTCCTAAATGGATATCTTGAAGAAGATATCTATATGGAACAGCCTCTGGGTTTCACTTCCAGTGATGGAGATCACAAGGTCTGCAAGCTGCAAAGGTCCATTTATGGACTAAAACAAGCATCTCGGAGTTGGAACACTCGTTTCGATGACGCAATCAAAACGTTTGATTTCATCAAAAACGAAGAGGAACCGTGTGTTTACAAAAAGATTAGTGGGAGCACTGTCGTATTTCTCGTACTGTACGTGGACGATATCCTCCTGATAGGGAATGATATTCCCATGCTAACCTCGGTCAAGGTTTGGTTGTCAAAAGAGTTCTCCATGAAAGACCTTGGGGAAGCATCCTATATTTTGGGAATAAAGGTCTATAGAGATAGATCTAAAAGAATGCTTGGCCTATCACAGAAAATGTATATAGAGGAAGTGCCGAAAAGGTTCAGCATGGAAAACTCCAAAAGGGGTCTCTTACCCCTTAGGCATGGAATTCATCTCTCCAAGAAGATGTGCCCCAACACATCTGAAGAGATTCAACGCATGAGCAAGATTCCCTATGCATCAACAATAGGGAGCCTCATGTATGCCATGCTATGTACACGACCTGATATAGCTCTTGCTGTGAGTGTCACAAGCAGATATCAGTCAAATCCAGGTGAAGAACACTGGACAGCTGTGAAGAATATTCTTAAGTACTTGAGAAGAACTAAAGATTTATTCTTGGTCTTTGGAGGATCATCAGAGTTGAAGGTAGAAGGATACACAGATTCAGACTTCATGACTGATGTCGATGATAGTGATGACCCAAAGATTGATTTAAGATTGATTTTGATGATCACAAAACCTTGAAGTATAAATACTAATGTTTGTGTTGCAAGGAGAAAGAATTTATTTTGCAAAGAACATAGCAAGATTGGAAGAATACAAGAAGGCCTCCAAAGCTCTCAAGAAAAGTTGGAAGAAAGCTACAATTTATTGGCCCAAGTTTAAAGTTCAAAGGATTCAAATTGGAGGAGCAAATTCAAAGGAAAATTCAAAAGAATAGTATTCGAGTCGACTCCAGAGTAGAACGAATCGACTCCAGGGAGTAACAGACAGAAAGACAGAGAAGCTATTTTGGACCCTGAGAGGCGAGTCGACTCCTGAAGAACTCGAGTCGACTCCAATAGCTGGCAAGTCAACACCTAAGGAAAACAAGGCAAAAGTCAGAGAGCGATTTTCGACCCTGAGATTCGAGTCGACTCCTGTGGAACGCGAGTCGACTCCAATGGTTGGCAGGTCGACTCCAAAGAAAGCGAGAGTCGACTCTCAGTGGAACACAAGGAAAAAGTCAGAGAGCAGTTTTCGGACTCTGAGATCCGAGTCGACTCCCAGACAACTCGAGTCGACTCCAAGGCAGCGCTACACCAAAATGGCAGAAGGCTGTGTTTCGGAAACTGAGAGCCGAGTCGACTCCAGAACAGTTTGAGTCGACTCCAAGACCAGACAAGCCAAAAATGCAGAGGATCAGTTTTCGGGCTCTGAGAGCCGAGTCGACTCCAAGAGAATCCAAGTCGACTCGAGGAAGAAAATCAGAAAGAATGTCCTCTGAATTCATGGGATGAGCCGACTCTGAAAATGCCAAGTCAGCTCCAGATGTTGGCGAGTCGACTCCGGGTTAAGTCGAGTCGACTCCCAGTCGAGGATGCACAATAATTCAAATTTGGAACAGTGGCCGAGTCGTCTCCAGTAAAGCACGAGTCGACTCCTGCAACAGACGAGTCGACTCCTGATCGCGCGAGTCGACTCCGATCCCAACGGTAATATTGTCAGGAAGTGCAGACTGTGTCCAACGGCTCTATTTTTGTCTCTAACGGCTATATTCTTGTTTCCACGCCATCAAAAGCTATAAAAACAAGAGGAGAGCTAGGGGAGAAGTTATGGAAGTGGGAGAAAACATTTAGGAAAGAGATTACAAGGGAAATCTCCCATAAGCACAAAAAGGGCCATTCAAAGTAAAATAGAGAGAAGAAGAGCATCCAAGTGAATCCCAAAGCTTCCTCTTCATCCGTGTGCTGCCTCGGAAATCCTCTACTTCGTGCCAAATCAGAAGAGGGTCAAGTAAAGAAGAAGCCGAGCTCCTTCATCTTCAAAACTCGGTTGAGGGCTTCTCTTTACACTATTTTGTTTATATTGTTATATTTGCTTGTGTAAGAAGCTTTGATTTGTTTTAAATTTTGTTTTTAATATCTTGTAACTTGATTCAATCAAGGGATTGAATCAAGGGGTTAAGGTTTGTTGGTGAGCCAAAGGAAAAACCAACGGTAATAGGTTTGTTGGTAAGCCTAGGTTGAAACCAACGGTGTAAGGGTTCGATTGTGATCCCGGAAAAACAATCGGGGTGGTTCTAGTCGGTGAGCCTGGGAAAACCGACCGAGTTCGTTGTGACCTCGTAAAACAACAAGTTGGGTTGTGAGCTTGTAAAACAACCGGCTGTAATCTGTAGGATTATAGTGAAATTCTCAAGAGGTCTTGGGAAGTGGATGTAGGTGCTGGGGTGCACCGAATCACTATATGTTTGTTGTGTTTGTAATGCTTCTTGTTATTGTCTAACGTACACACTTACTCACTTAGATAAATAGTATGCTTAACTATTATCCGCAAATTCTTTAGTAGCAAGCATATTCAATCAAGTCACATTCTACACATCAAACTGTTGCTAAGTTTAACTTTCACTGTGCATCTATACAACTTAGCATAATTAATCAAAAACTTATAGAAGTAGGTTAAAAGTATTAAAAGACCCAATTCACCCCCCCTCTTGGGTTGTATCTACTGGGCAACAGATAGGAAGTCAACATCTGGATATGTGTTCTTGTGCAATGGTGGTACGGTGAATTGGAAGAGTTCTAAACAACCGATCATTGCTGATTCTACTATGGAAGCTGAATACATTGCCGCCTCTGAAGCTGTTAAGAAAGGCTTCCGGTTCAAGAAATACATTGCGGAATTGGATGTAATGTCATTAGATGCCATAATACTCTACTGCGATAATAATGGCGCCATAGCTCTTGCTAAGGAGCCAAGGTCTCATCAGAAGTCCAAGCATATAGAGCGGCGCTTCCATCTCATACGCGACTATGTTGAGAAGAAGTATGTCGAAGTGCAGAGAGTAGACTCCGCGGACAACGTGGCAGACCCATTCACTAAATAGCTAAGTCAGCAAAAGACTGAAGCCCACCTTGAGAAGATGGAACTAAGATATATGACTGATTGGCTTTAGTGCAAGTGGGAGATTGTTAGATGTATGCCCTAGAAGCCAATTTTTGGCTGACACATTATTAATTCTGGGACATAATTTGTATTTGACTTTATTATTATTGAATAAATAAAAGGCATCTTTTTCATTCATATTGTTTATGTGTCTATGAATCGTCCAAGAATTAATAAGATGATGATGCATATTCTTAAGAGTCAAGAATTTGAGCCATGCATCATTGGTGATTAATTTCTGAATGCTCCTGATCGATGGATCATCTCAAGGGCGATGATCGATCCGATGAGATCAGTGCACACATTACTTTCCTTATGGATGGACGCGACTCGAGTCCACAGTGTGGCGACACTGAAGTAATAGTGCAGGTGCTTGTTAAGAACAAGGGTACTGAGCGTGACCAATACAAGAAGTCACTTGGATGTCTATCTACTCGTCAGTGACTTGCTTGATGTTGCAGTAGTGTGACTGGTCCTTTGACCTATGGTGCTTCGGCCACTGACAGTGAGGTTATTGTAGTTTGACTGCACACATACATGGTCTCTAGCCATATGGGTCCATGCAGTGTAGATTGGCTACAGTAGGTTCACTGTAGGAGTAGGGTATGCACCTATAAGGAATCTATCGACCTTGATAGATAAGGAGAGATTCTATGTGATTTATAAGACTGAGTTCGTAAGACCTCGGCCGGGGCAGATTGCACAGTAGAGAAAGAGTTCTCCGCTCTCAAACTTAAGTCGAATAAATCTTGACATATGACAAACGATGGGGTTTGACGAGTTGTCCATGACCTCCGTCCTGTAGGAATCCACGATAGAAGGACTGTATCACATAATAACTGCAACTAGAGGTTCACCATTCTATTCTGCTGAGTAGCCACTACATGCTGCTAGGTGTCACTGGTAGATGGTGGGACTCATAGGGATTGTCTCGATGATCGATAAACCCTAATGAGTTGAGTTGGAATCGTTCCAACCCATTGAAAGAAGTTTTCAATGATATTGTGATAGAGATCGCAGTATATCTCACTACCAGTCAGAATAGAACCTATGGGGTCACACACACTAGAAGTATTGACCGATCCGATGGTTGAATAATGATTAGGAATCACGAGTAATCAATTCGATTGATAATAAGTTGAAGAAGAAATGGGAATTGATTAATTGGACTTAAAACACGAATTCTACTTGGAATAGGATTCCTAAAGTCCTAATTGGATTAGGACTGGGAATCCTAATTGGAATAGGACTGAGATTCCTACTTGGAATAGGATTCCTACAATTCTAATTAGATTAGGAGTTTTGAATTAAAATTGGATTCCTACTTGGAATAGGATTCCTAGAAGTCCTAATTGGATTAGGACTTCGAATTTAAATAAGAGTCCTAATTGGATTAGGACTAAAATTAAATATGTCCTAATTTGGATTAGAGTTTCTTAAGTCACAATTAATTATTAATATAATGAATCAATAAGACTCCTAATTGGATTAGAATTGAAGAGTTCAATTGAGTCAAAATTGTTTTAAGTTCTAATTGGATTAGGACTTACCTAGATTGGATCCAAATTGGTTCACCCTTGGGCTAAGCCTAATTGGATTAGGGCTTGACCACATTAGGGCATCCAAAACCTTACTTAATGAGGATTAGGGCAACACAAGAGGAGGGGCTCACGCCCTTCCCCTTTTCTCCTCCTTGGTGCGGCATGAAGAGAGGGGCCGGCGCCCCTCTTATGGAAAAGTGTCAAAGGGCTCCTAACTTGTAGGAGCCCTAGATGCTTTAAAAGGGGAGGACTTGGCGGCACCTAGGGCATTGGTATTATTCTCCCCTTGGTGCCGTACGCCTCCCTCTCCTCTCCTCTTGGTTCAGCCGCAAGCAAGGGAAGAAAAAGAAAAGGTGTTGGTGGCCTCTTCATCCTCCCTTCCTCCTTCCAACGCAGGGAAAAGAAAGAAGGCTGCAGGAGCTTTGTTCCTCCTCTGATCTTCATCCTTCTTCTTCCTCCTTCCAAGCATAATCAAGAGTTGATTTAAAAGGGAGTACATCAGCCATCAAAAGAAGTCTTTGCAAGGGAGCTAGCACCCCGGGAAGACAAGAAAGCTTTGATCGATCCTCTGCTTCGTGTGGATACCCGTAGAGGCCGGACGTTTGAACGGCTTCATACGAACCTTCATCCTAAAACCATGAACTCCAGTTTGCGGTGATCATCTACCCGCACAAGGTGAAGATCTGATCTTCTAATTAGTTTAAAAGGTTTTTGTTGCCTAGAGATGGTCACCCAAGAGGGGGGTGAATTGGGTGTTTTAAAACTTTTTGACTAATTAAAACAAAACACACAAGCGTATGTGCAAAGGTAAAACTAAAGTAGCAATCACAGTCAAACGCAAACACACAAAGATTTATAGTGGTTCGGAGCTTCCACTGCTCCTACATCCACTCCCCAAACACCTTTGGGAATTTCCACTATAATCAGCGATTACAGTACGGTAGTTTTGCGAGTTCACTACCCAACTCGTTGTTTTACCTCGGGCTAACAACGAACCCTACAATCCCCCAATTTAACCTAGGCTTGGGACGCCTATCCCTTGTTCCAAGTCCCTTGACTGGAACAAGCACAATAAACAAAGGTTTTACAAAGATTTAAAAGCTCTTAATGAAACGAATATAACAATGAGAAATAATAAAACCCGGAAGAACCCTTTTAGCCGTTGGAAGCGTGGGTAATGGTGGTTCTTCCGATGTGGATCGCGTTGGCTTGAATGTGAGCTTTGAATGCCGAGTGGGAGTGAGTAGTTGAGCACGAAATCAGATGGGAAAGCTTGAATGCACTTGATTTCTCCTCTTGAAAGCTCTAACTCCCTTGAACCTCTTTTTCTTTCTTCTCTCTTGAATGATCTTGTGTTGGGTTGGTGAGAAGTTGTTGGAAGGCACTTAAAAGCTCCCTTTTATAGCCCAAAAAGCAATAGATCCGTTAGACACAAAAATATGACCGTTTGAAATTCAAATTTACCTGAAAAAGTGTGTCAGTCGCGTTCCAGGCGCTCCGGAGACGTCTCCGCTTCGACGCGAGACATCTCGGCTGTATAAAATTTCTCTTGACGTTGTTTGGAGTCGACTCGGCACTTTTACAGGGACGACTCTGAAGAAGAACGACTTGAATGCTTGTTCTTCTGTTTTTCTGAGAGAGTCGGCTCGGTACTTTACGGGGACGTCTCGGGATGTTTGCACTTTTTCCATGGGGACGACTCCGCGACTTCGGGGACGACTCCGTAGTTGTATCACCGAAAAACATGTCCTCTAGAATCTCCTGAGAGAGTCGACTCGGTACTTTACGGGGACATCTCGGGATGTTTGCGCTTTTTTCATGGGGACGACTCCGCGACTTCAGGGACGACTCCGTAGTTGTATCACCGAAAAACATGTCCTCTGGAATCCCCTGAGAGAGTCGACTCCGCACTCTCTGGGGACGTCTCGGGAAGTCCGCTTTTTACTCGTGGGGACGACTCCGCGTCCTTCGGAGACGACTCGCGCGCATCCCTTGAAATCGGCCTTTCTGCAGCCTCTGAGAGAGTCGACTCCGCAGAGTCAGGAGTCGACTCCGACCCTGCGAGACGCCTCGCCAGGTGCCGGGGATGTCTCCAGGCGTGCCAATTCTTCCTGTTCGTGCCAGAGACGTCTCTGAGACAAACCGGAGACGTCTCGGCTGTCCCTGATCTGTTTTCTTCATCTCAAAAATTCTTCAATAAATCCTTGAAAAACATGGGAACATGCCTAGACATTTCTTACCAAGATTTTTAGATAAACACCTGAAATCCTCAAATAAATTGTTAATACACAGGGAATTATACTCTAGTGTTTTGTATTCATCAAAATCCATTAGGGGGTCAACAGTTTTTAATCTTTATCTATCTACGAACGGTTTTGAAACACGTTCATGCGATGAACGTTGATCCCGCACATGCCTCTTCCGTTGCCATCTGATTTTGTTTTGAAATATCAGCGGCATGGGTGGGTTCTAACACTGTGTCCGAGTATCCCATGAGCATCACGTCTTCCCAGATTTTCTTCCGTTCGGATTACATCCTTATCCCCTGCTTCGGATAAGTCCCAAACTCCTTCCCATTCACAGTTGTCCAGCAAATCCTTCATCGCCCATGATGAATCCAACACATCCCAGCCGCGTCCAAGATCCTCTCTGTGTTGAAGAAGCGCCGATTCCTTCCACCGCCCACGGATGAGAACCAGCAACCACTGCCAGCTGCTCCCCTCGCGGACTCAAATCAACTTCCGGATCCCCTGAGAACAAAGCTTATCCTCTCCGAAAAGCAAGCATCGTGTGCTCCCTCCACATCCGTTCTAGCTCCCCTGTTACGCGTATCTCCTAGCATCCCGTCTTCATCGCCCACCGAACTCAGGATCCATTCGATCCCAGCATCCCTTGCTCTCTATCCGTGATGGATCCAACGCGTTCAAGCTCAAATCCCAGCATTCGGCCGTGATCCAACTCCTTTCGCGTCCAAAGAACAACCTATTGGGAGTTGTGTCCTAAATCCAATCAATTGTTGATTGTAAATGTATTTGAATCAATTATAAATAACATGGTATATATTCATCACCAGAACATCTTCACTAACTCCGATGTGATGAAGTCCTTAGGACTGCTTTGTGTAATAAAATATGATTTTGTCACACAGGTCCTTAAATGTTCATGATCGTATGATATACTATTAATAGGACGATAGTATTATCAGGCATAGGTCATTGTATATCATATTTGTTGGTTGTCTTCCAAACCAAAGAGTATAGAGATACTAATATGGTATACAGGTGAATGGTAGTGTACGTTCACTGAACGTGACCAGTTGATAGACTCTCTCTTGTCAAGAGTTATTCCGAGTGGATATGGGTATATGTATCCTTTAGACCTGAGATTGCAACCGGTGGCTTACAAGCAACTCACTGTACTTTGGTGCCAGACTACCTGAATTTCTAATCCAGCGACAGAAGATTTCTAGGTCCAGTCAAGTACTTGTGGTAGTCAGTTGCAGATCAAGATGGGATTGACCTCCCTTAGAAATAAGGGTGAATGCCTTGTATTTTCAATTAAGTAGTACCATGGTCAGGAAAAGTCAAATCACTATCACTTGACTTATTGAATTGAAACATATTTCCGGATGGATCGTTTCAGGGTAGACAGACTCTGAACCCACTCTAGGCATTTTTTGGTCAAGAGGATGAATTATGCGGTAACCATAGTCCATAGGTTCTAGAATGTTGCTTTGCATCTATTCGGCCTATCCGGTTGTCGGGTCTCATTACTAGATTGTTATTTCGATTAGTGCAGGAAGTATTCTTGTACTACCGGCTTAGGTTCGAACCTGTGAGGTCACACGCTTAGAAGTTTCTGGATTGATCAAATGGCTGATTGACGATTGAGAATCGTCTAAAGGTAAAATAGTCAATGTGATTGACTGATTGCCCTAAGCAATTGTTGCTTGGAGAAGTTAATTGGTGATTGGATCACTGATTAGACTCAATTTGATTGAGTAATAGAGATTGGGCTTGACCAAATTCAAATATGATTTGAAATTGGTAAAACCGTAATTGACACTAAAATTGGTTTGGTGAAAATGTCTAATTTGCCCCCAACCAAATCAGATTTGGCTTGACTCAAATTGGATTAAAATCAATTATGATCCTAGTATGACTAAGACTCCCTTCTCTTTGTGGGACCCACGTCCTGCCTAGGTGGAACCCACATACTATATGTGGGACCCATGTCCTGCATTTATGGGACCCGCATATTGTATGTGGGACCCACATCCCGGTCACCTCACCCCTTTGAATGCGTGACACGTGGCGGAGCAGGACACCTCTTTTGCTTGCATGCGTGACACGTGGTGGGCCTGGACACCTCACACTCCTCCTGATGTCATCCATGACCTCATCTGCCTCATGAGGTCATCCATGACATCGCCCTCCAGGCCACCTCACCCCTTTGCATGCATGACAGGTGGCGGAGCAGGACACCTCTTTTTCTTGCATGTGTGACATGTGTCCTGGCAGGACACCTCATCGGACACCTCATAGGGACACCTCACCTTCTTCTTGGCCTATAAATAGGCCACCCCTCTTCCTTCTTCTTAAGATGAAGAGCACTAGAGAAAGAGAGTGAGAGGAGAGAGAAGCCCTAAAGGTGAAAGCCTAAGAAGGAGTTCTTGAGCTGTGAAGGTCCATCTTGTTCCTTCTTCTTCCTTTCAGCCAACCTTCTGCCTCCCTGCGAGCTAGCACTCCCCGGGAAGCTGATCATTCCGGAGCTTCGCGTGGACGAGTCATCGAAGCCGGACGCTTGTGCGGCTGCGAAGCATCCTTGAGGAACCTCCTTCTAAAGGTAAGAGATCTGATCTCTTTTACGGTTGAGATATGATCTCAATATTCAAATCACAAGAAGTTGTGATTCATGCATATTTATTTGAATCACACAATCCTCGGGATTTGAGGACTTTGTGATATCTGGTGTCAAAGCAAAGGATTAGTGGAGACTATCCGATTCCCGGAAACTCTCATGCGTGATCGTGTAACGAAGCGTGGCTCTCCACCTGGGGGCTCATATGATGAGTGCTTTGATAGGCACGCATGGGTGTCACCCTATGTATTGGGACTGAGCCCGCGCCACATACGATGTGCAGTTGAAAACTGTCTTCGACTGGTACCAGAGTTAAAATATGTAAAATATCAAGCATGTTTTGGGTTAAAATGTTTAACCCATTCTTTCCGCATAAAATTTTTTGAAATTCATGCTTAGCCCTCTGCACGCACACCATCAGTGGTATCAGAGCTCGTCCAGGTTCTTTGTGATATCAAATATCTATGCAAGATATGATCTTTTACATATGATGTGAACTGATTATATTATTTCATTATGTTATTCATATGATGAATGAACATGTTTTGTTTGCATGATTAACTTGAATCTTAAAAGTGTTTTAAGAATTTAAAGTTATGGAGCATGCAAAACAAAGATAAGACATGAATAATGCAATATACTTAATTATGAATTGAGTAATGATATAGATCCTAGACTTTAAATGTGATTTGAACGTCTAAGACATTGCATAATTCATGGGGTAATGGGTTAGCTAAAACAAATCTAATTGAGTTGGACTCAATGGTTGAAATCAAACTTGGTAGAGTAGTTGATCTAATCTAATTAAAGTTGTTTCTTAGATTGGGTCAAGATTACTCTTGATCTTTGCAATAGTTGTAGTTGATCAAGTCCATGTCTTTGATTAGACCAAATGGATGTTGATTTAGGCTTCGTGGTTGAGTTTGAGTTATGATATTGATTGAATTGAAATTGATAAACCAGTTGGTGTCAAAGGCAACTGTAATCAGTAGGTTTTTAATTGGGAGCTACTTGCTGGATTTCGGTCCAGTCAAGTTAATGGCATACCCTTCCGCTGATCTCACTTACCTGGCCATCTTGGTGAATCTCTTTTGATTAGATCTCTGATTGACTCTAATTGACCCATGCCTGTAAGAAAATCAGTTGGACTGATTTAGGTACACTGACTTGAATCTATTTCCTATGATACTTGACTTATGAAGTCAGTGGAAGGATTTGGATTGAGTCAGCTTTTTATTATAAAATTCCTCTAAATTAATTAGGTCCATAAAATGATATGGTTAATGGAGATGACCACGTCATAGCCTCCCATTAGTTGTGTGATAATGAGTCCAATGCGTCTATATACATTGGAGGCACGTGCGCGCACTGGTACGTATCGGCCATTAGAATTGTCATACAATAATGATGAGTTAGTTGCAACTATTGGAATGGGTGGTTCGGTCGGATACTGGCCAAAGTCAGGCTTGACCATCTATTAGATAGTTTGTATTGATTGCTACATGTTAATGGTTGGACCTAACCGGAACTTTTAGTAGTGTCGATATACGCCTGCTGAAGTGATTTCTGGGGCAAAATGATCACTAGAAATTGTTTGTTGAAACAATTTGTTTTGAACCTACCTTTAGGTGTATTTGGGTTTATACCGACCAAAGCCGGGCCCAGGTGTAGCCTATTGGATTCTAGTGCCCACTAAAGAATTAAGAGTAATTCTTCGGATTAGAGGTAGAGGCTCCTGATTCGTATAAAATAGTGAGAGGATCTTTAGACTAAAATCCATGTCTTTAGATTAATTGATTCATTTACTAATAAGACCTTGGTTTTGTCCTTTATGCAGAAATGTCCTCTTATAAGTTCTCCCTATCACTATTGGATAGTGATGAGCCGACTAGACCTTTGATTAAGAATCAGGCTAACTCGAGTGCTAATGAGAGAAGTCAGCAAAGAGTTGCTGGTCAAGGTGGTTATATGATAACACCTTATAATTTCTCTGTATGTGATATTATGACTTGGATATTGAATACCGGGAGTCCTTTTAATATCTGTAATACGTTGAAAGGACTGCAAGTATTTGAGAATTTTAGTAACAATGAGAAATTCCTAAATGTTGGAGATGGAAGAACTGTTCCAGTTCTAGCATTAGGTAATATTCAAATTGTTTCAAATTCTCACATAATTTCCCTTGGTGAATGTCACTATTGTCCTAGTTTCTTAATGAATGTCATTTCCATTGGTCATTTGGCCTTAAACGGTTATGAAATTTGTATAAAGAAGGATTATTGTGATATCATTATGAATGGTATTACAGTAATCAATGGACGATTAAACAATGGTATTTATGTATTGTCACAACCTGTTAGTGTAATGTACACTATAAGTAAATGCCCTAGATCTGATGATGTCTCTGATATCTACCTTTGGCATTGTAGGCTAGGTCATATTAACAAGAATAGGATCAACAGGTTGGCCTCACTGGATATTTTAAATATTAATGATTGTGAATCATTATCTACCTGTGAGTTTTATCTTCTTGGAAAGATGACCAAGTTGCCTTTTACTAGAAAAGGTATACGAGCCGGTGCTGTATTAGGTCTTGTACATTCGGATGTATGTGGACCTATGAGAACTAGTGCAAGAGGTGGATACAGCTATTTCATTACATTTACCGACGACCTATCTCGGTATGAGTATGTGTTTCTTATGAAACACAACTATGAATCATTTGAAATGTTCAAATTATACCGTAATGAAGTAGAGAAACAAACTGGACAGTGTATTAAGATACTTCGATCTGATCGAGGTGGTGAATACCTCTCCAACAATTTCTTGACATATCTGGAGGAGAATGGGATTCTCTCTCAGTGGACCCCTCTCGGAACACCGCAATATAATAGTGTGTCTGAAAGGAGGAATCAGACTCTGTTGGACATGGTCCGGTCCATGATGGGGTTTACAGCTTTGCCCTTATCATTTTGGGGTTATGCACTTGAGACCGCTTGTTATATTCTTAATAGAGTTCCCAGTAAATCTGTGACTAAAACTCCATATGAGATATGGACCAGTCAAAAGCCTGTACTCTCTCACCTTAAAGTTTGGGGATCTCCAGCCTACGTCCGTCGTTTGAAAGCAGATAAACTGGAAGCTAGGTCGGAAGAATGTCTTTTTGTCGGCTACCCAAAAGAAACCAAAGGATATTATTTCTACCAGGCTAATGACCAAAGATTGTTCGTCAGCAATAGAGCTGTCTTCTTGGACAAAAAATTCCTTGATAAAGGAACGAACAGCCCTAAGGTTAAGCTTGATGAAGTTCAACAGGTAGAGGATCAGACCACTAAAACTGAATCGTTAGAGTCTGATTTGATTGGATCAAACTCAGAACCTATTGAGGTTGCACCCGTTAGGCGATCCGGTAGAGTACCGCATCGACCGGATAGATACTACGGTTTTCTGGTCCGAGACAATGATCCCATTAGTCTCGATCAGAATGATGAGGATCCCGTCACCTATATGGATGCTATGCAAATGTCTGACTCTGATAAATGGCTTGGAGCCATGGAATCTGAAATGGAGTCCATGAAGGTCAATGATGTATGGACATTGGTTGACCCACCCAAAGGATTTAAACCCATAGGGTGTAAGTGAATTTTCAAATGGAAAAGAGGCGTAGATGGAAATGTGGAAACCTATAAAGTGTTGGATTGTGGAGCCTGATCCATTTCCTTTTCTTTCAAGACCCCTATGTGCACTATGGTGGTGGAGGATCAAGGGAAGACAAGCCGGAAAGAGTTCGAAAAGATTCAGAGTTGAATCAGCAAAGAAAAAAAAATTTCAGCAAGGTTCGGAGTCGACTCCAGCAGACTTGGAGTCGACTCTGGCACGCAGGCAGACTTGGCACAGTCTTGGAGTCGACTCCAGATCCATAGGAGTCGACTCCCCAGTGTTGGAGTCGACTCGAGAACTCCAGGAGTCGACTCCCACAGGCAGACAGAGAGGCTTTTTCTGTGGACTGTGGCCGAGTCGACTCGCAGAATTGCGGGAGTCGACTCGAGCACGATTTTCACGCGAGGCTGAGTTATGAACCGGGTTCAAGCCAAGGTTTTTTGAAGCCCTAATCAAAGTAAGAGATTGGGAGGTATATATAGACTTCTTGTGGGACACGAGAGGTGTGTGGCAACCTTGAGAAACCCTAGAACTCATCAACGAGAAGTTTCCAAAAGGAGATCCTTTGTGTGCATCAGGAAGACGACGCGTTGCTCGTCTTGAGAGAGATTGTTTTGCTGTAAGAAAGAGAGTTTGTTCTCTTCTCTTGAATCTCTGTAACTTTCTTTGATTATATAGTGAAGTATTGATCTGTGCGGCTGTGGACGTAGGAGCAAGGGACTCCGAACCACATAAACTTGGGTGTCTTGTGCGTTTGTTATTGTTTCTTGCCGTGTCCTTTTTCTCCTACTATTTCTTATATTCCGCAATCGTAGGGTTGAATCCCTAACAACTGGTATCAGAGCCATCTGGTTCAAAGGAAAAAGTGGGAGCAATGGCGGCTGAAGAAGGCAAGGTCAAGATTGACAGATTTGACGGCAAAGACTTTGGTTTCTGGAAGATGCAGATCGAAGATTATTTATATCAGAAGAAACTTCATCTACCTCTTGAAGGTATGAAACCGACAGATATGTCACAGGCCGACTGGGATTTAATGGATCGTCAGGCTTTGGGAGTTGTTCGCTTGACATTGGCTCGAAACGTTGCGTTCAACGTTTTGGAAGAGAAGACAACAGCAGGTTTGCTGAGAGCATTGTCGAATATGTATGAAAAACCCTCGGCCTCCAACAAGGTGTACCTGATGCGCCGTTTATTCAATCTGAAGATGAGTGAAGGTTCCTCTGTTACTGATCACATCAATGAGTTCAATCTGATTACGAGCCAGTTGAGTTCGGTGGAAATCAGTTTTGAAGATGAAGTTCGTGCCCTAATTCTTCTATCCTCCTTGCCAGAAAGTTGGGGTGCAACGGTGACAGCTGTAAGCAGTTCCTGCGGCTCAAACAAACTGAAGTTTGAGGAGGTCCGAAATCTGATACTCAGTGAAGATATCAGAAGGAGGGAGTCTGGTGTGAAATCTGGTTCGATTTTGAACACATCTGAAGGCAGAGGAAGAACTGTGCAACGCAGTGAAAACCGTGGCAGATCGAAGTCTAAGAGGAGGAGCAAGTCTAGATCGAAAGGCGATGGCTGCTGGCATTGTGACAAGATGGGCCACACGAGGAAGAATTGTTGGCTTAGAAAGAAGAATCCTAGCAAGGGGCAGAACGAGGTATCCGTGAATGCAACCACAGATGAAGCCAACGATGCTTTGATTCTCAGCGTGGACAGCCCTATGGAATCGTGGATACTAGACTCTGGAGCTTCGTTTCATTCCACCTCACGGAAGGAGTGTATGCTAAACTACACTGCAGGAGACTTCGGAAAGGTTTATCTCGCTGATGATGAGCCTTTAGATATTGTGGGGACAGGTGAAGTTCATATCAGGATGATGAATCAGTCAGTGTGGAAACTGAAGAATGTGAGGCATATCCCAGGCTTGAAGAGAAACTTGATTTCTGTTGGGCAGCTTGACAGCGAAGGGTATGTTACTACCTTCGTAGGTGGTTCATGGAAAATCACCAAAGGAGCTATGGTGATAGCACGTGGGAACAAGTTGGGGACTCTCTACATGACCAATGACACCAAGGATACGGTGGCATTAACAGAAACAGGTGCAGATAGTTGTCTTTGGCATCGCAGACTTGGACATATGAGTGAGAAAGGTATGAAGATGATGGTGAAGAAGAACAAGCTAGCAGATCTGAAAACTGTTGATGTAGGTCTCTGTGAAGACTGCATATTTGGGAAGCAGAAAAAGGTTAGTTTCTCAAAGGGTGGAAGAACACCGAAGACAGAAAAGCTAGAGCTTGTACACACAGATGTGTGGGGGCCTTCACCGGTTGCATCTCTTGGAGGCTCACACTATTATGTCACGTTCATTGACGACTCTACCAGAAAGGTTTGGATTTATTTCATGAAGCACAAATCAGAGGTATTTGTCACCTTCAAAAAGTGGAAAAGTCTGGTGGAGAATGAATCTGGTGCAAAGATAAAACGACTAAGGTCTGACAATGGCGGTGAGTATGACAGCAGTGAGTTCAAGGAATTCTGCGCAGTGAATGGAATCCGAATGGAGAAGACAATACCGAGCACACCGCAGCAAAATGGGGTGGCTGAGCGAATGAACAGAACCCTGAACGAGAGAGCCAATAGTATGAGGATCCATGCTGGTTTGCCCAAGATGTTTTGGGCTGAGGCAGTCAACACCGCAGCGTATCTAATAAACAGAGGCCCGTCGGTTCCCCTAGATTGCAAATTGCCTGAAGAAGAGTGGACAGAAAAAATAGTAAATTTGTCACACTTGAGGGTCTTTGGGTGTGTCTCCTTTGTGCACATTAATGCAGAGAAAAGGGACAAGCTAGATGCAAAGTCCAGAAAGTGTTTCTTCATTGGATATGGTACAGATGATTTTGGTTACAAGTTCTGGGATGCACAGAACCAGAAGGTCATCAGAAGCAAGGATGTGATATTCAATGAGCGAGTTCTCTATAAGGACAAGAATACTTCAGATCTTGAGAGTGCAGGGGAGCAAAGCAAGGAAAAACAGCAAGTTGAGCTGCAAGAGATTACAGAAGAAGATGTTGCCAAAAGTTTTCAGAAAAATCCTGAAAATTCAGAAACTGTTGTGGCACAACCTCAACCAAGTATACCACAGCTGAGAAGATCAACAAGAATCTCGAGACAACCGGATAGATATTCATCCTCTTTACATTATCTGCTATTGACAGATGGAGGTGAACCCGAGTGTTATGAAGAAGCCATGGAAAGTGAAGATTCGGTGAAGTGGGAGTTAGCCATGAAGGACGAGATGAAGTCCTTGGATAGAAATCAAACTTGGGAACTCAGTTCACTACCAGAAGGCAAGAAGGCTTTACAGAACAAGTGGGTCTACAAAGTTAAAGAGGAACATGATGGCAGCAAAAGGTACAAAGCAAGGTTGGTTGTGAAAGGCTTCCAACAGAAGGAAGGTATTGACTACACTGAGATTTTCTCTCCGGTAGTCAAATATTCAACAATCAGAGTGATTCTGAGTATTGTGGCAGCAGAAAATCTATATTTGGAGCAGTTGGATGTTACGACTGCATTTCTCCATAGAGAGATTGATGAAGACATCTACATGCAGCAACCTATCGGCTTTGCAGTCCCTAGCAAGGAGAACCTTGTATGCAAGCTGAAGAGAAGTTTGTATGGTTTGAAACAGGCCCCGAGGTTGTGGTACAAAAAGTTCGATGGATTCATGATCAACAATGGTTTTGTAAGATGTCAAGAAGATCATTGCTGTTATCTTAAGGTACTTGATGGCAGTTTTATCATCTTACTTTTGTATGTTGACGACATGTTGATAGCCGGACCGAACCTACAAGAGATTGAAAGATGGAAGAAAGAGCTATCAAGGAAGTTTGCAATGAAAGACATGGGTGCAGCAAAACAGATGCTTGGGCTGAGGATTGAAAGGGATAAGGTGGCTGGAACACTGAAGCTTTCTCAAGCTAACTACATTGATAAGGTGTTGAATAGATTCAATATGACAGATGCAGATTCTGTGAAGACACCTTTAGCGAGCCATTTCAAACTTTCAAAAGAGCAATCACCCAAGGATGATGAGGAGCTGAAGAAGATGTCAAGGGTACCATATGCTTCAGCTGTAGGCAGCTTGATGTATGCTATGATATGCACGAGACCCGACATTGCACATGCAGTGGGAGCTATGAGCAGATACATGGCCAATCTGGGTAGACAACATTGGGAGGCTGTCAAGTGGATCCTAAGATATTTGAAAGGTACCAGAAATGTAGGCTTGTGTTATAGAAAAGGCAGTCAAACACTACAAGGTTTTGTGGATGCAGACCTGGGAGGTGATACTGACACTAGAAGAAGCACCACAGGGTATGTTTATACCATAGACGGAATAGCAGTGAGCTGGTTCTCACAATTGCAAAAGATCGTTGCTCTTTCGACAACAGAGGCAGAATATGTTGCCATTACAGAAGCCAGTAAGGAGATGATTTGGCTATAAAACCTTCTGAAAGAGCTGGGCAGAGAACAGAACTGTAGTGTACTATTCTGCGACAGTCAGAGTACTATTCACTTAGCTAAGAACCCAATGTTTCATGCGAGAACGAAGCACATACAGCTGAGATATCACTTCATCAGGAAGTTGCTAGAAGATGGCAGTTTGTTACTTGAGAAGATTCAAGGAGCAAAGAATTCAGCGGATATGTTGACTAAGACAGTCACTACAGAGAAATTGAGGCTATGCATGGCCTCAATTGGCCTCCAAAGCTAGTTGAATGGAGGTGCCGCACAGAGAATACAGATCAAGATATAGAAGTTTGTTTATTTTTCAGATAGATGCACAATTGGATGTATCAGTCTCCAAGTGGGAGAGTTGTTGGGTTGTGGAGCCTGATCCATTCCCTTTTCTTTCAAGACCCCTATGTGCACTATGGTGGTGGAGGATCAAGGGAAGACAAGCCGGAAAGAGTTCGAAAAGATTCAGAGTTGAATCAGCAAAGAAAAAAAAATTTCAGCAAGGTTCGGAGTCGACTCCAGCAGACTTGGAGTCGACTCTGGCACGCAGGCAGACTTGGCACAGTCTTGGAGTCGACTCCAGATCCATAGGAGTCGACTGCCCAGTGTTGGAGTCGACTCGAGAACTCCAGGAGTCGACTCCCACAGGCAGACAGAGAGGCTTTTTCTGTGGACTGTGGCCGAGTCGACTCGCAGAATTGCGGGAGTCGACTCGAGCACGATTTTCACGCGAGGCTGAGTTATGAACCGGGTTCAAGCCAAGGTTTTTTGAAGCCCTAATCAAAGTAAGAGATTGGGAGGTATATATAGACTTCTTGTGGGACACGAGAGGTGTGTGGCAACCTTGAGAAACCCTAGAACTCATCAACGAGAAGTTTCCAAAAGGAGATCCTTTGTGTGCATCAGGAAGACGACGCGTTGCTCGTCTTGAGAGAGATTGTTTTGCTGTAAGAAAGAGAGTTTGTTCTCTTCTCTTGAATCTCTGTAACTTTCTTTGATTATATAGTGAAGTATTGATCTGTGCGGCTGTGGACGTAGGAGCAAGGGACTCCGAACCACATAAACTTGGGTGTCTTGTGCGTTTGTTATTGTTTCTTGCCGTGTCCTTTTTCTCCTACTATTTCTTATATTCCGCAATCGTAGGGTTGAATCCCTAACATAAAGCCCGTCTGGTTCCCAGGGATTTCGTCAGCGTTATGGTATTGACTATGACGAAACGTTTTCGCTTATGGCAATGCTGAAATCTATTCGGATCATGCTTGCGATTGCGGCCCATCTGGACTTTGAGATCTGGCAGATGAATGTTAAAACCGCTTTTCTAAATGAAGATTTAGAGGAACAGGTGTATATGATACAGCCTGAAGGTTTTATTTCTGCAGATGAGTCTAAGGTGTGTAGGCTGCAAAAGTCCATATATGGACTAAAGCAGGCATCTCGGAGTTGGAACATTCGTTTTGACAGGGTTATCAAAACTTATGGCTTCGTTAAGAACGAAGAGAAACCTTGCATATACAAATGGGCTAATGGTACGGTAGTTTTATTTCTTGTACTGTATGTGGATGATATTCTCCTAATAGGGAATGACATCGCTGCACTACAGGGAGTAAAAATATGGCTTTCATCATAATTCTCCATGAAGGATTTGGGAGAAGCATCCTACATCCTTGGGATGAAGATCTATAGAGATAGATCTAGGAGGTTGCTCGGTCTGTCCCAATCCATGTACATAAAAACCATGCTGAAAAGGTTCAGCATGACGAATTCCAAGAAGGGTTATCTTCCGATAGCTTCTGGAATTTCCCTCTCTAAAAGAGATTGTCCGACAACTCCGCTAGAGAGAGACCGTATGCATCGAATTTCCTATGCTTCGGCTGTGGGGTCCATCATGTACACCATGATATGTACACGACCAGACGTGGCACACTCGCTAGGAGTAGTGAGTAGGTACCAGTCTGACCTAGGAGAGAGCCACTGGACCGTTGTAAAATGTATCCTCAAGTATTTGAGAAATACTAAGGATAAGTGGTTGGTCTATGGAGATTCTGACTTGAAACTTGTGGGATATACTGATTCTAGTTTCCAGTCAGATCGTGATGATAGCAAGAGTGTGTCTGAATTTGTTTTTACCCTGTATGGTGGGGCTGTCTGTTGGAAGAGTTCCAAGCAGACTACTATAGTGGACTCTGTGTGCGAGGCGGAGTACATTGCGGCATCGGATGCGGCAAAGGAAGCTGTGTGGCTGCGAAAGTTCATTGCTGAGCTCGGAGTTGCACCCTCCCTTAGTGGACCAGTCCTTGTCTATTAGGATAGCACTGGTGCCATCGCTCAGGCCAAAGAACCAAGAGCTCACCAGCGCACCAAGCACATTCTGTGCAGATATCACCTGATTCGTGAGATTGTCGAGCGAGGTGATGTTGATCTTCAGAAGATCGACGGAAAGGACAACCTGGCCGACCCTTTTACTAAAGCCCTCACCATTAAGGAGTTCAATGATCATTTTACAAAGATGGGTATGAGATACTGTAGTGATTGGCTTTAGTTCAAGTGGGAGTTGTTGGGAATTGTGTCCTAAATCCAATCAATTATTGATTGTAAATGTATTTGAATCAATTATAAATAACATGGTATTTATTCATCACCAGAACATCTTCACCACCAGAACATCTTCCAAACCAAAGAGTATAGAGATACTAGTATGGTATACAGGTGAATAGTAGTGTACGTTCACTGAACGTGACCAGTTGATGGACTCTCTCTTGTCAAGAGTTGTTCCGAGTGGATATGGGTATATGTATTCTTTAGACCTGAGATTGCAACCGGTGGCTTGCAAGCAACTCACTGTACTTTGGTGCCGGACTACCTGGATTTCTAATCCAGCGACAGAAGATTTCTGGGTCCAGTCAAGTATTTGTGGTAGTCAGTTGCAGATCAAGATGGAATTGACCTTTCTTAGAAATAAGAATGAATGCCTTGTGTTTTCAATTAAGTAGTACCCTGACCAGAAAAAGTCAAATCACTATCACTTGACTTATTGAATTGAAACATATTTTCGGATGGATTGTTTCAGGGTAGACAGACTCTGAACCCACCCTGGGTATTTTCTGGTCAAGAGCATGAATTATGCGGTAACCATAGTCCATAGGTTCTAGAATGTTGTTTTGCATCTATTCGGCCTATCCGGTCGTCGAGTCTCATTGCTAGATGTTTACTTCGATTAGTGCAGGAAGTATTCTTGTACTACCGGCTTAGATTCGAACCTGTGAGGTCATACGTTTAGAAGTTTTTGGATTGATCAAATGGCTGATTGACGATTGAGAATCATCTAAAGGTAAAATAGTCAATGTAATTAACTGATTGCCCTAAGCAATTGTTGCTTGGAGAAGTTAATTGGTGATTGGATCACTGATTAGACTCAATTTGATTGAGTAATAGAGATTAGGCTTGACCAAATTCAAATATGATTTGAAATTGGTAAAACCGTAATTGACACCAAAATTGGTTTAGTGAAAATGTCTAATTTGCCCCCAACCAAATCAGATTTGTCTTGGCTCAAATTGGATTAAAATCAATTATGATCCTAGTATGACTAGGACTCCCTTCTCTTTGTGGGACCCACGTCCTGCATTTATGGGACCCACATACTGTATGTGGGACCTACATCCCGGCCACCTCACCCCTTTGCATGCGTGATACGTGGTGGAGCAGGACACCTTTTTTGCTTGCATGTGTGACACGTGGCGGGCCTGGACACCTCACACTCCTCCTGATGTCATCCATGACCTCATCTGCCTCATGAGGTCATCCATGACATCGCCCTCCAGGCCACCTCACCCCTTTGCATGCATGACACGTGGCGGAGCAGGACACCTCTTTTTCTTGCATGTGTGACATGTGTCCTGGCAGGACACCTCATCGGACACCTCATAGGGACACCTCACCTTCTTCTTGGCCTATAAATAGGCCACCCCTCTTCCTTCTTCTTAAGATGAAGAGCACTAGAGAAAGAGAGTGAGAGGAGAGAGAAGCCCTAAAGGTGAAAGCCCAAGAAGGAGTACTTGAGCTGTGAAGGTCCATCTCGTTCCTTCTTCTCCCTTTCGGCCAACCTTCTGCCTCCCTGCGAGCTAGCACTTCTCGGAAAGCTGATCATTTCGGAGCTTCGCGTGGACGAGTCATCGAGGCCGGACGCTTGTGCGGCTGCGAAGCATCCTTGAGGAACCTCCTTCTAAAGGTAAGAGATCCGATCTCTTTTACGGTTGAGATATGATCTCAATCTTCAAATCACAAGAAGTTGTGATTTATGCATATTTATTTGAATCACACAATCCTCGAGATCTGAGGGTTTTGTAATATTTGGTGTCAAAGCAAAGGATTAGTGGAGACTATCTCAAATTCATGCTTAGCCCTCTGCACGCACACCATCACAACTAGCCTCCGAGATCCTCTCAAATGCCCGCGTCTTGCATAATCCCCTGCTTTAGCCACGGAATAAATCAAGTATCCTCCCAAGATATCACCGAGCTTCACAGATTCCTCTATTTCGGAACCACTCCCAGCCAAATCCAATACCTCCCAGCATCAGGACCAAATCCAGCACCTCCAATGCGTTCGGAGATCAAGCCTCATTCCGCTCTGATCCGTCCTTATATCAATGTGAAATGAAGAAGAGGAGAAGGAGGTATGCAGCCTATAAAAGGGCCAGGCATGAAACAGAGAGGGCATTCTTCTCACCCATTCTTTTCTCACCCGATCCCATCCATTAATTCATTTATTCGGGGAGTCCCACGGAAGACAAAAGAAGGGAGGAGAGAATCAGAGAAAGGAGAAAGAGAAGGAAGGAATGGGAGCCTGCTGCTGCGCTATTACCGTTGTCTACAACTCCATAGAAGGCTGAGCCCTTCTCTAGGGCTGGATGCAGCCCTAACAAAGGAAGACGGATTTTGTTTATTTAATTTCATGTTCTTGAAATTGTATAGACATTCTTGTTCTTAATAAATATCCTTTTACCTCATGCTTAAATTCTGTAATTTCAAGTATGAAGTCTATACAAAAGTTTTTCATGATCATTGAAGAAAAAATAAGATAATTCATGCTTAAGGAAGATGCGATGTGCTGCCACCTTAGATTAGGGTAGACATTTCATGCTAACTAAAGATGGATTATGTCTAAATTACTTTTGTGAAATTTTATTTGAATGCTTATTAGGCTTGTAGCCAATATGCATAACAATTCGAGAAAGAAATAAATTACAAATAACCCTTATTTCTATGTTAGTGGTGAATTCCTTGCCCTAGGTTCCTTCTACTCATATCATTATCAATTGCATTTTTTATTAAATTTCTTAGTTTAATTTTCTTTACAAACTCTTCTTTTTAAATATTTTTAAGAAAACAACTGTACCACAATCCCTGTGGATCGATATCTGTAATCATTGTTCTATCAGATACGTGCTATTGCGTGGTCTTTAAAGTTGACTATCAGTTTCTTTTCTCCATTGAGAAGAATTTTTCTGCCAACTTCACGAGATGCTAGTCCGAGCTCGAAAATATGCAAAGGCTGAGGAGGCCATGGCCTCGCATAATATGTTGCCTTATTGTGATTCCCACAAGGGCAGCATTATTAAAATATGACTGTACAAAAATGAAGGGTTTGACTTAACTAGACACAATAGTTTGTTGTGATTCCCACAAGACTATATGTGTGCTAGAGGACAGGATAAAGTTGGAAATTGCATGGGATGTAATTGGAAAGAGTTTCCTACCTTTGAACTTATAAGGGCTTGTTGTGATTCCCACAAGGTCTTTTATAAGGAATTTGGATCTCAACCCCACTAAGAAAATTAGTATTTTCTCGTTCATCATACTTGAGGGTTATGATATTCGATAAAAATAGTGGAAGTAACAATTAGATAAAAGTCCTTGTCTGATTGAATACATGTCATCATGATTGGTCTGCTTATATTAGTGTTCTTTGTAATTATAGATTAATTCTGCATAAATGGCATCTTCACTCTCACTTAGAGGTATCTTAGATACAAACAAATTGACTGGTCCCAACTATGTGGACTGGTTGAGAAATTTAAAGATTGTTCTCACACAAGAAAAACTTTCCTACATTCTTGAAACCCCTGACCTAGGGTCAGCAGGAAAAGATGCAACTGAGGAGGAATTGGCCATATATCGTATGTGGAAAAATGACAGTTTGACTATCAAATGTATCATGCTTGCTTCTATGAATAATGAATTGCGGAGGCAGCATGATAGCATGGATACTTACTCCATACTCCTTAACTTGAAGGAGTTATATGGTAAGCAGAGCAGAACTGCTAGATATGAGATATCTAAGCAGTTGTTCCGTGCTAGAATGATCGAGGGATCGTCTGTGCAAGACCACTATTTAAAGATTATAGATTTGATCACTCGATTAAGTCAACTTGGCTTTGCTATGGACAGTGAGCTCAGTCAGGATTTGATCCTGCAATCACTACCCGACTCATTCTCGCAGTTTGTCGTAAATTATCACATGAACAAACTGAACTCCTCCCTGCCTGAGCTTCTAAATATGCTGAAAACAGCAGAGTCTCACATCAAGAAGGACAAGGGTCTGATCCTTCTTGTTGGTGAGAGCTCAAAGAAGAAGTCAGGCAACAAGGGTTCAAAAAAAAAAACTAAACCCTAAGAGTCGCATCAAAAAGAAGAAGGAAAAGAAAATCTCTGGACCCGGTACCTGTTTCCACTGCGGCATGACGGGGCATTGGAAAAGAAACTGCAAGAGCTTTCTTGCAAGTGTGAAGCCTGATGCAAGTGTTGCATCAAAAGTTATGTTTTTATTACATGCCAATATGACATTAAGTTCTTCTGATTCTAATTCATGGGTATTGGATACCGGTTGTGGTTCTCACATATGCAAATCTTTCATGGACTGTAGAAAATTAGAAATCTAAAGAAAGGTGACTTCGAGCTATATGGCGCTGGAGGAGAATCCATCCAGGCTGAAGCTGTTGGCACCTACATACTGGAGCTACCCTCCGGGAAGTTCTTGAAGCTAGAAGACTGTTATTTTATGCCAAAAATCATTAGAAATGTAATTTCAATTCCTTTGTTGCTTAAGAAAGGATTCGAAATAAATGGAAAGAGCAATGGTTGCTCTATTTCTTTATCTAATGAGTATTATTGTCATGGCACTATGGAAAATGATCTTTTAGTATTATGTCTTAATAATGTTATGCTTCATATTGGCAAAGATAATAAAAGAAAAAGAGAGAATATTAATAATACCCTCCTCTGGCATTACCGATTAGGTCATATTAGTGAGACAAGGTTACACAAGTTGTATAAAGATAAATTCTTTGACCCTTATGATTTTGAATCATTAGGAACTTGTGAATCTTGTCTTATGGGTAAAATGACCAAGTCCCCATTCTCGAAACATGGAGAAAGGGCAAGTGAGTTGTTAGAACTCGTACACACTGATGTGTGTGGTCCTATGTCATCTCCAGCTAGAGGTGGATACTCTTACTTCATCATATTTACTGATGACTTATCAAGGTTCGGTTTTGTGTATCTAATGAAACATAAATTCGAAGTCTTTGATAAATTTAAAGAGTATTAAAGTATGGTCGAAAAACAAACTGGGAAGTGTATTAAAATCCTTCGATCTGATCAAGAAGGAGAATACCTTTCTAGTGAATTTTTAGACTATCTTAGATTAAAGGGTATACTCTCTGAATGGACACCTCCATATACGCCACAATTAAATGGCGTAGCTGAAAGGAGGAATCGTACCTCATTAGATATGGTACGGTCCATGATATGCTTCACAAATCTTCCAATTTTCTTCTGGGGACATGCCCTAGAAACTGCTGCATTAGTATTAAATAGAGTACCATCTAAGTCTGTATCTAGCACTCCATATGAGATATGGAAAGGAAAGAAACCTAATCTTAAGTATCTTAAGATTTGGGGTTGTCATGCTTATGTCAAAAGAAATTTTGGACATAAGCTAAGTGCTAGATCAGACAAATGTATATTTGTAGGTTATCCTAAAGACAGTTTAGGATAAATCTTCTATGATCCTACCGAACAAAAGGTGTTTGTTGCTAAGCATGCCACTTTCTTGGAAAAAGAGTTTTTTTTAGAAAAGGGCAAGGATAGAAGAATTGAACTTGATGAAGTTCAAGACCTACAAGGTGAGACACATAATAATCCTCAACCAGATGTACCCATGAAAGAGGTACAACCACTACACACTACTTCTCTCCGAAGGTCAGAAAGAGTGCGAAATGCACCTGAGAGGTATGGATTTATCATTGAGAATGATGAAGCCCACATCGTCGATAACGATGACCCTCTGACCTATTCGGAAGATGTCAAGAGTAGGGACTCTGATAGATGGCTGGACGTCATGAAATCCGAGATAGATTCTATGTATACAAACCAAGTGTGGACTTTGGTTGATGCACCTGAGGGAATGATTCCAATAGGGTGCAAATAGGTATACAAGAAGAAGATAGGAGCTGATGGCCAAGTAGAAACCTACAAGGCCAGGCTAGTGGCAAAAGATTTCAGGCAAAAATAAGGTATTGATTATGATGAAACTTTTTCGCCAGTAGCTATGCTCAAATCTATTCGGATTATGCTTGCTATAGCTGCATACTATGATTATGAGATCTGGCAGATCGATGTCAAAACCGCCTTCCTTAATGGTCACCTTGAGGAAGAGGTTTATATGACACAGCCAGAGGGATTTGTCTCAAGAGGGAGAGCAAATCAAGTATGTAGGTTTAAGAAATCCATTTATGGATTAAAGCAGGCATCTAGGAGTTGGAACATCCATTTTGACATGATAGTCAAAGAGTTTGGCTTCATTAAAAATATATATGGACCTTGTGTATACAAGAAGACTAGTGGGAGTGCTATTGTCTTCTTGATATTATATGTGGACGATATATTGCTCATTGGAAATGATGTTCCAATGATGCAATCGGTAAAGACTTGGCTATCAAAAAAATTTTCCATGAAAGATTTGGGTGAAGCATTCTATATACTTGGTATAAGGATCTATAGAGATAGATCTAAAAAGATGCTAGGTTTGTCCCACTCTAGGTACATAGATAATGTGCTGAAAAGGTTCAGCATGGATGGAAGTAAGAAAGGTTTCTTACCCATAGGACATGACATACAACTCTCTAGGAAGATGTCTCCTAAGACATCTGAAGAGAGGAATAGAATGAGTTATATTCCCTATGCTTCGGCAGTAGGGTCGATCATGTATGCTATGTTATGTACCAGGCTTGATGTAGCTTATGCCTTGGGTATGGTAAGTAGATTTTAGGCAGATCCCGAGGAGAATCATTGGAAAATTGTGAAAAGCATTCTCAAATACTTGAGAAGGACTAGAGATGTTTTTCTGATTTATGGAGGATCAGAATTGAAACTAGAAGGCTATTCAGATTCTAGCTTTCAATCTGATCCAGATGACAGCAAGTCAATCTCTGGATATATCTTCACTTTGAATGGTGGAGCTGTGAGTTGGAAGAGTTCCAAACAACAAACTGTAGCTGACTCAACTACTAAGACAGAATACATAGCTGTTAGTGAAGCTGCTAAGGAAGCAGTCTGGATGAAGAAGTTCATCACAGAGCTGGGTGTAGTTCCTGAAATTGCCGGACCAGTCCCAGTTTATTGCGATAATACTGGAGCTGTTGCACAGGCTAAGGAACCAAGGTCTCATTATAGATCCAAGCACATTTTGAGACGCTTTCACCTTGTTCGAGAGATAATCGAAAAATAAGATGTCAAGATTGAACGAGTAGACACAAAGAACAATATAGTAAACCCATTTACTAAAGCTCTACCACAGCAGCAATTCAATCGTCACCTCGATTGTATGGGGTTAAAATATAAGGGCGATTGGCTTTAGTGCAAGTGGGAGATTGAAAGAGTAGATGCCCTATAAGCCAATCATTTGATGGGTTTCTCTTTGTAATCCTCCAAATCATGTACTTTGACACTCGATATATATCAATAAAGGCATTGTGCTTCATCATTTGCTGCTTATCTGTTTTATTATTGGATGATGAGCCCCATAAATTAGGACATTGGTTTTAGGGTTACGATAAGATCATACCAGTGAGACCTAAAATCTTAAAATCCTAATTTAGAATATTTCCAATCAAATTGGTATATTGAGTTGGGGATCAATATTACTGGAAAGACTGGCATATCTTATGTATGCTCAATATAGAGGGTGATTGATCTCACAATCACTTGTGTGAGACACTAATACAAAGATGTGGGTGCTCATTAGAGGAATGAGTTCACTAAAATGACCAGCCATGAGAACATCTTATGGATTCTTACTTAATTGTCAAAAGATGGTTCTCATAGTGGGAGTTGTGCAAGTGATCCTTAGACCTAAGATCACCATGGTACCTTCTGCACTTGAACCTATATTTTGGTTTACCCTCATTCACGACATTGCGTTGTGTACGGGGTATTCTGGATATGGTGGATTTTGTATGAAGGTTGTGAGTAGGTCAACAAGGAATCAGTCACTTCTAGTAAGAGAAGGTAACATCCTACTTACTTTAATCTTATGATGATTCAAGAAGCCTTTGATCAAAACAAAATGAAAATTAGAAAGAGTTTCTAATGTTTCATTGTTTGAACTATCATATAAAAGATTGAGAGAGACATGAATAAGTGATTGAGTTTGATATTGATCCATACTCATGCACTTATTCAGGATGTAGTATGACTGAGGGATTGAATTGCAAGGTAACTTGCCTCTGAAGGATATGTTTGGATTTGTCCAATACATTCCTCATCTTTCGAGTAGACATGATACGTTGCTAGACGTCAATCTTGTCTTGTGAGTTGATCAGATCAAAGAGTTTGATTAGATCAAAGCATCAGAAAGATTCTGATTGCTAAGTCAGGTTTAGCACTAAATTGAACCTAAATTGGATTAGAGGTATTCTAATCAGGTTAGGTCAACTTGCACCTGCACCTACTGCTGGCTAAGATAAGGAACCCAATGGGTCACACACAAGAGAATTGATCAAGGGTCTAATTGGATTAGATCATGTTTGCAAGATGAACATGCTAGCACGTGTTGCAAACCCTAGCTCCTGATTCAAATTAAATTCGAATCTGATTCTTAGATTAGGTTGATCTAATATGATTAGATCATGACCTAATATGGGTTAGCCAAGAGTTGGAACCCATTTGGCTTTAATTAGACATGATTTGATTAGGTTTAATATTTTCTTTAAGTTGGTTAAACCCAATTGGATTGGGTTTGATAGGGCCTTCACTTCTGGACCATTGGATCGCTCTCTGGATGAAGGATCTGGTCCACTGGTTGGCACCATCATCTGGACCATTGGATGGCTTCCTGGATGAAGAATCTGGTCCACTGGTTGGCGCTTTATTCTGGACCACTGGATGGCTCTCTGAATGAAAGATCTGGACCGTTGCTCAGTGCCTGAATCTGGACCAATGGATGACTCTTTGAATGAAAGATCTGGACCGTTGCTCAGCGCTTGAATCTGGACCATCGGTGATGGCATCTTACTTCTGGACCATTGGATGGAACCCTGGATGATGATGCCTTGATATGGACCATTAGATGGCGCCTAGATCTGGACCATTGGCTTTAGTTTACTGTATTTAGGCCCTTGGATCATCAGGATTTAAGAGGGAGACGTGAGAAAGAAGTTGATACACCCTTCTCCTTAGCACCCCATCATGATGGGATGCCTCTCTTGGCACATGCCTCATCATGATGAGGTGTGTGGATGGGATGCATCCCTTTATGATACATCCCTTCATCTCTTATAAATAAGGAGGCGCCCTGGTGTTCTAAAGATTTTCCAAGAAAAAGCCTCTCCTTCTCTCTCCCTTATCCCTTCTTTCTTACAAGCCTCTCTCTTTTGTCCTAACCCAAGACAAGAGGATCTTCTTTAGGACAAAAAGGCTAGTGAATATTTTAGAGGTAGAAAGGAAGAAGAAAGTGAAGGAAAATCAGCCAATTAAATCCTTTGGAAGGCTTGAATAACTATAATCAAGTTTTGGTGGAGCTAGAGTCTTGAACCCATTCCTGTGTGGATCAACATTGGAGGGTGAACATTTGGGCACCTTAGGACATCTTCAGACATATTGGATATAGCGTGATAGGTATTCTTCTATACCAAGATTATATTTTCTACATTATTTGGTTATACTATTAAGGTAATCTTGGCTTATTAGGATTTCATATAATGGGTTTTATAAGAAAATTTTATAATCCCGTATCTTCCGCTGCGCTCTAGGGCACTCGGAAACCCAACAGTGGTATCAGAGCCACCCTTAATCAGTTTAACCAAATGATAATACATGCTATTATCTTGATGCTATTAGATAGCTAGGTTGTTTGTATGCATGATTAGTATATGCTATGAGATAGTGTTATATTCATATTGTAGCACAGTATAATTGCTAGTGCTAAATTATAGAATGTGGAATGAGACCAATATACTAGTATGAAAACTTTGGGCTGACCAATTCTGGAACAATCGACTCAATTGGTGTCTAGGAAGGAAGCCACAGGTGGTTACTTAATTAGGACCTCACTCTCTAAGTGAGGGGTGCCTCCCACCTACTTTTCTGGCCAATTATTTGATTGTCCTTTATGGTTGAGCTTAATGTTAGTAAGATACTACTATTTGAAAGCCCTCACTAAATTCATAATTAAGTCGTAGTGTTAATTGCTTTAAGCTGAGCCATTCTGAATCAATTGACTGAGTTGGTGTCTAGGAAAGAGGCTACAGGTGGTTATTTAATTAGGACCTTACTAAGTAAGGAGAGCCTCCCATCTGCTTACCTGGCCAACTATTTGATTAACCTCCATGGAAAAGCTAATTGCTGATATAACACTATAAAGGTCATTCCTTAATGCTTAGATATTATTATGTCAATATCTACGCTAGCTAGTTGTAATTCCCACAAGGCTAGTACTAGGAATTGATATTGTAATATCTTGGTGCATATGATGCATATGGCATATTTTAATATATTGCCTTATTGTGATTTCCACAAGGGCAGCATTATTCAAATATGACTGTACAAAAATAAAGGGTTTGACTTAACTAGACACAATAGTTTGTTGTGATTCCCACAAGACTATATGTGTGCTAGAGGACAGGATAAAGTTGGAAATTGCATGGGATGTAATTAGAAAAAATTTCCTACTTTTGAACTTATAAGGGCTTGTTGTGATTCTCATAAGGTCTTTTATAAAGAATTTGGATCTCAACCCCACTAAGAAAATTAGTATTTTCTTGTTCATCATACTTGAGGGTTATGATATTCGATAAAAATAGTGGGAGTAACAATTAGATAAAAGTTCTTATCAGATTGAATACATGTCATCATGATTGGTCTGCTTATATTAGTGTTCTTTGCAATTATAGATTAATTCTACATAAATGGTATCTTCACTCTCACTTAGAGGTATCTTAGATACAAACAAATTGACTGGTCCCAACTATGTGGACTGGTTGAGAAATTTAAAGATTGTTTTCACACAAGAAAAACTTTCCTACATTCTTAAAATCTCTGACCTAGGGTCAGCAGGAAAAGATGCAACTGAGGAGGAATTGGCCACATATCGTATGTGAAAAAATGACAGTTTGACTATCAAATATATCATGCTTGCTTCTATGAATAATGAATTGCAGAGGCAGCATGATAGCATGGATACTCACTCCATACTCCTTAACTTGAAGGAGTTATATGGTGAGCAGAGCAGAACTACTAGATATGAGATATCTAAGCAGTTGTTCCGTGCTAGAATGATCGAGGGATTGTCTGTGCAAGACCACTGTTTAAAGGTTATAGACTTGATCACTCGATTGAGTCAACTTGGCTTTGCTATGGACAGTGAGCTCAGTCAGGATTTGATCCTGCAATCACTACCCGACTCATTCTCACAGTTTGTCATGAATTATCACATGAACAAACTGAACTCCTCCCTGCCTGAGCTTCTAAATATGCTGAAAACAGCAGAGTCTCACATCGAGAAGGACAAGGGTCCGATCCTTCTTATTGGTGAGAGCTCAAAGAAGAAGTCGGGCAACAAGGGTTCAAAAAAAAAAAACTAAACCCTAAGAGTCGCATCAAAAAAAAGAAGGGAAAGAAAATCTCTGGACCCGGTACCTATTTCCACTGCGGCATGACGGGGCGTTGGAAAAGGAATTGCAAGAACTTTCTTGCAAGTGTGAAGCCTGATGCAAGTGTTGCATCAAAAGGTATATTTTTATTACATGCCAATATGACATTAAGTTCTTCTGATTCTAATTCATGGGTATTGGATACCAGTTGTGGTTCTCACATATGCAAATCTTTCATGGACTGCAGAAAATTAGAAATCTGAAGAAAGGTGACTTCGAGCTATATGGCGCTGGACGAGAATCCATCCAGGCTGAAGCTGTTGGCACCTACATACTGGAGCTACCCTCCGGAAAGTTTTTGAAGCTAGAAGACTGTTATTTTATGCCAAAAATCATTAGAAATGTAATTTCAATTTCTTTGTTGCTTAAGAAAGGATTCGAAATAAATGGAAAGAGCAATGGTTGCTCTATTTCTTTATCTAATGAGTATTATTGTCATGGCACTATGGAAAATATTCTTTTAGTATTATGTCTTAATAATATTATGTTTCATATTGGCAAAGATCATAAAAGAAAAAGAGAGAATATTAGTAATACCCTCCTCTGGCATTACCGATTAGGTCATATTAGTGAGACAAGGTTACACAAGTTGTATAAAGGTAAATTCTTTGACTCTTATGATTTTGAATCATTAGGAACTTGTGAATCTTGTCTTATGGGTAAAATGACCAAGTCTCCATTCTTGGAACATGAAGAAAGGGCAAATGAGTTGTTAGAACTCGTACATACTGATGTGTGCGGTCCTATGTCAACTCCAGCTAGAGGTGGATACTCTTACTTCATCACATTTACTGATGACTTATCAAGGTTCGGTTTTATGTATCTAATGAAACATAAATCCGATGCCTTTGATAAATTTAAAGAGTATCAAAGTATGGTCGAAAAACAAACTGGGAAGTGTATTAAAATCCTTCGATCTGATCAAGGAGGAGAATATCTTTCTAGTGAATTTTTAGACTATCTTAGATTAAAGGGTATACTCTCTGAATGGACACCTCCATATACGCCACAATTAAATGGTGTAGCTGAAAGGAGAAATCGTACCTTTTAGATATGGTACGGTCCATGATATGCTTCACAAATCTTTCAATTTTCTTCTGGGGACATGCCCTAGAAACTGCTGCATTAATATTAAATAGAGTACCATCTAAGTCTGTATCTAGTACTCCATATGAGATATGGAAAGGAAAGAAACCTAATCTTAAGTATCTTAAGATATGGGGTTGTCATGCTTATGTCAAAAGAAATTTTGGACATAAGCTAAGTGCTAGATCAGACAAATGTATATTTGTAGGTTATCCTAAAGACAATTTAGGATATATCTTCTATGATCCTACCGAACAAAAGGTATTTGTTGCTAGGCATGCCACTTTCTTGGAAAAAGAGGTTTTTTTAGAAAAGGGCAAGGATAGAAGAATTGAACTTGATGAAGTTCAAGACCTACAAGGTGAGACACATAATAATCCTCAACTAGATGTACCCATGAAAGAGGTACAACCACTACACACTACTCCTCTCCGAAGGTCAGAAAGAGTGCGAAATGCACCTGAGAGGTATGGATTTATCATTGAGAACGATGAAGCCCACATCGTTGATAACGATGACCCTCTGACCTATTCAGAAGCTGTCAAGAGTAGGGACTCTGACAGATGGCTGGACGCCACGAAATCCGAGATAGATTTTATGTATACAAATCAAGTGTGGACTTTGGTTAATGCACCTGAGGGAGTGATTCCAATAGGGTGCAAATGGGTATACAAGAAGAAGATATGAGCTGATGGCCAAGTAGAAACCTACAAGGCCAGGCTTGTTAGGATCCCACATATGCCATGAAAATTCGAAATTATTTTCAGATCGCAGCGGAAAATCATATGCGGGATCCGTTCATCGCATGAACGTATTTTAAAAACCTTTCGTTTGTAGATAGATTAGAATTAAATTATTTTAAACCATTTTAAAATCATTAAGAAGATCAGATCTTCACCTTATGCGAGTAGATGGTCTCCGCAAATCTGATTCACGTGGATTTGTAGAAGGTTTGATGGAAGCCGCACATGCGTCCGGCCTCTACGGGTATCCACACGAGGTAATGATTCGATCGAAGCCTACGTATCTCTCCGGGGTGCTAGCTCCCTTGTAGAGATGGCTTTTGATGGCTGAAGTCCTCCCTTTCAATCAACTCTTGAATGCCTAGGGAGGAGGAGGAAGAAGGATGGATCAAAAGGAAGGAGAACAAAAACCCGCAGCCTTTCCTTTTTCCTTCGCATTGGAACCGAAGAAGGAGATGAAGGGACCACGCTTCACAAGCTTTTCTTCCCTTCTTCTTGCGGTTGAAAAGAGGTATGGAGAGGGGCTACTTGCTGCCGAATTCCTGAAGAAAATTGGCTTGAAGGAGGGGTCGAAATCCCTTCTCTTTTGAAGGCCATAATAGATAAGGATGAGCTCCTACTTTTTAGGAGCTCATCATTATCATATTAATTTTCAAGAGAGGAGGGGCGTAGCCCCTCCTTTTCATCTCACGCAAGCAAGGGAGGGGCGTGGGCCCCTCCCTCTTCTCCCTTCTATTCTCACACCCCACTTAATCACATTAAGTGGGGTGGGTTTAGCCACATTCATAGGGACTCAATCCTTTTCTAAAAAGGATTAGATGAACCCAATTCAATTCCTCCAAATCCTAATCCAATTAAGATTTAATTAAACCATGACTCTATTGAACTCTTCAATCCTAATCCAATTAGGAGTCATAAAATTAATTAGATTAAATTTAAAATTAATTAGGACTTAAAATAATCCTAATCTAATTAGGACTTATTAAATTTCAGCCCTAAGACAATTAGAACTTTAGAAATCCTATTCCAAATAGGATTCTAATTTAATTTGAAATCCTAATCCAATTAGGACTCCAAGGATCCTACTCCAAGTAGGACTCATGATCAAGTCCAATTAATTAAATTTAATTAATTAAATTAAATTGCAATCCGATTGCAATTATTCCTTCTTCTAACCACTAACTCTTAGCGGGTTAACCATTTATCAATCTAATTGATTATTTGTGATTCCTAATCACATTCAACCATCGGATCGGTCAATACCTCTAATGTGTGTGACCCCATAGGTTCTATTCTGACTGGTAGTGAGATATATTACGATCTCTATCACAATATCATTGAAAACTCCTTTCAATGGGTTGAAACAATTTCAACTCAACTCATCAGGGTTTATCGACCATCAAGATGATCCCTGTGAGTCTCACCATCCACCAGTGACACCTAGCAGTATGTAGTGGCCACCCAGCAGAATAGAATGATGAACCTCTAGGTGCAGTTATCGTATGATACAGTCCTTCTATCGTGGATTCCTACAGAGCAGAGGTCATGGATAACTCGTCAAACCCCGTCGTCTGTCATATGTCTAGATTTATTTGACTTGAGTTCGATAGTGGAAAACTCTTTCTCCACTGTATATTACTGCCCTGGCCAAGGTCTTAGAACTCAGTCTAATAAATCACATAGGATCACTCCTCTTCTATCAAGGTCGATAGATTCCATGTAAGTGCATACCCTACTCCTACAGTGAACCTACTGCAGCCAATCTACACAACAAGGACCCATATGACTAGAGACCATGTATATGTGCAGTCAAACTACAATAACCTTACTGTGAATAGCCGAAGCACCGCAGGTCAAAGGACCAGTCATACTACTGCAACATCAAGCAAGTCACTGACGAGTGGATAGACATCCAAGTGACTTCTTGTCTTGGTCACGCTCAGTACCCTTGTTCTCTAACAAGCACCTGCACTCTCACTTTAGTGTCCCTACACTGTGGACTCGAGTCTTCGTCCATCCATAAGGAAAGCAATCTGTGCACTGATCGGATCGATCACCGTCCTCGTGATGATCCATTGATCAGGAGCATTTAGAAATTAATCACCAATGATACATGGCTCAAATTCTCTACTCTTGAGAATATGTATCATCATCTTATTAATTTCTTGGACGATTCATAGACACATAAATAATATGAATAAAAAGAATGCCCATTTATTATTCAATAATAATAAAGTCAAGTACAAATTTATGTCCCAGAATTAATAATGTGTCCGCCAGATTGGCTTCTAGGGCATACATCTAACAATCTCCCACTTGCACTAAAGCCAATCAGTCATATATCTAAGTCCCATCTTCTCAAGGTGGGCTTCAGTCTTCTGCTGATTTAACTGCTTAGTGAGCGGGTCCGCCACGTTGTCCGCGGAGTCTACTCTCTGCACCTCGACATATTTCTTCTCGAGGTATTCGCGTATGAGGTGAAAGCGCCGCTCTATGTGCTTGGACTTCTGATGAGACCTTGGCTCCTTAGCAAGAGCTATGGCGCCATTATTATCGCAGTAGAGTGTGATGGCATCTGATGGCATTACATCTAACTCTGCAATAAATTTCTTGAACCAGAAGGCTTCCTTTGCAGCTTCAGAGGCGGCGATATACTCAGCTTCCATGGTAGAATCAGCAATGATCGGTTGTTTGGAACTCTTCCAATTTACCGTACCACCATTGCACAAGAACACATATCCAGATGTAGACTTTCTATCATCAATATCAGTCATAAAGTTTGAATCTGTGTATCCTTCTACCTTTAACTCCGATGCTCCTCCAAAGACCAAGAACAAATCTTTAGTTCTTCTTAAGTACTTAAGAATGTTCTTCACAGCTGTCCAGTGCTCTTCGCCTGGATTCGACTGATATCTGCTAGTGACACTCACAGTAAGGGCTATATCAGGTCGTGTACATAGCATGGCATACATGAGGCTCCCTATTGCAGAAGCATAAGGAATCCTGCTCATGCGTTGAATCTCTTCAGATGTGTTGGGGCACATCTTTTTGGAGAGATGAATCCCATGCCTAAGGGGTAATAGACCCCTCTTGGAGTTTTCCATACTGAACCTCTTCAGTACCTCCTCTATGTACATCTTCTGTGATAGGCCAAGCAACCTCTTAGATCTATCTCTATAGACCTTAATCCCCAAAATGTAGGATGCTTCCCCAAGGTCTTTCATGGAGAACTCTTTTGACAACCAGACCTTGACCGAGGTTAGCATGGAAACATCATTCCCAATCAAGAGGATGTCATCCACGTACAGTACGAGGAACACGACAGCACTCCCACTAACCTTCTTGTAAACACATGGTTCCTCTTCGTTCTTGATGAAATCAAACGATTTGATTGCATCATTGAAACGAGTATTCCAGCTCCGAGATACTTGCTTTAGTCCATAGATGGACCTTTGCAGCTTGCAGACCTTGTGATCTCCATCACTGGAAGTGAAACCCAAAGGCTGCTCCATATAGATATCTTCACTAAGGGTGCAGGTTGCCAACTAGCCCCTAAACTGGGTTGAGGTAGGCCCTCTATCCTAACGAAAGTGATTTTCGGACAGTCAGACTAGTGGGTTGAGGTTATCCTCAATCCGAGCAGCTCATCCCTAACGAACGTTGAACTTCGGGCAGTCGCCCCTTGCGCGCTAGACCAGCCTGTTGACCTCAAAGGGTCAACCAATGGGACTTCAAAAAAAAATGAGGCAGAAATTCTCCCCTTCAATCCAAGATGCAGGCAAAAAAATATCTGATCATAGCCTGTCATCTAATCCCAGTTCCTCCGAGACGTCGATGAATCCTAGGATAGATCACCAGCGTCAACCTATTATGCATTGCAGCTTATCCACTGCAGCTCTTAGGTCTTGGTAGATGAAGAAATTGGATTGGAGAGGACCACCTGCTAGTAGCGGATCAGACAGATTGGTATGGAATGTCCGACGTATTATGGATAGGCCTAAAAAAGGCTTCATTGCTATTCCCGAATTTGGAAAAGATCATATCTATTTTGTATCAGTAGAAACAAAAAGATGAATCAAAAGAGTTCTGCACCATGAACTTTGTACCGCGCACATCACTTAGACAGACCTCGAAAAGTGCCCAAATAGCAGTCTGTCTCTACATCGTAGACGGGTTGGGAAGACGGTTAGCCATCTTTTTCTTTCTTTTTTGCCTTGTTTTTCTTTTGAAAAAGAGAGGAACTTTTCGCGAGCTCCCTGGGCAGACATTGCATAAAATCTATCTGGTTGACTGAAGCAGGGATACCCCTTACGGTTCATTACCTCGCCCTCTCTAGTTGAGATTTCCCTTCGGAAGGGGGTCTAGACCAATGTGCCGGTGCTCGTTATCCGGCTTTCGTTTGTCGATCTTTCTGAATCGGTTAACCCACTGCGGAAGGCATTCTCCCTAATAAGGCGGATACTTCTGATCTTGCTTGGACGAAACGAAAAATATTGTCGATGAATAGAAGCACGTCTTGTTCATTAACATCCCGGAAATCCCTTCTATTCTCTGTGGGATCCTGTTCCAGTTGTTGAGTCTCAACAATCCTTTTTCTGGAGTGGCCGATCAATCCTCTGCTGATCAGGTTCACTTCCGTCTGATTGGAATTTCATTTCCCCTCCCAATTTTCTGGTAAAGGTGGTAACCTTTCCCTTGGGAACGTGATGATATCTTTTATTTGAGGCAGGAGTTCACTTATGGATATGGGTAGGGGAGGACAATCCGGCCTTTGATTGGGACTGTTGCCCGCCCCCATAATCATAAGTAACTCGAGCATCGTCGGTTACGCCTTCGACGATCATCGGTTTGCGGAGGACGACGATCGTTGGAAGGGGTCTTCTGAGATAGGTTCCGTCCAGATTGCTTCTGATCAGGAATGTAATGAAAGAGAAGGACCCACAACAATGACAGAACGTCCCGAATAATCGACCCATTACCAAGCAGAGTCTCACGAAATCTTCCTTCTTTGCCCAACTGCGCACGACAGAGCTTTACTTCTTTCCACATCAGCGTAGCCATCCACTGCTATTTGAAATTCAAGATATCCATTCAGAAAAGCAGTTTTCACATCCATCTGCCATATTTCATAATCATGAAACGCTGCAATGGCAAGCAATGTTCGAATGGATTTTAGCATGGCTACAGGTGAAAAAGTCTCCTGATAGTCAATGCCTTCGCGCTGACATACCCTTTCGCCACTAGCCTTGCCTTATAGGTCTCTACCTTTCCATCCGAACCTATCTTCCTTTTGTAGATCCATTTGCATCCAATAGGTACTATACCTTCTGGTGGATCTACTAAGGTCCAGACTTGGTTGGAATACATGGAGTCTATCTCTGACTTTATGGCTTCCAGCCATTTCTCGGAATCGATATCAGATATCGCCTCGTCGTAGGTATTGGGATCCTGTACATGTTTTCTATCTCCCATGAGGAACATTTCCTCGGTGTCCTCTACTAGTATACCTAAGTATCTATCGAGAGGATGGGAGACCCTACTAGATCTACGAGGTGGAGGAGGTACTACGTGTACTGGCTCTGTATGAATAGGTTCTATAGGATCCATGACTCGTTGCTTTTCAGAGACTCTCTCTTCAAGCTCAATTTTTCTCCCACTACCTCTATCAAGGATAAACTGTTTTTCCAAGAAGACGGCATGTCGGCTCACAAACACATTGTGATCCTCTGAGACGTAAAAATTGTATCCTAATAACTCTTTAGGATATCCAATGAAACGAGCACTTATGGTCCTAGACTCTAACTTGTCCGCCTGTAGTCGCTTGACGTGGGCCGGACATCCCCAAATCTTGAGATGACCAAGACTCGGCTTCTTACCATGCCATATCTCATACGGTGTGGTAGGAACGGATTTAGAGGAAACTCTATTCAATAAATAAATTGCGGATAATACGGCATCTCCCCAAAGAAACATAGGTAGATCAGTGAAGCTCATCATGGATCGAACTATATCCAATAGAGTCCGATTCCTCCTTTCTGACACCCCGTTGAGTTGAGGTGTACCCGGAGGCATCCATTGTGAGACTATGCCATTTTTCTTGAGATAATTCCGGAATTCCCCACTAAGGTATTCTCCTCCTCGATCTAATCGAAGAACCTTAAGGGTTTTTCCAGTCTGTTTTTCTACTTCATTTCTGAACTCTTTGAACTTTTCAAAAGACTCAGATTTGTATCTCATAAGATACACATACCCATATCATGAATAGTCATCGGTAAAGGTAATAAAGTACGAATAACGACCCCTGGCTGACACATCAAATGGGCCACACACATCAGTGTATACTAGGGTAAGTATTTCAGTGGTCCTCTCCCCATGTCCTACAAAAGGTAATCTAGCCATTTTTTCTTGAAGACAGGATTCACAAAATGGATATGACTCAGAAGTCAATGGGCCGAGAAGCCCATCTTTCTCCATTTTGCTCATTCTGTCCTCTCCAATATGGCCAAGCCTGAGGTGCCACAAATACTTCTGGTTTATCTCATCTCTGGATTTTTTAGATCCTATGGCATTCACCACTTGCTCAGACACATTCACAGACACATCAATATGCAAGTGATAGAGGCTGTCAATCATGAAACCACGTGCAACTAATTTATTTTTGAAATAAATAGAACAACAGTCTTTATCAAATGTCATAACATGACCATCCTGTGCTAAACATGAAATAGAAATCAAATTTCTGCTAGCAGCAGGGACATACTAACAGTCTCTAAGTAATAAACTAAATCCAGACGGTAATCGCAGAGGATAGGTGCCCACAGCTACAGCAGCAACTTTTGTCCCGTTGCCAACCCGAAGGGTCACTGCACCTTCCGCCAGCCTTCTACTTTCCTTTAGACCCTGCATAGTAGTGCACAGATGAGCACTAGAACCAGAATCTATAACCCAACTAGAAGTAGAAGAAACCGTAAGGTTAGTTTCAATTACGAGCAAGTCTAACATACCTTCAGAAGGTGTGTCCTTTTTGTTCTTCAGGCTCTCGAGGTATGAAGGGCAGTTCCTTTTTCAGTGGCCGTTGACGTTGCAGTGGAAACATTTTCCTTTATCATTAGCCTTTTTCTTATGAACTTCCTTCTTAGGCTTTTTGTCTTTCTTGTGCTTCTTTGCAGGCTTCTTTTTCTTCCAAGTAGACTTTCTCTTGGAACCAGAAGTCAGCTCAGCAGCCAGAACAGAGCTCCTTGAACCTTTCAAGGCCCCTTCAGCAGTTACCAACATATTCAACAATTCGGTCTTAGTGCATTCAATTTTATTCATATGGTAGTTTACTATAAACTGACCAAATGAATCAGGAAGGGATTGCAGGATTAGATCTATCTGCAGTTCCTTATGCATGGACATACCGAGCTTCTCAAGCTCCTCGAGGTCCTTGATCATAATCAAACAGTGATCGTGGACAGACTGCCCCTCACGCATCTTTGCCTTGAAGAGCCTCGTGGACACTTCAAAGCGTGTAGTGCGGCTCTGCTCACCATACAACTCTTGCAGGTGAGCCAGTATTTCCCTAGCAGTCTTTATGTTCTCTGTTGGCATTGAATTTCGTTAGTCATGGATGCCATGATATAGCACTTGACCCTAATGTCATCATCAGTCCACTTCTGATGCGTCTCACGCTGATCATCAGTTGGACGTGCTGGTAGCCTAGGGATATCATTCTCGAGCACATACCCTATTTTCTCACAATTCAGAATGATTTTCAGGTTCCTAAGTCAGTCTTTATAGTTGGTTCCGGTCAGTCTGTTAGTCTCAAGGATTCGGGTTAAAGGGTTTGAAGCTGACATTGTGATCTGTAGAGAGTAAAGATTCTAGTTAGACTTTGTACTTGAACTTAATTTGTTCTAGGGACTTTTAAAACAAATATACTCCCACTATTTTCTCGAATCCCTCATACTCCCCTGATGGAGAAACAAAAACCCTACGCGACTAGGATTTCTAGTGGGTACTGTGGTCTCACTGATTTACATGCCGCCTCACCTAACAGTTATTGGTGACATATAAATGGATGAGTGTACAACTCTTGTACAATGCTTCTCAAGCAAATTGCAGTGGTACTTGGTCTCTAAGTGATGAAGACCTCACCTAACAGTTATTGGTCCCATTACTTAGTTAAGTCAGACCCACCGTATAACCGCAGAAATAAAGTCGTCATTGGGTCCTCACCTAACAGTTATTGGTGCCCAACCCCACCTTTACCCCGCAACATCTCATGTCTAATAGAGAGGTCCAGTCCCCCGATGCAACTTGCCCACTGTGTCCAGCCGAGACAAATCAACACCGAAAAGACCTTAGCAGCTCTACTACGGTGGAAGACCTATGGACTTAATATTGCATAATCAAGTCTTAGTGTTTGCAACTTGAGTTCTTCATAAGAGGTAATCGAACAATTGGCCAGGTAAGCAGGTGGGAGGCTCTCCTTACTCAGAGAGTAAGGTCCTAATTAAGTAACCACCTTATAGGCTTGCCTAGACACCAATTAGATCAATTAATCTAATATGACTAACTCATGTTGGTTCACCCTCGACTGATTAGGGAGGTTTCGATTTAGGTCTCACTCGATCGCGTATTCACATCTCATGCAAATATAAATCTACCCGCATAAACATAAGCATTAAACATCCAGGCATTTATCAAAAATAAAATTAAATGGTGATGATCATGGATCCAGGATGGGGTCATTTTACAAGTACATGCACGTCAATTGGTTTGATCGTCTTCAACTCTTGACTCGATCTTGATCCTCTAGGTCCAATTGTGATCAACTCCTTGATCCATCTTTAATCAACCCTTGATCTCGATCCGCGCATGTTGAGCTTGTTGATGTACATATCGATCAACCATCGACGTGCAACACACATCACAGATTACATCCCAGATTGCTTTAAAAATTAAAATAAAATAAAAGAATAAATTACAACCCTTTTTCATGAGACACGCAGGTCTCTAATACATGAATTTAAGATGCACGCAGGCATCTGAAAATTAAAATTACATGCATCACAGAACATCACAGAACATTTCAGCACATTCAAAAGGGTTCATCCATGATCATCACCATACGCATCACATGCATAAAAATTATTTTTCAGATCTGATATTTAACTGATTATTTCATCTCATGACTTGCGGATTATGCAAGATATGATTCTAAATATTTGTAATTATATTATCAAAGCATTAGAATCATTAATCCAAGCATCCAATAATTAGTATACAGAAAAATCAGCAAGCTGAAAATTCTGCATACATAAATTTCAGCAAGCATAATCCCTTAAATTTCAGATCTAAAATGCCTTGAAAAATTTAATTCTAATCTTAATCTACATAACCATGGCTCTGATACCACTGTTAGGATCCCACATATGCCATGAAAATTCGAAATTATTTTCAGATTGCAGCGGAAAATCATATGCGGGATCCGTTCATCGCATGAACGTATTTTAAAAACCTTTCGTTTGTAGATAGATTAGAATTAAATTATTTTAAACCATTTTAAAATCATTAAGAAGATCAGATCTTCACCTTGTGCGGGTAGATGGTCTCTGCAAATCTGATTCACGTGGATTTGTAGAAGGTTTGATGGAAGCCGCACACGCGTTCGGCCTCTACGGGTATCCACACGAGGTAATGATTCGATCGAAGCCTACGTATCTCCCTGGGGTGCTAGCTCCCTTGCAGATATGGCTTTTGATGGCTGAAGTCCTCCCTTTCAATCAACTCTTGAATGCCTAGGGAGGAGGAGGAAGAAGGATGGATCAAAAGGAAGGAGAACAAAAACCCGCAGCCTTTCCTTTTTCCTTCGCGTTGGAACCGAAGAAGGAGATGAAGGGACCACGCTTCACAAGCTTTTCTTCCCTTCTTCTTGTGGCTGAAAAGAGGTATGGAGAGGGGCTACTTGCTGCCGAAATCCCAAAGAAAATTGGCTTGAAGGAGGGGTTGAAATCCCTTCTCTTTTGAAGGCCATAATAGATAAGGATGAGCTCCTACTTTTTAGGAGCTCATCATTATCATATTAATTTTCAAGAGAGGAGGGGCGTAGCCCCTCCTTTTCATCTCACGCAAGCAAGGGAGGGGCATGGGCCCCTCCCTCTTCTCCCTTCTATTCTCACACCCCACTTAATCACATTAAGTGGGGTGGGTTTAGCCACATTCATAGGGACTCAATCCTTTTCTAAAAAGGATTAGATGAACCCAATTCAATTCCTCCAAATCCTAATCCAATTAAGATTTAATTGAACCATGACTCTATTGAACTCTTCAATCCTAATCCAATTAGGAGTCATAAAATTAATTAGATTAAATTTAAAATTAATTAGGACTTAAAATAATCCTAATCTAATTAGGACTTATTAAATTTCAGCCCTAAGACAATTAGAACTTTAGAAATCCTATTCCAAATAGGTTTCTAATTTAATTTGAAATCCTAATCCAATTAGGACTCCAAGGATCCTACTCCAAGTAGGACTCATGATCAAGTCCAATTAATTAAATTTAATTAATTAAATTAAATTGCAATCCGATTGCAATTATTCCTTCTTCTAACCACTAACTCTTAGCGGGTTAACCATTTATCAATCTAATTGATTATTTGTGATTCCTAATCACATTCAACCATCGGATCGGTCAATACCTCTAATGTGTGTGACCCCATAGGTTCTATTCTGACTGGTAGTGAGATATATTGCGATCTCTATCACACTATCATTGAAAACTCCTTTCAATGGGTTGAAACAATTTCAACTCAACTCATCAGGATTTATCGACCATCAAGATGATCCCTGTGAGTCTCACCATCCACCAGTGACACCTAGCAGTATGTAGTGGCCACCCAGCAGAATATAATGATGAACCTCTAGGTGCAGTTATCGTATGATACAGTCCTTCTATCGTGGATCCCTACAGAGCGGAGGTCATGGATAACTCGTCAAACCCCGTCGTCTGTCATATGTCTAGATTTATTTGACTTGAGTTCGATAGTGGAAAACTCTTTCTCCACTGTATATTACTGCCATGGCCAAGGTCTTAGAACTCAGTCTAATAAATCACATAGGATCACTCCTCTTCTATTAAGGTCGATAGATTTCATGTAAGTGCATACCCTACTCCTACAGTGAACCTACTGCAGTCAATCTACACAACAAGGACCCATATGACTAGAGACCATGTATATGTGCAGTCAAACTACAATAACCTTACTGTGAATAGCCGAAGCACCGCAGGTCAAAGGACCAGTCATACTACTGCAACATCAAGCAAGTCACTGACGAGTGGATAGACATCCAAGTGACTTCTTGTCTTGGTCACGCTCAGTACCCTTTTTCTCTAACAAGCACCTGCACTCTCACTTTAGTGTCCCTACACTATGGACTCGAGTCTCGTCCATCCATAAGGAAAGCAATCTGTGCACTGATCGGATCGATCACCGTCCTCATGATGATCCATTGATTAGGAGCATTTAGAAATTAATCACCAATAATACATGGCTCAAATTCTCAACTCTTGAGAATATGTATCATCATCTTATTAATTTCTTGTACGATTCATAGACACATAAACAATATGAATGAAAAGAATGCCCATTTATTATTCAATAATAATAAAGTCAAGTATAAATTTATGTCCCAGAATTAATAATGTATCCGTCAGATTGGCTTCTAGGGCATACATCTAACAAGGCTAGTGGCAAAAGATTTCAGGCAAAAACAAGGTATTGATTATGATGAAACTTTTTCGCCTGTAGCTATGCTCAAATCTATTCAGATTATGCTTGCTATAGCTGCATACTATGATTATGAGATCTGGCAGATGGATGTCAAAATCGCCTTCCTTAATGGTCACCTTGAGAAAGAGGTTTATATGACACAGCCAGAGGGATTTGTCTCAAGAGGGAGAGCAAATCAAGTATGTAGGCTTAAAAAATTCATTTATGGATTAAAGCAGGCATCTAGGAGTTGGAACATCCATTTTGACATGATAGTCAAAGAGTTTGGCTTCATTAAAAATATAGATGAACCTTGTGTGTACAAGAAGTCTAGTGGAAGTGCTATTGTCTTCTTGATATTATATGTGGAAGATATATTGCTCATTGCAAATGATGTTCCAATGATGCAATTGGTAAAGACTTGGCTATCAAAGAAATTTTCCATGAAAGACTTGGGTGAAGCATTCTATATACTTGGTATAAGGATCTATAGAGATAGATCTAAAAGGATGCTAGGTTTGTCCCACTCTAGGTATATAGATAATGTGCTGAAAAGGTTCAGCATGGATGGAAGTAAGAAAGGTTTTCTTACCCATAGGACATGGCATACAACTCTCTAGGAAGATGTCTCCTAAGACATCTGAAGAGAGGAATAGAATGAGTTCTATTCCCTATGCTTCGGCAGTAGGGTCGATCATGTATGCTATGATATGTACCAGGCTTGATGTAGCTTATGCCTTGGGTATGGTAAGTAGATTTCAGGTAGATCCTGGGGAGGATCATTGAAAAATTATGAAAAGCATTCTCAAATACTTGAGAAGGGCTAGAGATGTTTTTCTGATTTATGGAAGATCAGAATTGAAACTAAAAGGCTATTCAGATTCTAGCTTTCAATCTAATCTAGATGATAGCAAGTCAATCTCTGGATATATCTTCACTTTGAATGGTAGAGCTGTGAGTTGGAAGAGTTCCAAATAGCAAACTGTAGCTGACTCAACTACTGAGGCAGAATACATTGCTGTTAGTGAAGCTGCTAAGGAAGCAGTCTGGATGAAGAAGTTCATCACAGAACTGGGTGTAGCTCCTGAGATTGCCGGACCAGTCCCAGTTTATTGCGATAACACTGGAGCTGTTGCACATGCTAAGGAACCAAGGTCTCATCATAGATCGAAGCAAATTTTGAGATGCTTTCACCTTGTTCGAGAGATAATCGAAAGACAAGACGTCAAGATTGAACGAGTAGACACAAAGAACAATATAGCAGACCCATTTACTAAAGCTCTACCACAGCAGCAATTCAATCGTCACCTCGATTGTATGGGGTTAAAATATAAGGGCGATTGGCTTTAGTGCAAGTGGGAGATTGAAAGAGTAGATGCCCTATAAGCCAATCATTTGATGGGTTTCTCTTTGTAATCCTCCAAATCATGTACTTTGACACTCGATATATATCAATAAAGGCATTGTGTTTCATCATTTGCTGCTTATCTGTTTTATTATTGGATGATGAGCCCCATAAATTAGGACATTGGTTTTAGGGTTATGATAAGATCATACCAGTGAGACCTAAAATCCTAAAATCCTAATTTAAAATATTTTCAGTCAAATTGGTATATTGAGTCGGAGATCAATATTACTAGAAAGACTGGCACATCATATGTATGCTCAATGTAGAGGGTGATTAATCTCACAATCACTTGTGTGAGACACTAATACAAAGATGTGGGTGCTCATTAGAGGAATGAGTTCACTGAAATGACCAGTCATGAGAACATCTTATGGATTCTTACTTAATTGTCAAAAGATGGTTCTCATAGTGGGAGTTGTGTAAGTGATCCTTAGACCTGAGATCACTATGGTACCTTGTGCACTTGAACCTATATTTTGGTTTATCCTCATTCACGACATTGCGTTGTGTACGGGGTATTCTGGATATGGTGGATTTTGTACGAAGGTTGTGAGTAGGTCAACAAGAAATCAGTCACTTCTAGTAAGAGAATGTAACATCCTACTTACTCTAATCTTATGATGATTCAAGAAGCCTTTGATCAAAACAAAATGAAAATTAGAAAGAGTTTCTAATGTTTCATTGTTTGAATTATCATATAAAAGATTGAGAGAGACATGAATAAGTGATTGAGTTTGATATTGATCCATACTCATGCACTTATTCAGGATGTAGTATGACTGAGGGATTGAATTGCATGGTAACTTGCCACTGAAGGGTATGTTTGAATTTGTCCAATACATTCCTTATCTTTCGGGTAGACATGATACGTTGCTAGACGTCAATCTTGTCTTGTGGGTTGATCAGATCAAAGAGTTTGATTAGATCAAAGCATCAGAAAGGTTCTGATTGCTAAGTCAGGTTTAGCACTAAATTGAACCTAAATTGGATTAGAGGTATTCTAATCAGGTTAGGTCAACTTGCACCTGCACCTACTGCTGGCTAAGATAAGGAACCCAATGGGTCACACACAAGGAAATTGATCAAAGGTCTAATTGAATTAGATCATGTTTGCAAGATGAACATGCTAGCACGTGTTGCAAACCCTAGCTCCTGATTCAAATTAAATTTGAATCTGATTCTTAGATTAGGTTGATCTAATATGATTGGATCATGACCTAATATGGGTTAGCCAAGAGTTGGAACCCATTTGGCTTTAATTAGACATGATTTGATTAGGTTTAATGTTTCCTTTAAGTTGGTTAAACCCAATTGGATTGGGTTTGATAGGGCCTTCACTTCTGGACCATTGGATCGCTCCCTGGATGAAGGATCTGGTCCACTGGTTGGCGCCTTCATCTGGACCATTGGATGGCTTCCTAGATGAAGGATCTGGTCCACTGGTTGGCGCTTTATTCTGGACCACTGGATGGCTCTCTGGATGAAAGATCTGGACCGTTGCTCAGCGCCTGAATCTGGACCACTGGATGACTCTTTGAATGAAAGATCTGGACCGTTGTTCAGCGCCTGAATCTGGACCATTGGTGATGGCATCTTACTTCTGGACCATTGGATGGAACCCTGGATGATGATGCCTTGATCTTGACCATTAGATGGCGCCTAGATCTGGACCATTGGCTTTAGTTCACTGCATTTGGGCCCTTGGATCATCAGGATTTAAGAGGGAGACGTGAGAAAGAAGTTGATACACCCTTCTCCTTAGCACCCCATCATGATGGGATGCCTCTCTTGGCACACTACAGGAAAATGGTCTTTTCCCGACGCTTTTCTACCGACGCTAGCAGAAAGCGTCGGAAAAAAGTTCACCGCCCAAATATTTGCCGACGCTTTAATTAAGCGTCGGTAATTCTTATGAATAGACGACGCTTATTAGCGTCGTCGTATATTCCGGCCTAAAACGACGCGTATAAGCGTCATCAAAAGTCAAATTCACATCAAAACCAGTGGCCACCCCTCTCTTCCTCATTTTGCATCCCGATCGATCAAGCCCTAGCTCCTCTGGCTCCTCCTCCCTCCTCTCCGACGACGAGCGACCGACCAACCCTTGTCCTCTCCGGCGTCGAGCGACGTCCGACGCCAAGCTCCTCTCGTCCTCTCTCCTCTCCGGCGGCAAGCGACCATCCGCATCCTCCTCTCTCGTCTCCGGCACCGAGCGACCGGCCACCTACGACAAGCTCAAAAAGCGAAGAGGCTCCGGACCATCTACGACAAGCTCTGCTCGAAGGTTTCTCTGCCGATCAAATCGAACAGGCTCTCTCTGCTCTCAAGGTTATTTTTCTTTTCTCATGTACTTTTTTTTCTCCTCATATCACAAAATTCCCTTTCTCAACTTGGGGTTCAAGAAACACAAATTGGTTGATTATTCTGGTTGAAACACAAATTTATTGCAATTCAGTGCCTCGAATCTTTTTTTATTAATCATTTAGAAGTCACAGTCCCGGATCCAGTGAAACACAGTGTAGTTTCACTGTGTTTTTTATTGTGCTTCATCATATACCCCATGTATATGATGAACATTTGCATTATGTAGTTGAACAAATTTTACTATTTATTAATGATGAAAATATTTAACTGAATTCTTATTGCTATTATATGTTTGGTTTAAATTTTGGGTGTAATTGAAATATTGTTCGTTCTGTAAGACTCGTATGCTCTTTAAGAGTCATGCAGCTGTGTCACGTAGCCAACTTTGAGAGTGTGAGAAGCTGTTAGGGACAACGGAAGATACAACTTAAATAATGGATGTCACTCATGAATCCTTCATTAAAGAGTTTTCTGAAGTTTTCCAGCTCTCTTGATTCAGAGTAATCTCTGAATTGGACCTCCCTGAGGAAAGTTTGTTTACAGGGAAGTCATTTCTTCTGAAAGAGCACTCAATTTGAAAACAAACTGCATTGCTCCCACCTTCTTGATTAAATGACATAAATACTTCTCACAATTTTATGTAATGAATAGGCTGTATTTACAAGACTAAACATTTAAATCACAATTATAATAAAGGAGTTAAAAATGGATGGGCAGCACAGGGACATTGAAATATCACAGTCCCACATGTATGTGCATGTTTGTGTATGTTCATCAGTTGATTAGTATAGTAATGCATTAGTCATGCCTTTTATTTTTTACGGTATTTACCAGTACTTTTCTGAGAACTTGCATTGATAAGTGTTGAATATGGTCTTATTATAACTTCTGTAGCATGGTTTTATGATGTTGTTGTTGTTGTTTTGTGGACCTATTATTGTCAGTCTTCAATTTTTGACCTTGAATCTTCGAATATGGCATGCTTGTCGATATCTGTTGCAGGCAAGAAGTGCAGCAAGGCGCCCAAGACTCAAAGGCTTGTAACTCCCCTGACTCTCCATGATCTTATAAGACCAAGATCTTATACCTTGCATGCTTACTTGATGATCTGGCTTTCTTCTATTGTGGCACCGGTAGACCATGATTAATTGATGAACTTTTCAAATAATGGAACAACCAAATGATATTTAGAAAATATTGTTTAGCAATATGTACCAATAAAAATGTTGTGTAGACTGGCATCAATTAATTTACACATGATTTAAATTGTAAAGGTACAAGATGTCTTTCATGGCTAGTTACAATATCAATAAAGTAACCGATCTAGCTGATACATCCTTTAGATCAAGAAAGTTTGTTGTCTTATATCATGTTCCTTAGTAAACATTCAGATCACATGATATTGGGTTTCTTTCAAATCACAGTAATAAGATTCTTTACCTTTTTAATATTGATTTGTGACACATGCTCTTTTCCTTGACATTGATAGTGGATATTATCATTTCACCAAGATATTATCTTCTTCCCTTTCTTGCTAAATTCATCTCAGTGTGCTTGATTTGGTGACTTATTGCAGCTTGGTCAAAGGACAGCAAACGTTCTAAAAGATCTCTTTCTAGTACCTAAACCAGATTCCAAACGCATAATCACTTTTGCTAATCGGAGTGATTCAGATCACATAAGTTTTAGTAATTATGATATAAATATAGTTTATAATCTCATGTAAAGGTAACCTTCATAATATAGTAATTATGACAGGCTACTTAAACATGTCAATATTTTTCACTAAATATTTTGTGCAAAAATAATTAAATATTAAAGGCAAAGTTATAAACATCATGCACCCAGTACCAACATTCGTTTGGTAAGGGCACAAAGCATTAAACCAACCCTTGTTCCAAACAAACTCTTAGTCCAGCTGATTTGATATATAATTGCTGGACCAATCCATTAGGGAACTGGTGCTACCCTTATGGAATAAAGTGCTTGCCTTGAGCATGTAGTGTAGCAGCTGCTATAGCATGTTTTTTCTTGATATATTCGGCAACTTTTACCCAAGTGCCACAGAGTCCCAATGAAGCTTAGTGTAGCAATTTTGGGTCAAAATCACTATGGCAGCTGCTATAGTAGGTGCAGCGACCACTTTTTGAGACAATGGGTGGAAGTAGAGAATGTAGTAGAGAATGTAGAACATGTTGTTGTGAAGAACCAGTACTTAAATAGAGGTCCATGGCAATGTAGAGACCAGTACAGTTGACTTATAATTTATGGAATGTAGTTTGTTTCTTTTTATGTTCAATTGCATGTGGTCATCTAAATGTAGTACTACTTTCATTCTTAATATTATCATCAAAGTGTATAACTTGGAAAAACATTTGAAATCTTTTGGACTAGTGGAATGGGAACCCAAGAGAATCTTTTGAATCTTATGTCTTGAGAACTCTATGGAAATTAATAGGCTGCTCACTTTCATCTCGCGTACAACAAGACTTCGTTGTTTCAATTCTTTATGGATCTTCATCCAGGTACGGCAGCAGTTAGTAAGTGTTAGATTATAAACCAGGAGATGTTGAGCAACTAGTTTGATAGTTCAGGTTGATAGTTTGATAGTAAGTGTTAGATTATAAATGTGTTTGATTGATGGTGTTGATGATCCTATTTTTGTTTGTTAGCAGTTTAACATCAAGAGATCCGCAGCTAAAGATGGGAGGACCGGGTAGCAATATGAAATTTAGTATAAATTTATCATTTAACCAAATATTGATTCTTTTTTGTGCATACCAGGTAACAATATGCCCCGAGGAAGACGATTTAGAGATGTGGAGTTCCAGCATTCTCAGGTGGGATCTACTTCTGATCAGTCCCTGCAGTCCCAGCAGCCATGTGAGCACCAGCAGCACGAGTCAGGATCTCAGCGCGAGCCTCCTGCTGATTGCCCGGAGGATGAGCTCCGGATCCAGGGTAATTCGATTTAAAGTTCATATTTTATGTTCATATTTGTCTTCAACTTTTTAAGACATATTTTATTTAATTTTAATAGATGGACAAGGGACGGTGAGGACGAGACGAGGACCCACTCAAGCAAAGGATGTGGGGAAGCTTCCTCCGGATGAGAAGATTATCATCCGATGCAACGAATTGGGGCAGCCCATCAATAGAGCTGGAAGTCTACTATCAAGCTTTTTAGGATCGGTTGCACGCAAGGGTCAGCTGTGTCTACTCAACTATACGAAGTGGAATGACATGCTTCCTTCGTATAAGGTTGAGCTTCTTAGACTTATACAGGTAATGAATTGAATTTATTCTTTTTAATTCGACACCTCCTGTATATTAATTTGCTTAGTATCATAATTTTATTTTAGATGTTTAATATTATTATAACATTCTGAATCTTATGTTGTAGGGTAAGTTTGTACTCCCTCCAGAGAGCCATGATTGGGTGCTAAAGTCCCTCAATCGCAAATGGAAAGAATATAAAGCAAAATTGAAGACGGACTTCAAGCGCGAAGGTATGACAGAGGAGGAGGTTGCTCGTGTGACTCCTCCTGATGTATACCCTCAGCAGTGGAGGGAGCTTGTTCATTACTGATTTTCTGAAAGAGGACAGGTCACGTATATTGTTTCAATATCTTCTATTATCTTTATTATTAATATAGATTGCAAATATATACATTGAATCATATTATACTGTGTGCTTTTATTTTGGCAGACATATTCTAATATTGGTAGAGCTGCACGAGCATCTCAAGCAGTTCCTCATACTTCAGGCTCTAAGAGTTATGCGAGACGTAGAAATGAATTCGTAAGTTCTTTTGAAACTATTTGAAACTCTACTAACATATAGCACGTATCATGATATATAGTTTGCCCATATACTTTCCGTATGTGTAGATAGTAGAGCATGGAAGGGAGCCTGGTGAGGTAGAGTTTTATAAGATGACCCACACTCACCGAGATGGCAGCTTTATCCGGGACGAGTCGAGAGATATAGTTGTATGTATTATGTATTCATTTTTTATTTTATCATAATTTTTTAATTAATTTTACTTCTTTTAAATTATTAATGTGACTGTTTGTTTTTTTGAGAGAGATATAGGAAAGAGCTATAAATCTTATTTCAGAGCGTGTCGGGGAGTCATCATCATCCGACACGGCCAGTCGCGTCGAGGCTCAGGTGTATGCTGAATTGATGGGCCCAGAACGTTATGGTCGCATGAGGGGTTACGGTGTCGAAGTTACCCCCACTCAGCTGTCTGCAGTGAGCCGATATACCCAAGATGCCAGACAAGGTACTAGCACTGCAGAGGTTTGTAGTTTGAAGACAGAAATGGCACAGATAAAGCAGTCATATGAGACAAGGATAGAGGAGATGAGGCAGAGTCATATGACTGATATGGCGGAGTTGAAGCAAAGCCAAGAGTTGAAGATACAATCTTTGCAGGACCAGCTTGACCATATTTCATCCTTTTTGCAGAGATTTGCTCCTCCGGTACATAACTAAATCTATTTGAATATTTTATGTAATTATAATGTATTCTTGTATGATGATGACTTTCGTATTTTTAGTTTCTAAAATATTTTTTTTTCTTGTAGGTTGATGATACTTCATCTACTCGTAGAGATGATGATGCCAACCCTTGATACATATTGTAGATTGTGTACTTAGGAATTTGACTTGTATATTTTTAAAATTTTGGAGATTCCTTTGATTAATCTTGTATGATGATCATGAGATCTTTTTTGAGCAACATGATAAGTAGAATCTATCAAAACCTATGTGCCTTCTTCCGCTTCCCTTTATTGTTAGAATGGAATGCAACATCCATTCATTTGCTTTTCTAATTAATTGCTGTGAGTTCATTTTGAATCATATTTTATTCTATGAGCAGGTCACTTGACAGCTAGGAGTGATGTCTACAGCTTCGGGGTTGTCCTTCTTGAGCTCTTAATAGGATGCCGGTCTGTGGACAAGACTCGCCCGAGCAAGGAGCAAAGCTTGGTTGACTGGGCTCGCCCCAAGCTTAATGACAATATTGTAGAGATGATGATGCCGACCCTTGATACATATTGTAGATTGTGTACTTAGGAATTTGACTTGTATGTTTTTAGAATGTTTTTGAAGTACAATGTAATCAAATATGATAATATGAATGTAATCAAAGTTCTTGTTTGTGACTCGTATTTTGTTATATATGTGATTCAGTGTATTTGTTTCTATTGTTTTGTAAGAATTTAATGTACACAGAGTATTTAAAAATTACTTTTACAAAATTTTTTTTAAAAAAAAATTTAATGCCGACGCTTATAAGCGTCGGGAAAAGCAACAGGAACGTAAACCTAATCGCACGCCTTTAACGACGCTTTTAAGCGTCGGCCTAAAGCCGTAGTAACCAACCCTTCTCGCCGACGCTTATAAGCGTCGGAGTCTGATAAAAGGAACGACGCTTAAAAGCGTCGGCATAGACCAACGACGCTTTTTTGACGCGTCGGGTTAAACCCGACCCACGCCCACCTGCCCGACGTCTGACCCACGCTTTGTGAAGCGTGGGCTGGGAATTCGCCGACGCTTATAAGCGTCGGTAGAGACAAAAAAAAGCGCCGGGAGTTATTCCTTCTTTTGTAGTGGCACATGCCTCATCATGATGAGGTGTGTGGATGGGATGCATCCCTTTATGATACTGTTGGGAATTGTATCCTAAATGTCAATCGTCAGCATGTTGATGATTAAATGAATTGATAAATTAATAAAGTATTATTTGGCATTATTCATCATTTCATCTTCAAATGAACTCTTATATGATGAAATCCTTAGGACTTATGTTATGATAAAGGAGGATTTATCCTTGACTCCTTAAACTTGTTTGCGACCAAATGATATGTTGTTACTAGGACGACAACATTATCGAGATTAGGTCGTTGTGTGACATATACGTTGGTTGTCCTCTTAACCAAGGAGTGTGGAGACACTGGTATGCCATACAGGTGAAGTGTAGGAGTACATTTCACTGAACGTGACCAATTTCGGAATGCTCTCCTGTCGAGAGATGTTTCGAGTGGATATGGGTATAAGTTTGGCCCTCTGACCTGAGACCGCAACCTATGACTAGCAAGCAACTCACTGTACTTTGGTACCGGACTACCTGAATTTCTAATTCAGTGACGGAAGGTCACTGGGTGCAGTCAAGTACTTGCGTAGTCAGTTGTGAGTTAAGATGGAATTGACCCCTCCTGGAAATAGGAGATAATGTCTTGTGATTAATTTAGCAAAACCTTGGCCAGGGTAATCCCAGTGAGGAGTCACGGGATATCTAAAGTTAATCACATAATGGATGTACTAATTATAGGATTGACAGTGAGCTCTAAGTCATCCTGGCATTAGGAGTCAAAGGGATTGAATTATACAGTAACCATAGTCCAGAGTTTCAGAATATTTGCTTCGCATATATTTGGCCTATCCGGACGTCGGGTACCATTGCTAGATGGTCACATCGATTAGTATAGGAAGACGTTCCTATACTATCGGCTTAGGTTCGAACCTATGAGGTCACACGCATAGAAGTTTCTAGGTTGATCAAATGGCTGATTGATGATTAAGAATCATTCAGAGGTAATTTGGTCAATTCGATTGACAAATTATCCAAAGCAAAAGTTGCATTAAAATAATTATTAAATTATTGGAGGACTAATTAGCAATTAGATTGCTAATGAACTCAATTTGATTGAGTAAATTGGGCTTAGGTTGAGCCAAATTGAATAGGATTCAATTTGGGCTGCATCAGGGTTTGACCTAATTGGATTGGGTTCAACCCAAATAGATTGAGCTTGACCCAATTGATGGGACTTGACCCAATTGGATTGGGCTTGATCCAAATCAATTAGAAGACCTTATTTGATGAGGATTATGAGTCCAAATAATCAGAATTGGATAAGGAGAAGAATTCCTAAATTTTAGGAACCCATCCTTATCTTCTTGGAGAAAAATGACACCTTAATTTATTCCCAATATTTTCTATGCCTATCCTCTTTATTTTTGGCCAAAAATTGGCGTGAGAAGAGAGGAGGCGTGGGGCTATAATTCCTATAAAAATGGTGCCTTAAATCTTTCTACAAAGATTTAGATGAATTTCCTAATTTGTAGGGATTGCATGGTGCATGAAATAGGGTGGTCTACGGCTGAACTTTGGACGCATGAATTCCTATCTTTTAGGGATCCAAAATGCACGAAATTTGGATATGTTTATCTCCTCTTAGCTGCCAAACCACCAGAATTTTTTAGGAATTTTATCAGCCAAATTAGTTGGCTAAATTAGGTGTGATACGTGGGGGGATCTTTTGGCTATAAAAGACCCCCATGCCTTGGGTTCAATATATACCATATTTAGAGGTTTCAAAAAAATTCTGAAAAAAATCCCTGAGGGCCTCCATCCCTTCTTCTCCTTCTTCCTCACGTCCATCCTCCATCTCCTTGAAGAACAATCAAAGGTTGAGTGTTTAGAAGGAGAAAGCTTCAGCCATTGCTGCGTTCCTGCGCGAGCTAGCACTCCCGCGGAAGACGATCTACCTAGGGCTTCGCGTGTACTTCTCATAGAGGCCATTCGTGTGCGTGGCTGCGAAGTCAAGAATCAGATCCATAAGTTTCTTCCATCATAAAAGGTATTAATCCCACATCAATATTTTATTTTGGAGTCAGGGTCTAGGTCTGATTCCCCGAGGTTTTACCCTCCTTTGGGGCTCCTCACGGAGTTATCTCCAGAATCCATTCGATGGATATTTGGAGATTAATCGGAATAGAGTTCTTAAGTTTCAGATCTGATAGTTAATCATGCATGAAAGTTTTAGCATAATTGTTTAAACGATTCTGGCATAATCCTATGTGTTCTTAAGGTGCTGATTTCTAGATTTGATCTTGTAAGCATGCATGAATTAAATTGTTTGATTCGATTTTTTCGCTGCATTTTAAAACTTAAAAAGAACTACGTATGGCTTGATCCCCCTTATGAAGGGGTACGTAGGCAACCCGATCAGGTTCAGCCATGGTTTTAAAAAAAAAGAAAAAAATCAGCATGCTTAACACCGAATAACCTAGGATTCACTTTCAGTGGTATCAGAGCCAGGTTCATGTTTAAACTTTTATGTTTTAATTCTTGTAATTAAATCTGAAATCATTAACATATTTAGATTAGATCTAAAGTATTTTTTATGATTGATTTAATTGCTGATTATGCATGATTAAGTAGATCTGAAATTTTGGATGCATATGATGCATGTTTGTGTTAGGATTAGTAACATGAATAAACATGAAATTATAATATTATTTAGATTAGATCTAAATAAAGTTTATGATTTATATGATCTTATGATTTTAATGAACAAATCAGATCTGAAAATAAAAGTGAAAAATTAAATACATAAGATGTATGTTGTTTGAATTAATTCATGTTGTTATGTATATGTGATGCATGAACATAAAACATAATGACTTAAACATGAATTAAATCTGATTACATGTGATTAATTACAAAAACTCAGATCTGAAAATATGTTTTAAGAACTGAAAGATTGTAATTAATATGTAATTAAAAAAAATATGCAATGATCAAAACTTTCATAAGTCTAAACTTAATTGAGAATTAAGTGTTATGAAATAGAATTGTAACTCAATTAATTGACATTGCATAATTCTTTGGGCATATGGGTTAGCTTGAATCAAGTTCCTAGGATTGGGTTAGACCTAAGGTTAGAATCATACATGGACAAATAGAATTAATTGATCAAATCTAATTAAGTAGTAACTAGATTATGTCAAGAAAATTCTAGGTCAATTTACAATAGTTGTAAATGGATCAAGTCCATGTCTTTGATTAGACCAAGATGGAACTTGATTTAGGCTCAGAGATGTAGCCTGAGTCATTTGAGTAATCAAATCGAAATTGATTAACCAGTCGGTGTCTAAGGTAAGTTTGGCAGTTTTGACCGGTGGTTTTTAATTGGGAGCTACTCGCACTGATTCGTCTTTGTCGAGTTAATGGCATATCCCTTCCACCGATCTCACTTACCTGGCCGACATGGTCAATCACATTTTGATTGGATCACTTAATGATTCGAGTTAGCCCATGCCTATAAGGAAAATCAGTTTGACTGATTTAGGTGCCTCCTTAACCGGTTTGAGTCTAATCTGATTTGGTGAAGTCAGTGGGAGAAATTAGACTAACCGGATCTTCTCATCTATCCTAATTAAGAAATCCTCTAAAATTATTAGGTCCTTAAAATGAAATGGTTATGGGGATAACTAGGTCATAGCCTCCCATTAAGTTGGGTGATAATGGGTCCAATGATTTGATAATTATTGGAGGCGCGACACGCCTGGTACTTATCAAGCATTGGAATTGTCATTCAATATATGATGAGTTAAGTGTACCTTCAATAGGCGGTCAGGTGAGCCGAGCCACACTCGGGCTTGGTCGTCTATTAGTTGATTAGACTTAACCCTATCATTTAATGGTTGGACCTGACTAGGGTATTCGGTGGAGGCGCCACACGCCTGCCGAAGAACCTAGGGCAAAATTATCACTAGAAGTTGCTTGGTGAAGCAACTGGTTTAGAACCTACCAATAGGTGCATATGGGTTAGCCGAGCCACACTCGGGCCTATATGCGATCTATTGGGTTCTAGTGCCCACTAAAGAATTAGGAGTAATTTTTCGAATTGGAGGTAGAGGCTACCAATTTGTATAAAATAGTGGGAGTACCTTTAGACTAAAGTCCAAGTCTAATGTGTTTAGTCAATTCATATACTAATAGCCAAATTTTCTTTTATACAGAAATGGCCACTAATTTGTCACTTCGCTCATTATTGGATATTGACAAGTTGACAGGTCCCAACTTCAATAATTGATATAGAAAACTGAAAATTGTGCTAGAGCATGAATGGATCCTTTATGTGATAACAGATCCGGCACCTGGGCAGCCCGCTGCTAATGCACGGGGTACAGTCAGAGACACTTATCAGAAGTGGCTCAGTGATCATATCACTGTCCGTTGCATTATGCTCGCTGCAATGAATGATGAGTTTAGTAGGCATTTTGAGAATGCGCAGCCGGAAGACATCATTCAAGTGTTGAATGAATCTTTCGGTATTCCTGATGATGTTGAAAGGCACAAGACTAGTTGTGCTATTTTCAGCGCACGTATAAAGGATGGAGCTTCGGTGACCGATCATGTATTGTACATGATTGAGTTAATCGAGCGCCTAGGCACTTTCGGATCTCCCCTACATGATCAATTGGGGAAGGATGCTATACTGAATTCTCTTCCTGGTTCGTACTGCCCATTTCTCACCAACTTTCGTATGACGAAACTGGTAGTAAATTATCACCAATTGTTGGGTTTACTACAAACTTTTGAGAAGGATCACCAACTCCTAAAAGGGTCGGTGAATTTAGTGGGAGGTTCGTCCAGAGGTCGTGGTACCTTTAAGAAAGGAAAGAAGAAAAATAAGAATCAAAAGAAAAAGGTGCAACGTGCTAAGCCAAGTCAGACCAAAAAAATTAAGGCTAACCACAATCTGGCAAAATGCTTCTATTGTAAGAAGCAGGGGCATTGGAAGAGGAATTGTCCTCAGTACCTTACCTCACTTGACCCGAACAGGCCAAGCAAGAGAAAAGGGCAATCATTTGCTGATCAAAGTATTTATATGATAACATCTTGTAATTTCTCTATATGTGATAATTCGACCTAGGTATTAGATACTGGAAGTCCGTTTAATATATGCAATTCGTTGCAAGGACTTCAGGTCAATCAGAGATTTGAAAACAGCGAGAGATTCTTGAATGTTGGAGATGGAAGATCTGTTCCAGTTCTAGCTTTAGAAAATCTCAAACTTGTTTTCAATTCTCATGTAGTTGTCTTGAGTGATTGCCACTATTGTCCTGCATTCTTATTGAATGTAATTTCCGTAGGCCTTTTGGCCATGAATGGTTATGAAATTTCAATAAAGAAATGTTCTTGTGATATCATTATGAATGGTGTTACTGTAATGAATGGACAATTGAGCAATGGCATCTACTTGTTATCACAACCTGTTAATGTAATGTACACGTCAAGTAAGCGTCCTAGAATAGATAATGTCACGGATGTCTACCTTTGGCATCATAGGCTAGGTCATATTAACAAGAACAGGATGAACAGGTTAAGTAAAGAGGGAATCCTCAATGTTAATGATTGTGAATTATTGACAACCTGTGAGTCATGTCTTCTTGGTAAGATGACCAAATCACCTTTTACCGGAAAAGGTGAACAAGCCAGTGATTTATTGATCCTTGTATATTCTGATGTATATGGGCCAATGAGCACAAATGCTAGAGGTGGGTATTCATATTTCATTACGTTTACAGACGACCTTTCTAGGTATGGTTATGTCTATTTAATGAGACATAAATCTGAATCATTTGAAATGTTCAAATTATATCGTAATGAAGTAAAAAATAAACTAGAAAGAGTATTAAAACTCTTCGATCAGATCGAGGAGGCGAATACCTTTCCAATGAGTTTTTGACATATTTAGGAGAGAATGGGATTCTCTCTCAATGGACTCCTCCTGGTACACCACAGTATAACGGTATATCAGAAAGAAGAAATCGAACTCTGTTAGACATAGTTCGATCCATGATGGGGTTTGCGAGTCTGCTCATATCCTTTTGGGGATATGCACTTGAGTTAGCCTGCTACATTCTAAATAAAGTTCTAAGTAAGTCTGTAAATAAAATACCACATGAGATGTGGACTGGACGTAAGCCGATGCTCTCTCACCTTAGGATTTGGGGGTGTCCAGCGTACGTCAAACATTTAAAAACAGACAAACTTGAACCCAAGTCTGACAAATGTTTCTTTGTTGGTTATCCTAAAGAAACTAAAGGATATTACTTCTACTTTGCTGAAGAACAAAAGTTATTCGTAAGCAATAGAGCTGTTTTCTTAGAGAAAGAATTCCTTAGTGAAGGAACTAAAAGCTCTAATGTTGAGCTTAGGGAAGTTCAACATGTAGAAGATCCGACACCATCTACTGAACTAGTTGAGTCGGATTTGATTAGATCAGATCCAGAACCCATATTAGATGCACCATTAAGGCGATAGGGTAGAGTACCACATCAGTCGGACAGATACTACGGTTTCTTGGTCCGGGATGGGGATCCTATCGAACTTGATGAAAACGATGAGGATCCGATCACATATATGGATGCAATGCAGAGGTATGACTCTGATAAATGGCTTGGAGCCATGCAATCCGAAATGGAATCCATGAAGGTCAATGATGTATGGACATTAGTTGACCCACCCGAAGGGATTAAACCCATAGGATGTAAGTGGATATTCAAAAGGAAACGGGGTGCAGACGGAAAGGTAGAGACCTATAAAGCCCGTCTGGTTGCCAAGGGATATCGTCAACGTTATGGTATTGACTATGACGAGACATTTTCTCCTGTGGCAATACTCAAGTCCATTCGGATTGTGCTTGCGATAGCAGCACATTTAGACAATGAAATCTGGCAAATGGATGTAAAGACCGCATTTCTAAATGGAGATTTAGAAGAGGAGGTATATATGATACAACCTGAAGGTTTTACATCTACAGATGAGTCTAAGGTGTGCAAGCTACAAAGGTCCATTTATGGATTAAAGCAAGCTTCACGGAGTTGGAACATACGATTTGATAAGGTGATCAAATCATATGGCTTCATTAAGAATGAAGAGGAACCTTGCATTTATAAATGGGCAAATGGTTCAGTTATCATATTTCTTGTTTTGTATGTGGATGACATTCTTTTAATCGGGAATGACATTCCTGCATTTTGGCTATCATCTCAATTTGCCATGAAGGATTTGGGAGAAGCATCTTACATCCTAGGGATGAAGATCTATAGAGATAGATCTAAAAGATTGCTTGGATTATCCCAATCCACATACATTGATACTATACTGAAGAGGTTCAGTATGATTAATTCCAAGAAAGGCTATCTTCCAATGGGCCATGGAATTAACCTCTCTAAAAGTGATTGTCCGACAACCTCTCAAGAAAGAGAAAGTATGGATAGAATTCCATATGCTTCGGCAGTGGGATCTATAATGTATGCCATGACATGTACTAGACCAGACGTGGCATACTCACTAGGAGTAGTGAGCAGATACCAGTCTGATCCAGGTAGCAACCACTGGAAGGTTGTAAAAACCATCCTTAAGTATTTGAGAAATACTAAAGATCAGTGGCTTGTCTACGGTGATTCTGACTTAAAACTTGAGGGATATACCGATTTAAGTTTTCAGTCAGATCAAGATGATAGCAAGAGCGTGTCGGGATATATCTTCACTCTTAAGGGTGGGGCCATCTGCTGGAAGAGTTCCAAGCAGCATACAGTGGCAGATTCTACATGTGAAGCAGAATACATCGCAGCATCTGATGCAGCCAAGGAAGCCGTATGGTTGCGCAAGTTCATCACCGAGCTGGGAGTGGCACCTTCTATTGATGGTCCAGTTCCTATATTTTGTGATAACACTGGAGCCATAGCTCAGGCAAAGGAACCTAAAGCACATCAGCGGACCAAGCATATTCTGCGACGCTATCACCTGGTTCGAGAGATTATAGAACGAGGTGATATTGATCTTCAGAAGATTGACACAAAAGAAAATCTGGCTGACCCATTTACCAAAGTCCTCGGCATTAAAGATTTCAACGAACACAAGTCGAAGATGGGTATTAGATACTGTGCCGATTGGCTTTAGGCTAAGTGGGAGTTGTTGGGAATTGTATCCTAAATGTCAATCGTCAGCATGTTGATGATTAAATGAATTGACAAATTAATAAAGTATTATTTGGCATTATTCATCATTTCATCTTCAAATGAACTCTTATATGATGAAGTCCTTAGGACTTATGTTATGATAAAGGAGGATTTATCTTTGAGTCCTTAAACTTGTTCGCGACCAAATGATATGTTGTTACTAGGACGACAACATTATCGAGATTAGGTCGTTGTGTGACATATACGTTGGTTGTCCTCTTAACCAAGGAGTGTGGAGACACTGGTATGCCATACAGGTGAAGTGTAGGAGTACATTTCACTGAACGTGACCAATTTCGGAATGCTCTACTGTCGAGAGATGTTTCGAGTGGATATGGGTATAAGTTTGGCCCTCTGACCTGAGACCGCAACCTATGACTAGCAAGCAACTCACTGTACTTTGGTACCGGACTACCTGAATTTCTAATTCAGTGACGGAAGGTCACTGGGTGCAGTCAAGTACTTGCGTAGTCAGTTGTGAGTTAAGATGGAATTGACCCCTCCTGAAAATAGGAGATAATGTCTTGTGATTAATTTAGCAAAACCTTGGCCAGGGTAATCCCAGTGAGGAGTCACGGGATATCTAAAGTTAATCACATAATGGATGTACTAATTATAGGGTTGACAGTGAGCTCTAAGTCATCCTGGCATTAGGAGTCAAAGGGATTGAATTATACAGTAACCATAGTCCAGGGTTCCAGAATATTTGCTTCGCATATATTTGGCCTATCCGGACGTCGGGTACTATTGCTAGATGGTCACATCGATTAGTATAGGAAGACGTTCCTATACTACCGGCTTAGGTTCGAACCTATGAGGTCACACGCATAGAAGTTTCTAGGTTGATCAAATGGCTGATTGATGATTAAGAATCATTCAGAGGTAATTTGGTCAATTCGATTGACAAATTATCCAAAGCAAAAGTTGCATTAAAATAATTATTAAATTATTGGAGGACTAATTAGCAATTAGATTGCTAATGAACTCAATTTGATCGAGTAAATTGGGCTTAGGTTGAGCCAAATTGAATAGGATTCAATTTGGGCTGCGTCAGGGTTTGACCTAATTGGATTGGGTTCAACCCAAATAGATTGAGCTTGACCCAATTGATGGGACTTGACCCAATTGGATTGGGCTTGATCCAAATCAATTAGAAGACCTTATTTGATGAGGATTATGAGTCCAAATAATCAGAATTGGATAAGGAGAAGAATCCCTAAATTTTAGGAACCCATCCTTATCTTCTTGGAGAAAAATGACACCTTAATTTATTCCCAATATTTTCTATGCCTATCCTCTTTATTTTTGGCCAAAAATTGGCGTGAGAAGAGAGGAGGCATGGGGCTATAATTCCTATAAAAATAGTGCCTTAAATCTTTCTAGAAAGATTTAGATGAATTTCCTAATTTGTAGGGATTGCATGGTGCATGAAATAGGGTGGTCTGCGGCTAAACTTTGGACGCATGAATTCCTATCTTTTAGGGATCCAAAATGCACAAAATTTGGATATGTTTATCTCCTCTTAGCTGCCAAACCACCAGAATTTTTTAGGAATTTTATCAGCCAAATTCGTTGGCTAAATTAGGTGTGATACGTGGGGGGATCTTTTGGCTATAAAAGACCCCCATGCCTTGGGTTCAATATATACCATATTTAGAGGTTTCAAAAAAATTCTGAAAAAATTTCCTGAGGGCCTCCATCCCTTCTTCTCCTTCTTCCTCACGTCCATCCTCCATCTCCTTGAAGAACAATCAAAGGTTGAGTGTTTAGAAGGAGAAAGCTTCAGCCATTGCTGCGTTCCTGCGCGAGCTAGCACTCCCGCGGAAGACGATCTACCTAGGGCTTCGCGTGTACTTCTCATAGAGGCCATTCGTGTGCATGGCTGCGAAGTCAAGGATCAGATCCATAAGTTTCTTCCATCATAAAAGGTATTAATCCCACATCAATATTTTATTTTGGAGTCAAGGTCTAGGTCTGATTCTCCGAGGTTTTACCCTCCTTTGGGGCTCCTCACGGAGTTATCTCCAGAATCCATTCGATGGATATTCGGAGATTAATCGGAATAGAGTTCTTAAGTTTTAGATCTGATAGTTAATCATGCATGAAAGTTTTAGCATAATTGTTTAAACGATTCCGGCATAATCCTATGTGTTCTTAAGGTGCTGATTTCTAGATTTGATCTTGTAAGCATGCATGAATTAAATTGTTTGATTCGATTTTTCCGCTGCATTTTAAAACTTAAAAAGAACTACGTATGGCTTGATCCCCCTTATGAAGGGGTACGTAGGCAACCCGATCAGGTTCAGCCATGGTTTAAAAAAAAAAAAAAAAATCAGCATGCTTAACACCGAATAACCTAGGATTCACTTTCAGATACATCCCTCCATCTCTTATAAATAAGGAGGCGCCCTGGGGTTCTAAAGATCATCCAAGAAAAAGCCTCTCCTTCTCTCTCCCTTATCCCTTCTTTCTTACAAGTCTCTCTCTTTTGTCCTAACCCAAGACAAGAAGATCTTCTTTAGGACAAAAAGGCTAGTGAATGTTTTAGAGGTAGAAAGAAAGAAGGAAGTGAAGAAAAATCAGCCAATTAAATCCTTTGGAAGGCTTGAACAACTATAATCAAGTTTTGGTGGAACTAGAGTCTTGAACCCATTCCTGTGTGGATCAACATTGGAGGGTGAACATTTGGGCACCTTAGGACATCTTCAGACATATTGGATATAGCGTGATAGGTATTCTTCTATACCAAGATTATATTTTCTACATTATTTGGTTATACTATTAAGGTGATCTTAGCTTATTAGGATTTCATATAATGGGTTTTATAAGAAAATTTTATAATCCCGAATCTTCTGCTGCGCCCTAGGGCACTCGGAAATCCAACATACCTATCACAGCCGGGCTCGCCCCCAGAGAGAGTATTGTGAAGTCGGACTTCCTAGTAGTCTGGGTGGCTTCATTCTACAACGCTATTCTCGGCCAACCTGAACTTAATGCCCTCTGGGCCATAGTCTCAACTTACCATATGCTCATGCGGTTCCCCAGCAAATGGGGGGTCAGCGAAGTTCAAGGGGACCAAGCAACATCCAAGCAATGCTACATGGCGACCCTTAAAGCAAAACAACCGGCTGAAACATCAGTCCAAATCCCGGCCTTGGCGCTACCTATCGAGATCCTGGAAGTGTGGAACGAGCCTAAGAAGCAACGAGCAGAGCCCGGAGAGCTCCTACTTCAAATTCTCTTCAGAGAGGACCACCCAGATCAAACCGTACAGGTCGGCTCCGGCCTAAGCCCTCATGAGCGAGACCGCATGATCAAATTCCTCCAAACCAATACTGACGTATTCGTTTGGTCGCCCACTGACATGCCAGGAATAAATCCTGAAGTTATGGTTCACCGACTCCACGTGAGCTCAACCTACAAGCCCATGAGGCAGAAAAAACGGAGCTTTGCACCAAAACGACAGTAAGCGGCGGCCGAGGAGGTGGACAAACTTCTTGAGGCCGGCTTTATCAGAGAGGTCACTTATCCGGACTGGCTCGCCAACATGGTCCGCATAAAAAGCTAATGAAAAGTGGCGCATGTGTGTGGACTACACCGACCTGAACAAGACTTGTCTGAAAGACAGTTTTCCTCTCTCCAAGATCGACCAGCTCGTTGATTCTACCTCGGAATGCCCCGCTGAGTCGACCGCGAGCTAAGACTCCCTCGACCTCGGGTACTACCTAATGACGTTCCGATCGAGCTTGGGATGCCCCGCTGAGTCGACCGCGAGCTAAGACTTTCTCGACCTCGGGTACTATCTAATGACGTCCCGACCGAGCTCGGAACGCCCCGCTAAGTCGACCGTGAGCTAAAACTTCCTCGACCTCAGGTACTACCTAATGACGTTCCGACCGAGCTCAGGACTTTCCGCTGAGTCGACCGCGAGCTAAGACTCCCTCGACCTCGAGTACTACCTAATGACGTCCCCACCGAGCTCGAGATGCCCTGCTGAGTCAACCGCGAGCTAAAACTCCCTCAACCTCAGGTACTACCTAATGACGTCCCGACCGAGCTCGGGATGCCCCGCTGAGTTGTTGCCTAAGATGACAACCCAAGAGGGAGGGTGAATTAGGTTTTCTAAAAATTATATTTCTAAATTTACTTTGAATTGAATGCAGCAGAATGAAAAGGTTATCTTACTTAAGCTCTAGGTAATTACAAGTAAAGTAGTGGAAAGTTAAGCTAGAGCAACTATACTATGCAAGTATGAAAGTAAAGCAAGATGCACAAGGAAAACAATACAAACACAAGCATGTATAGTGGTTCGGTGCATCCCAAGCACCTACATCCACTCTCCAAGCATCTTCTTGGAAATTCACTATAATTCTACCGATTACAGTCCGGTTGTTTTACAAGCTCACAACCAACTTATTGTTTTCACGAGATCACAATGAACTCGGTCGGTTTTCACAGGCTCACCAACTAGAACCAAACCGATTATTTTTTCGGGCTCACAATCCAACCCAGTTGATTTTTTCTAGCTCACCAACCAAAACCTATACCGTTTATTTTTCGGGCTCACAAATAATCCAGTTGGTTTTTCTAAGGCTCACCAACCAAAACCTTTACAACTTTTGTTTTCCGGGCTCACAAACAACCCGGATGATTTTCTCAAGGCTCACCAACCAAAACATTTCCTTTGTTGAATCCTCCTAATTCAACAACTTCCAATTTAGGTTTGGAAGAACCTTTACAAGTGCAAAAATTGAAGGAATTAAAGCACACTAGAGTTATGCTCAAGATATAAAACACAAATAAGAAAAGGAGCAAAACTCGGGTTGGTGAAGTGGTTGATCTTTGAAGCTCTTCACCAATTGGTTGAGGTTGAGGATGTGATCTTGAAGCTCTTGGTGGATGCTCTGATTGATCCTAACTTGAATAGCTCACTTCTTGCTCAAATGTTTGGCCCTTTTGTGGATTTGGCGTTATGCTCTCTTTTTTGGAGTTCTTGAAAAGATTTGATCTTGTGGAGCTCTTCATCTCTTTGTTTTGTGGTGTTTCCATAAATTTATAGCCTTAAGTAAAAGTGAATCCTAGGTTCTTCGGTGTTTAGCATGCTGAATTTTTTTTTTTTTTTGAAAACCATGGCTGAACCTGATCGGGTTGCCTACGTACCCCTTCATAAGGGGGATCAAGCCATACGTAGTTCTTTTTAAGTTTTAAAACGCAGCGTAAAAACCGAATCAAACAATTTAATTCATGCATGCTTACAAGATCAAATCTAGAAATCAGCACCTTAAGAACATATAGGATTATGCCGGAATCGTTTAAACAATTATGCTAAAACTTTTATGCATGATTAACTATCAGATCTGAAACTTAAGAACTCTATTCCAATTAATCTCCGAATATCCATCGAATGGATTCTGGAGATATCTCCGTGAGGAGCCCCAAAAGAGGGTAAAACCTCGGGGAATTGGACCTAGACCTTGACACCATAATAAATGATTAATGCTAGATTAATACCTTTTATGATGGATGAAAGTTATGAATCTGATTCTTGACTTCGCAGCCACACACACGAATGGCCTCTACGAGAAGTACACGCGAAGTCCTGAAGGATCTTCTTCCGCAACAGTGCTAGCAGCTGCAGAACACTTGAAAGCTGAAATCTGCCCGCCGGGATTCAATCAACTCTTGATCAATCGTCTTGAAGCAGATAGAGATGAGGTTTGTAAGAAAAGTAGAGGACTCAGATCTGATCTTGAATCTTCTAGATATTCACCTTGAAAACCCTATCTAAAATGGAGAAGAAGAGGAGGAGGAGGCGGGTGAGGAAGAAGGCTGCAATGGATGTATTTTTGGTGCCCATGTTTGACCCCTTTTAATGACCTCCGAATTTTCATTCAAAATTCGAAATTTATTTTCAGAAAACCTCTTTTAGTTGGCACATGCAAAAGAATAGGAACAACCCAAATCAGATCTCAACCAAATCTGATTTAAATTCAAATTTTAAACACATGTGCAAGAGGGAAGGAATTTGAAATCCATGCGGCAAGGTAAAACACTTCATAATTTCGAAATCACCTCTTGAAATTCGAATTTAATCCATTCAAAAAACTCAGACGCCACCTTGGCTGATGGTTTGAGTGATTAAAATCATTTAACACATTGCTTAATGTTTGAATTTAAATTCAAATAACAAACAATGTCGCCATGTGTCAAGCAATGGGTCCATGTGCCATGCAATAATTTTGGTTTATTTAAAATTCATGAAATCCAATTCCATGTGACCAATAATTGCCACATCATCTGAGCCTAATCCCCTTGGGTTGCACCTAATCAAATTTGGTCAAACCCGAATTAAAACAAAGCAATTTGGTTGAACCCAATCTAATCAGGTCAGACCCTGATTGAGCTCAAATTGAATCCAATTCAATTTTGGCTCATGCAAACTCAATCAAATTGAATTATTACTTTGTGTTGGACCTAATTCAATTAGGTCAGTCCCCAATTAAGAACAAATTAATTTAAAATTAATTTGATCAGCTTAAGTCCTTTTTGGTTCTGACCTAATCCAATCAGGTCAAAAACCTGATTGAGCCCAAACTTGAATCCAATTCAATTTGGCTCATCCTTAGCACAATTACTCAATCAAATTGAGTTTATTAGTAATTTAATTACTAATTAATCCTTCAATAATTACTTTAATTATTTTATAAGATAATTTGCCAATCAAATTGACCAAATTATTCCTGAATGATTCTTAATCATTCATCAGCTTTCTTGATCAATCAGGAATCTTCTATGCGTGTGACCTCATAGGTTCGAACCTAAGCTGGTAGTATAGGAACAATTTTCTGCACTAATCGATGTGACCATCTAGCAATGGTACCCGACGTCCGGATAGGTCGAATATATGCGAAGCAAATATTCTGGAACCCTGAACAATGGTTACTGTATAATTCAATCCCTTTGACTCCTAATGCCAGGATGACTTAGAGCTCACTGTCAACCCTATAATTAGTACATCCATTATGTGATTAACTTTAGATATCCCGTGACTCCTCACTGGGATTACCCTGGCCAAGGTTTTGCTAAATTAATCACAAGACATTATCTCCTATTTTTAGGAGGGGTCAATTCCATCTTGACTCACAACTGACTACGCAAGTACTTGACTGCACCAGTGACCTTCCGTCACTGAATTAGAAATTCAGGTAGTCCGGTACCAAAGTACAGTGAGTTGCTTGCTAGTCACAGGTTGCGGTCTCAGGTCAGAGGGCCAAACTTATACCCATATCCACTCGAAACATCTCTCGACAGTAGAGCGTTCCGGATTTGGTCACGTTTAGTGAAATGTACTTCTACACTTCACTTGTGTGGCATACCAGTGTCTCCACACTCCTTGGTTAAGAGGACAACCAACGTATATGTCACACAACGACCTAATCTCGATAATGTTGTCGTCCTAGTAACAACATATCATTTCGTCGCAAACAAGTTTAAGGACTCAAAGATAAATCCTCCTTTATCATAACATAAGTCCTAAGGACTTCATCATATAAGAGTTCATTTGAAGATGAAATGATGAATAATGCCAAATAACATTTTATTAATTTGTCAATTCATTTACAAAATTCAATCATCAATATGCTGACGATTGACATTTAGGATACAAATTCCAACAACTCCCACTTAGCCTAATGCCAATCGGCACAGTATCTAATACCCATCTTCGACTTGTGTTCGTCGAACTCTTTGATGCCGAGGACTTTGGTAAATGGGTCAGCCAGATTTTCTTTTGTGTCAATCTTCTGAAGATCAATATCACCTCGATCGATGATCTCTCGAACCAGGTGGTTGCGACGTAGAATATGCTTGGTCCGCTGATGTGCTTTGGGTTCTCTTGCTTGAGCTATGGCCCCAATATTGTCACAAAATACAGGCACTGGACCATCAATGGAGGGTGTCACTCCAAGCTCGGTGATGAACTTCCGCAACCATACAGCTTTCTTGGCAGCATCAGATGCTGCGATATATTCTGCTTCACATGTAGAATCCGCCACTGTATGCTGCTTAGAACTCTTCCAGCAGATGGCCCCACCCTTAAGAGTGAAGATATATCCTGACACGCTCTTGCTATCATCTTGATTTGACTGAAAACTTGAATCAGTATATCCCTCAAGTTTTAAGTCAGAATCACCATAGACAAGCCACTGATCTTTAGTATTTCTCAAATACTTAAGGATGGTTTTTACAACCTTCCAGTGGTTGCTACCTGGATTAGACTGGTATCTGCTCACTACTCCTAGTGAGTATGCCACGTTTGGTCTAGTACATGTCATGGCATACATTATAGATCCCACTGCCGAAGCATATGGAATTCTATCCATACTCTCTCTTTCTTGAGGGGTTGTCGGACAATCCCTTTTAGAGAGGTTAATTCCATGGCCCATCGGAAGATAGCCTTTCTTGGAATTAATCATACTGAACCTCCTCAGTATAGTATCAATGTATGTGGATTGGGATAATCCAAGCAATCTTCTATATCTATCTCTATAGATCTTCATCCCTAGGATGTAAGATGCTTCTCCCAAATCCTTCATGGCAAATTGAGATGATAGCCAAACCTTTATTCCTTGTAATGCAGAAATGTCATTTCCGATTAAAAGAATGTCATCCACATACAAAATAAAGAATATAATAACTGAACCATTTGCCCATTTATAAATGCAAGGTTCCTCTTCATTCTTAATGAAGCCATATGTTTTGATTACCTTATCAAAATGTATATTCCAACTCCGTGAAGCTTGCTTTAATCCATAAATGGATTTTTGAAGCTTGCACACTTTAGACTCGTCTGCAGATGTAAAATCTTCAGGTTGTATCATATACACTTTCTCTTCTAAATCTCCATTTAGAAATGCGGTCTTTACATCCATTTGCCAGATTTCATAGTCTAAATGTGCTGCTATCGCAAGCACAATCCGAATGGACTTGAGCATTGCCATAGGAGAAAACGTCTCGTCATAGTCAATACCATAACGTTGACGATAACCCTTGGCAACCAAACGGGCTTTATAGGTCTCTACCTTTCCGTCTGCGCCCCGTTTTCTTTTGAATATCCACTTACACCCTATGGATTTAATTCCTTCGGGTGGGTCAACTAATGTCCAAACATCATTGACCTTCATGGATTCCATTTCGGATTGCATGGCTCCAAGCCATTTATCAGAGTCATACTTCTGCATTGCATCCATATATGTGATCGGATCCTCATCGTTTTCATCAAGTTCGATAGGATCCCCATCTCAGACCAAGAAACCGTAGTATCTGTCCGGCTGACGTGGTACTCTACCCGATCGCCTTAATGGTGCATCTAATATGGGTTCTGGATCTGATCTAATCAAATCCAACTCAACTGGTTCAGTAGATGGTGTCGGATCTTCTACATGTTGAACTTCTCTAAGCTCAACATTAGAGCTATTTGTTCCTTCACCAAGGAATTTCTTTTCTAAGAAAATTGCTCTATTGCTTACGAACAACTTTTGTTCTTCAGTAAAGTAGAAGTAATATCCTTTAGTTTCTTTAGGGTAACCAACAAAGAAACATTTGTCAAACTTGGGTTCAAGTTTGTCTGTCTTCAAACGTTTGATGTACGCCGGACACCCCCAAATCCTAAGGTGAGAGAGCATCGGCTTACGTCCAGTCCACATCTCATGTGGTGTTTTATTTACAGACTTACTTGGAACCTTATTTAGAATATAGCAGGCTGACTCAAGAGCATATCCCCAAAAGGATATGGGCAGATTAGCAAACCCCATCATGGATCGAACCATGTCTAACAGAGTTCGATTTCTCCTTTCTGACACACCATTATATTGTGGTGTACCAGGAGGAGTCCATTGGGAGAGAATCCCATTTTCTCCTAGATATGTCAAAAATTCACTGGAGAGGTATTCACCTCCTCGATCTGATCGAAGAGTTTTAATACTCTTTCCAGTTTGTTTTTCTACTTCATTACGATATAATTTGAACATTTCAAATGATTCAGATTTATGTCTCATTAAATAGACATAACCATACCTAGAAAGGTCGTCTGTAGACGTAATGAAATATGAATACCCACCTCTAGCATCTGTGCTCATTGGCCCACATACATCAGAATGTATAAGGGTCAATAAATCACTGGCTCGTTCACCTTTTCCGGTAAAAGGTGATTTGGTCATTTTACCAAGAAGACATGATTCACAGGTTGTCAATGATTCACAATCATTAACATCAAGGATTCCCTCTTTACTTAACCTGTTCATCCTATTCTTGTTAATATGACCTAACCTATGATGCCAAAGGTAGACATCCGTGACATTATCTATTCTAGGGCGCTTATTGGATTTATACATTACATGAACAGGCTGTGACAAAATATAAATGCCATTACTCAGAATTCCATTCATTACAACAACACCATTCCAAATGACATTGCAATAATTCTTTTTTATTGATATTTCATAACCATTTTTGGCCAAAAGGCCTACAGAAATGATATTCAATAGAAAACTTGGACAATAGTGACAATCACTAAGGACATTTACATGAGAGCTGAATTCAAGTTTAAGAATTTCTAAAGCTAGAACTGGAACTGGTCTTCCATCTCCAACATTCAGGAACCTTTCTCCTTCTTCAAACCTCTTACTGACTTGTAGCCCCTGCAACGAATTGCAAATATTAAAAGGACTACCGGTATCCAATACCCAGGTCGAATTATCACAAATAGAAAAATTGCAAGGTGTTATCATATAAGTACCTTGATTGGCAACTGATTGCCCACTTTTCTTAGGCCGGTTCGAATCGAGGGATGCAATGTAAAGAGGACAGTTCCTCTTCCAATGTCCTTGCTTCTTGCAGAAGAAGCACTCCGCCTTGCTCTGATCAGCCTTTTTATTCTTTTTCTGATTAGGCTGAGCATGGTGCACCTGTTTCTTTTGAATTTTATTTTTCTTTTTTTCTTTCTTAAAGGAGCGACCCTTGGATGAACCTCCCACTAAATTCACCGTCTTCTTAAGAAGTTGGTGATCATTCTCAAACGTCTGTAGTAACCCCAATAATTGGTGATAATTCACTACAGGTTTCGTCATACGAAAATGAGTGAGAAAAGGACGGTATGATCCAGGCAATGAGTTTAGTATGGCATCCTTCCCCAATTGATCATGAAGGGGAAAGCCAAGAGAGCTTAGACGCTCGATCAACTCAATCATGTACAGTACATGATCAGTTACCGAGGTCCCATCTTTCATTCGGGCGCTGAAGATGGCACAACTAGTTTTGTGCCTCTCAACGTCGTCAGGAACGCCCAATGATTCATTCAACACTTGAATGATATCTTCCGGCTGCGTATTCTCAAAACGCCTACTAAACTCATCACTCATTGCTGCCAACATGATGCATCGAACAGTGATCCGGTCATTGAGCCACTTCTGATAAGTGTCTCTGGCCGATCTTGATGCATTAGCAGCGGGCTGCTCAGGTGCTTGATCCGTTATCACATAAAGGATCCTCTCATGCTCTAGCACTATTTTTAGTTTCCTATGCCAATTATTAAAATTTGGACCAGTCAACTTGTCATTGTCCAACAATGAGCGAAGTGATAAATTAGTGGCCATTTCTGCATAAAAAGAAAATTTGGCTATTAGTATATGAATTGACTAAAATCAATAGACTTGGACTTTAGTCTAAAGGTATTCCCACTATTTTATACAAATTGGTAGCCTCTACCTCTAATTCGAAAAATTACTCCTAATTCTTTAGTGGGCACTAGAACCCAATAGATCACATATAGGCCCGAGTGTGGCTCGGCCAACCCATATGCACCTATTGGTAGGTTCTTAACCAATTGCTTCACCAAGCAACTTCTAGTGATGATTTTGCCCTAGGTTTTCCAGCAGGCGTGTGGCGCCTCTACCAAATACCCTAGTCAGGTCCAACCATTAAATGATAGGATTAAGTCTAATCAACTAATAGACGACCAAGCCCGAGTGTGGCTCGGCTCACCTGACCGCCTATTGAAGGTACACTTAACTCATCATATATTGAATGACAATTCCAATGCTTGATAAGTACCAGGCGTGTGGCGCCTCCAATAATTATCAAAACATTGGACCCATTATCACCCAACTTAATAGGAGGCTATGACCTAGTTATCTCCATAACCATTTCATTTTAAGGACCTAATAATTTTAGAGGATTTCATAATTAGGATAGATGAGAAGATCCGGTTAGTCTAATTTCTCCCACTGACTTCACCAAATCAGATTAGACTCAAACCGGTTAAGGAGACACCTAAATCAGTCATACTGATTTTCCTTAAGGCATGGGCTAACTCGAATCATTAAGTGATCCAATCAAAATGTGATTGACCATGTCGGCCAGGTAAGTGAGATCGGTGGAAGGGATATGCCATTAACTCGACAAAGACGAATCAGTGCGAGTAGCTCCCAATTAAAAACCACCGGTCAAAACTGCCAAACTTACCTTAGACACCGACTGGTTAATCAATTTCGATTTGATTACTCAAATGACTCGGGCTACACCTCTGAGCCTAAATCAAGTTCCATCTTGGTCTAATCAAAGACATGGAATTGATCAATCTACAACTATTGTATTTAACCTAGAGTTTTCTTGACCTAATCTAGTTACTACTTAATTAGATTTGATCAATTAACTCTAATTAGACCATGTTTGATTCTAACCTTAGGTCTAACCCAATCCTAAGAACTTGATTCAAGCTAACCCATATGCCCAAAGAATTATGCAATGTCAATTAATTGAGTTACAATTCTATTTCATAACACTTAATTCTCAATTAAGTTTAGACTTATGAAAGTTTTGATCATTGCATATTTCTTTTTAATTACATATTAATTACAATCTTTCAGTTCTTAAAATATATTTTCAGATCTGAGTTTTTGTATGTTTAAGTCATTATGTTTTATGTTCATGCATCACATATACATAACAACATGAATTAATACAAACAACATACATCTTATGTATTTGTTTTTTCACTTTTATTTTCAGATCTGATTTGTTCATTAAAATTAGAGATCATATGAATCATAAACTTTATTTAGATCTAATCTAAACAATATTATGATTTCAGATTTATTCATGTTACTAATCGTAACACAAACATGCATCATATGCATCCAAAATTTCAGATCTACTTAATCATACATAATCAGCAATTAAATCAATCATAAAAAGCACTTTAGATCTAATCTAAACATGTTAATGATTTCAGATTTAATTGCAAGAATTAAAACATAAAAGTTTAAACATAAACTTGGCTCTGATACCACTGAAAGTGAATCCTAGGTTCTTCGGTGTTTAGCATGCTGAATTTTTTTTTTTTTTTGAAAACCATGGCTGAACCTGATCGGGTTGCCTACGTACCCCTTCATAAGGGGGATCAAGCCATACGTAGTTCTTTTTAAGTTTTAAAACGCAGCGTAAAAACCGAATCAAACAATTTAATTCGTGCATGCTTACAAGATCAAATCTAGAAATCAGCACCTTAAGAACATATAGGATTATGCCGGAATCGTTTAAACAATTATGCTAAAACTTTTATGCATGATTAACTATCAGATCTGAAACTTAAGAACTCTATTCCAATTAATCTCCGAATATTCATCGAATGGATTCTGGAGATATCTCCGTGAGGAGCCCCAAAAGAGGGTAAAACCTCGGGGAATTGGACCTAGACCTTGACACCATAATAAATGATTAATGCTAGATTAATACCTTTTATGATGGATGAAAGTTGTGAATCTGATTCTTGACTTCGCAGCCACGCACACAAATGGCCTCTACGAGAAGTACACGCGAAGTCCTGAAGGATCTTCTTCCGCAACAGTGCTAGCAGCTGCAGAACACTTGAAAGCTGAAATCTGCCCGCCGGGATTCAATCAACTCTTGATCAATCGTCTTGAAGCAGATAGAGATGAGGTTTGTAAGGGAAGTAGAGGACTCAGATCTGATCTTGAATCTTCTAGATATTCACCTTGAAAACCCTATCTAAAATGGAGAAGAAGAGGAGGAGGAGGCGGGTGAGGAAGAAGGCTGCAATGGATGTGTTTTTGGTGCCCATATTTGACCCCTTTTAATGACCTCCGAATTTTCATTCAAAATTCAAAATTTATTTTCAGAAAACCTCTTTTAGTTGGCACATGCAAAGGAATAGGAACAACCCAAATCAGATCTCAACCAAATCTGATTTAAATTCAAATTTTAAACACATGTGCAAGAGGGAAGGAATTTGAAATCCATGCGGCAAGGTAAAACACTTCATAATTTCGAAATCACCTCTTGAAATTCGAATTTAATCCATTCAAAAAACTCAGACGCCACCTTGGCTGATGGTTTGAGTGATTAAAATCATTTAACACATTGCTTAATGTTTGAATTTAAATTCAAATAACAAACAATGTCGCCATGTGTCAAGCAATGGGTCCATGTGCCATGCAATAATTTTGGTTTATTTAAAATTCATGAAATCCAATTCCATGTCACCAATAATTGCCACATCATCTGAGCCTAATCCCCTTGGGTTGCACCTAATCAAATTTGGTCAAACCCGAATTAAAACAAAGCAATTTGGTTGAACCCAATCTAATCAGGTCAGACCCTGATTGAGCTCAAATTGAATCCAATTCAATTTTGGCTCATGCAAACTCAATCAAATTGAATTATTACTTTGTGTTGGACCTAATTCAATTAGGTCAATCCCCAATTAAGAACAAATTAATTTAAAATTAATTTGATCAGCTTAAGTCCTTTTTGGTTCTGACCTAATCCAATCAGGTCAAAACCCTGATTGAGCCCAAACTTGAATCCAATTCAATTTGGCTCATCCTTAGCACAATTACTCAATCAAATTGAGTTTATTAGTAATTTAATTACTAATTAATCCTTCAATAATTACTTTAATTATTTTATAAGATAATTTGCCAATCAAATTGACCAAATTACCCCTGAATGATTCTTAATCATTCATCAGCTTTCTTGATCAATCAGGAATCTTCTATGCGTGTGACCTCATAGGTTCGAACCTAAGCCGGTAGTATAGGAACAATTTTCTACACTAATCGATGTGACCATCTAGCAATGGTACCCGACGTCCGGATAGGTCGAATATATGCGAAGCAAATATTCTGGAACCCTGAACTATGGTTACTGTATAATTCAATCCCTTTGACTCCTAATGCCAGGATGACTTAGAGCTCACTGTCAACCCTATAATTAGTACATCCATTATGTGATTAACTTTAGATATCCCGTGACTCCTCACTGGGATTACCCTGGCCAAGGTTTTGCTAAATTAATCACAAGACATTATCTCCTGTTTTTAGGAGGGGTCAATTCCATCTTGACTCACAACTGACTACGCAAGTACTTGACTGCACCCAGTGACCTTCCGTCACTGAATTAGAAATTCAGGTAGTCTGGTACCAAAGTACAGTGAGTTGCTTGCTAGTCACAGGTTGCGGTCTCAGGTCAGAGGGCCAAACTTATACCCATATCCACTCGGAACATCTGTCGGCACTGTAGCTGGAGTCGACTTGGCACTGTAGCGCTGAAAACTGCTTTCTGTCCTGACTGAGAGCGAGTCGGCTTGGCACTGTAGCGAGTCGACTCGACACTGTGGCGAGTCGACTCGGCACTGTAGCTGGAGTCGGCTTGAGTACTGTAGCGCTGTGCCATGGCACTCTAAAGTGCCAGAGTCGACTCTAAGCTTTCAGAGTCGACTCGAGGATTGTTCTTTTGAATTTTTTTTAGAATTGTCCCTCCAACTTGATTTCTTTGTACTTGAAACTTGGGCCAATGAAGTATGGCTTTCTTCCAACTTTTTGAGAACTTTTGAGGTCTTCTTGCATTCTTCCAACTTGCTATATTCCTTGCAAAACAAATTATTTTTCTTCTTGCAACACAACCATTAGTAATTATACTTCAAGATTTTGTGATCATCAAAATCAATCTTTGAATCAACATGAGTCAACCTCGAGCTAAAGCTCCCTCGACCTCAGGTACTACCTAGTGAAAATCCGACTACGATTTAAGATGTCTAGGGCAGAGACTATGGATTGAAGGGCATTCAAGCCCGTAATAGCTCACGATTGCAACGGCCGAATAACAGCTTGATTTAAGCCCGCACTACAACCAGATCCACGCCCGGAGACTTAGTAAAATCTTTTGAAAAACGTCGGAATCGGATTCAAAATTGAACGACGCGTGAAGTCTTGCCCAAATGATCAAAGACAAAGTTTCATCGAAAACACAAGTAGAGACAAGTCCGAAAATGCAATAAAATTTATACTAGATGAAGAAAACATATATTTCATTGATAAAAAGCCTTGAGGCTAAGTACAAAGACACTAACTCTGAGGTCGGCCCGTTTAGCCGTACAATGGTTTTAGCGGCCAACCTCATTTACAAACGACAATAAAAAAAAAGAAGAAGGCAGAATCTCAGGCCGCCTCGGAAGTAGTGGCGACCTCGGCACCGGCCTTAGGGCAGTCCGCTAGGAGCACTCTCTGAAGCTTCTTCAAATGGGATCTCGCAGGCGACCTCAGGAGCCATCTCGGTCTCGGCCTCGATGACCATAGGGGCGGGACTCTCAGGCGCACTATCATCCTCCGCGGCCTCGAACAAACGAGGCCGAAGATTGCTAAAGTCGAGCTTGGGGCAAAGCCTTAGCACCTAAGCCCGAAAATCCTCGAAACCGTGAATGAGCCCATCGACCACCTCCTCCTCCAGCTCCTCTCGGTAATTGGCCAACTCGCGAAAAATCTGCACCGCATTCCGAGCTTGTTCTATCGCCTTCTTCTCTCGAGCTTCTAGTTGCTCGATTTTCAGCCGGAGGATCCTCGCCTTGTATTTCTGGCCTGCGAGCTCGGACTGGGTGTTGATCAAGCATACCTCGGAAGCACGAAGTATCGACCTAGTGAGAGCATGCGAGGCTTCCTCTTCCTCAAGGCGCTCAGCCTTGAACTTAAGCTCAGATTCGGCGGCCTCCGCCCTCGTGGTGGATTCCTTCCACCTGGCCTCGGCCTTGGCGAGCCTCTTCTCCGCGACCTCTTGTCCTTTCTGGCTCCTCCGGGCCTAGTTTTAATAGTCAGCCACCGCGGAGGGTAACATGTCAATTTCGTAGAGGTGCAGTAAGGAAGAAAAATAAAAGTTAGCCGAGATTGATAACTTGGATGGATATAAAAATGAAAACATGAGAAAAACTTACTCGAACAGCGGAACAGTAGGCCTGGTCAATAAAATTGCCGATCTCGCCGACTTCGAGCTTGGCTCGGTCAGCTGGAAGCTGCGCGCAACGGACGACCTCGCGAGCAACTTCGCTGTTATGGAGGGCCGAGTCGTCCTCAAAAACCAGCCATGTAGGGGAGTAGGGCCTTCTCTCGAAACAATCCTCAACCCCTGAAGAGCTCGGGGTGTTGAGTCCTGAAGAGCTCGGGGGTTTGAGCCTTGAAGAGCCTGGCGGGGGAGCACATAAAGAACTTTGGACTTCGAGACTGCTGCCCGGCTCAGGACCCGAGTGCCGCAGACGGACGACCTTGCGGGCTTTTTGAGGGCCCGAGGTTGGGCAAGCACGGGCCGCTGGTTCCCTTGCGGCCTCAGTAGAAGCCACGTGCTCGGCGGCGGGCGGGGGGGCTCCTTCCGATCTGAGCTCCCCAACCTTCTTCTTGCTGTTCTTCCGAACGAGGTCGGAAGTCCTAGCCTCAAGCTTCCCGACCTCCGCAGAGTCCGAAGTCAAGAACGGCCTAGGTTTCTTCCTAGGTAAGGGACGAGCTCCACCAGCTTCGGCTGCTTTTTTATTGTACCTAGCGAGGAGGGCTTCGTTGCTGGACACCATCCCTGCGATTTCTGAAAAGAAAAAGAAACTCAAGTCTCAGACCAATCCTAAAAAGAAGGGGGGAAGAAAAAGAATAAGAAAGAATAAACGAAACGAAGGACGACAGAACAAAAGGATGAGTAGTATAACCACCCTTACCCTCAGGATGCGCCGAGCTCAGGCCGACGTTCATCAAAGTCTCCTCGCTTAGGAGGTCGGTCTGAAGAATGTCCCCTTTTAAACTGCGAAAAGCATCAAGAATTTTTAGAGGCAGTGGGAGGAAAATTGAACTTGAAGAGAAAGTCTTTGTAAAGCAACGAGCTATGGAACCTACAGAACCTATTCATACTGAGCCAGTACATATAGTACCTCCTCCATCTTGTAGATCTAGTAGGATCTCCCATCTTCCTGAAAGATACTTAGGTATGCTTATAGAGGATACTGAGAAAATGTTACTCATAGGAGATAGGGAACATATACAGAATCCCAATACCTACAACGAGGCGATGTTAGACATCGATTCTAAGAAATGGCTGGAAGCTATGAAGTCAAAAATAGACTCCATGCATTCCAACCAAGTCTGAACCTTAGTAGATCCACCAGAAGGTATAGTACATATCGGTTGTAAATGGATCTACAAAAGGAAGATAGGTTCGCATGGAAAGGTAGAGACCTATAAGGCAAGGCTAGTGGCGAAAGGGTATAGTCAGTGCGAAAGCAGTGACTATCAGAAGACTTTTTCACCTGTGGCCATACTGAAGTCCATCCGAACACTGCTTGCTATTGCAATATATCATGATTATGAGATCTGGCAGATGGATGTGAAAACTGCTTTTCTAAATGGATATCTTGGGGAAGATATCTATATAAAGCTGCAAAAGTCTGTAAGCTACAAAAGTCTGTAAGCTGCAAAAGTCCATTTACGGACTAAAGCAAGCATCTCGGAGTTGGAATACTCGTTTCAATGATGCGATCAAATCGTTTGATTTCATTAAAAACGAAGAGGAACTATATATTTATAAGAAAGTTAATGGAAGTGCTGTCGTATTTCTCATATTGTACGTGGATGACATTCTTCTGATTGGGAACGATATTTCCATACTAACTTCGGTCAAGTTCTGGTTGTCTAAAGAATTCTTCATGAAAGACCTTGGGGAAGCATCCTATATTTTAGAAATTAAAGTCTATAGAGATAGATCTAAGAGGATGCTTGGCCTATCACAGAAAATGTACATAGAGGAGGTGCTGAAAAGGTTCAGTATAGAAAACTCTAAAATGGGGTCTTCTACCTCTTAGGCATAAGATTCATCTCTTCAAAAAGATATGCTCCAACACATCTGAAGAGATTTAACATATGAGCAAGATTCCTTATGCTTCAGCCATAGGGAGCCTCATGTATGCTATGTTATATACACGACCTGATATGGTCGGGCGAGTCGGTGATATAGGAGGTGCCCCGAGCTTGATCGGGGCGAGTCGGCAAATATCCGAGGTCAAAGGAACTTTCGAAGAAGTCCGAGGTCGGGCTAGTTCTGGGCCGGACCGAAGTTCCGTCTGGCTGGCGGTGGTGTCTATTGGGCCGAAATTGGGTGGCCCTTTTGTTATGGGCAGGACGATCTATTTCGCCCCCCATCACTATGAATAAAATTTTTAAATTTCTTTCTTTAGCGCTGGTATGTGAAACCTGAGCAGAGCTAAGTGGGAAGCCTAGTTCTTTTTTCCTCCTTTCTTCTCTCTCATTCACTATTTCTTCTTCTCTCATTTTCTTCTCTTTTTTCTTTCTTCTTTCTTTCTCTCTTTCTCTCTCTTTCTTTCTTTTCCTGCTGTCCGGCATCAGTATAATTTTAAATCGATTCGAATATGAATAGAATAAATTTTATGGATACTTTATCCATTTCTAGTTTTAGTTTCAGCGTAAACATCGTACCTGTGTTCATCTCGATACCAAATTCAGGATATCTTATGTTTGAAAGTAACGGTTCACAATTATTGGGAAGCATGATATTTTCACCTACAAGCCACAGTATTTCATAATTTTATATTTTTTATAAACCAAGAATCATACGTAAACCCAAACGGAAATCTCCCGTCAAACGAAGAAATGGTATCCTACGGCAGAAGAAAACAACACAAGTAAATGGTACCCTACAGGCAAAAAAAAAAAAAAAAAACACACAGAGAAATGGTACGATGGCCAGCGATCATAGCTGTCCAGCCACGTCCACGAAGGAAAGCATGCACGGCACATATATGATCAAATCTTATCAAAATATTATGAGAAAAATAAAATGCCGTAAGCCATAATAATATGCTAATTAGATAATATCTAAACTTCAATTTTTTTTATTTTCATTTAATTCAGATAAATAATTAAGCAATTTTGAAATATTTAAGAATGGCAATTTACATCGCCCTATTTGATATTCAACCTAAGTCGAAGGGAATGGAATGGATTTTAACTGACCCATAGTAATAAAATTTGTTCTAAATCCAATTTAGATAATATAATTCTTTATATTTTTTAAATTAAAAAATTGTTTTATATAAAAGAGTAATTTTTATAATTTTATTTGATGCAATTCATTCATTTTTTTAAAATTTTATTCTCTAATCCTAAAATCTCCGTCCACCTACATGAAGATAGGACTGCCACGCTGATAGTACTCTATCACGGATGGAGAGAATATAAGTAAAAAATATTTTATCCGTATCAAATATTTTTCAGTGGACAGATGTCGAGTGAGGCTTGCTACGCAAGTGGAGTTGTCCACTTGTTCTGTCCCTTCTTTTTTTCGTTTTTTAAGTAAAAAAAACTCCCCATCGGGTCCCACGGCAGCTATGGAAAGCTACGGATGATAGCTTTGCCATCCCTTTGAGATATGCTGAATGCCGTGCATGGCAAAGTATAATTACCTATACCATCTTTTAGGGCAGATCACCGAAAAGGTACTTGGTCGGCTTCTTTTTTTTCAGACATTTTAGTTCCCATTATGCCCTCCACTCATGCCGACATATGCTTGGAGTTTCGGTGGGGCAGGCCGTAATTCTGTCCAAATGAAACGCGCAACCCATGCCCCTAGAATTCTGGAAGCGGGACGCGCTAACCGGTTGCCATCCCCCAACCGTCTTGAAACCCAAGACCCCTAACCCTCTTTTTCGAGTCTCTCTCCTTTCCCGTTCTCTTCTCGATCCTCTTCAAGAACGAGGAAGCCAAGGCGATCTTGATCCCTCTCACTCTCTTCTTCCATAGGACTGCGATTACGGAAGAAAAGTTCGTTCGGTCTTGCAGTTCTTTATCATCCTTTTTCTTGGTCGCGTGATCTTATATCTTGTTTTTAGTTCTTTTTGGGAGGGCTTAGGTAAATTATTATCCTAATTTTTGATGAACGGTTGGTTTTCTTTGGCTCAATGCTTTGGATTATTCACGTTAGTTGCTAGATCTTTCAGATTTTAGGGTCTATAGATGGATTAGTCATGATTTGAGTTTTCTTTGTTCAGAACTACGTAATATTCGGAACATTAAGTTCCTTGGTGTGATTAGTAGTGTTTCGGCGAAAATTATTGATTTCTTGAATCTTGCTCTGTGCTTGAATGATTCTTAGAAGAAACCATTAATGTCAGTGCTTGTGTTTTTTGGAAATAGGCCATCCCTTTTTTGGTAATTCATCTTTTTTAATATTTACGTATATCTGTTGATCTTAAATCATGCATGAAGTGTTTCTCTAAGATTTGAAGTTTGATTACTAGTTTGGAGTTATTGTCGAAACTGGCAGTAGATTGACTTCATGACTGGAGGGTTTTTTTTTTTTGGTTTATATTCTATTGAGTAGAAACTACACTCTTGCATCAGATTGTATCTGTTACTATATGTTTCGGTGGTTTGGTGATGATCTTTTTAAGTTGAAGTTTGTTTATTGAATTGTTTTCTCCAGGATATCTTTGTAGTGATAAGATGAGATATGAGCCTTGCTTGAGATAATTTTATGCAAATTCGGGGAATCCCTATGACTTAAACCATATCCTTTTGTTATTTCCTCCTATAATATGAATCTTTCTTGTATAGTGTTTCTCTAGAAGTGAGTTGTGGAATAGTATAAAATTCTTTTGAGGGCTAGGAATTTTGGATGTTACAGATTGACAGGTGAGATTATTGATGCTTAGTTATATTTTATTATAAGAATATTGTTGTTTTATTGAATATAGATAGGCAAAATAAATTGATTTAAGAATTGTACCCGGACCAGATTATTTCTATAGATTGGAGAAGCCAACATGATGAGTAGAAATGTTTTGCAAGAAAATTTGATGTTGTCTGTGTCCCTTGACCAAGGAAGTTTCCAGCTTCTTTAATATCAAAGTACTAAAAGTATTGATATGTAACAGACTGGACAGGCAAGGATAAAAGGACCACAGCCCAAGCTATTGGAATATTCTACATCTTGATATGTGCTGGGTTTATATAGCCAAGAGTTTGAATCATTATCATAGACTAACCATTTTTTCCCTTTGCAGACTTACCCCCCCCCCCCCCCCCCCCCCCTCTTCTTTCTCCTGCTAACTCATGTAACAGCTGGGAGTTACATTATTCTCAAACAATAAGCTGTCTGCATATACCCAGGATTTAGGAATTTCAGACACCCATTGTCGTAGATGATTTGCACCAAAAGAGGATTTTGGGGCTTTCTCTTATTTTCTTTTCTTTTATAGGATATATCTTTCGAGACTGTTAGTATATCAAGTAATTATTCTGTTTCTTTATTTCATGAACTCATTGAAGCTTTTTGTTTCTTCAATTATTTTGTGTAATTTTTGTTGGTCATAACAAATTTAGTGTTGGCCTCTTGTCTCAAGTGTTCTTTTAAAGTGTGATGTAGCTAATCCAGAACAAATAGACCTCACTTGTGGAGAAGTCAGGGCCTAAATTAAGTTAGATATTTAAGCAGAAATGGCTGTCACATCCCGGAGACTCTTTATGAGTTTTTGAGCAGAACTAGTTTTGCTGATTAAGATACTAAACAGAGGGCTTATCAGATTCCTCTTATGCTTCTTTTCATGTCCAGCAGTTATGGTCTTAATGTTGAGATGTTATGTCAGATCGAACAAGAATAGAATCACATTTCAGTTTTCTAGTTTGCTGTGACGAATGGATATTGTTGAGATTGACTAACAGTATGTCTGGCTAATATGCTATCCATACTTCTAGAAATGAAGGAAAAAATTAGGGAATTTTTTCTTGCTTCAAAGGGCCTCAAATACATCCAAATAATACTTAGATTTTCTGAAATAGATAGTAATGCTCTCTTGCTATATATTTATAGTAGAACCTTAGACTTGAGAAAAAAACACTTTTCATGCACTGTGGAGCCATTTTAAACTGCACGCAAAGCCTCAGTTACATGGAGAGAAATTCTTCGGATACTCATTGCTTTCATAATTATTTGTATACCGGAGTTATGCCCATCAGTTTGAATGGACAAGTACAGAGAACCACCTGCAGGTTTTGCTGCCACAACATCATGGTGATGAAGATGCCTGGGGTCATTAATTTGTCAGGTAGGAGTAGTTAGGCTCCAGGATCATCAGCAAAATATTAGAAAATCAAGGTAATCAAGAGGAAGAAGAATGCATGATGGTTCCAGGCAAACCATCTCAATAGGAGAGTTTGGGCGAAATTGGAAGACATATGCTTGATGTTCAACAATAACACGTTTTGTTGAAGATGAAGCTGGTGGAAGGATGAGGTAGGCACCATCTTTTCATAGAACCATATCATTGTTTTCCTTCTTTTTTGCATTTGATGCTGTGGTGTATTGTTCTTACCAGAAACTGGGGCGAGTCTGTTGCTGGTGCACACTTTTGTTTGATTTGGTTTTCTGACTACTACGAGCGAGAAAGTGATCATTAATTAGTGGTTACTATTTACAGCTGGAGATTTGATGGTCCCTCAGTGGCAGCATAAATATTATTAGATGGATCGTTATAGCTGTGCTTGTTCTGATGAATCCATCTCTTGGAGTTATGCTGATTGGAGCTGTTCAACATTCCTTGGATTGTGTGCTTGATGATATGAACTGGTCTACAGCAGAATTCAAGAAACCAACAATATCATGCAGTGTTTTCCTGATTGAACCGGGAGACTTACTGGTTGATCTATTTAGAATTATTTCACTAAATATCTTCAAATTTGCAGGTGTTTCAATTCTTCTAGTTGAGCTGTCATAGTTAACTTAGCAGTGGAAAATAGAGACTAGATGGAGGATTTGCTCAGTCATTCGGAGTCTCCTGTTTGTGACCTACACAATTCAAATGGGCAAGATAACAAACTGCAGACTGCCACTACATGCAATGAGTCATCTAGTAAAAACTGCATTATGAGTGAAGAAGTGACAGATGGTTTGAACTCTGCAGTTATTGAGAAACTAGATAAGGGACTCATGCAATATGGGTATGCTTATTTCATTAATTATTTCTCTCCTTTTTCCCTATTTGTTCCAAGCAATTTTTCTCCGATCATTTAAATTAAGCCAAGATATTGGCTGAAAGGGTTTGAGTTGCATCATGTTGGAAGCTAGTTCTATGGCAAATGATGTGTATCATGGATCATGCAACATGCTTTCTTATTTAACCTGATCCTGATATTGCCCTATGGCCTTTTGATTAGGCTATGGTTCTAACTCTGGGCTCTTAATTCTTGCAGATGTTCACACTATTGGCGAAGATGCCGCATTCGAGCTCCCTGCTGCAATGAGATTTTTGATTGCCGACACTGCCACAATGAGGCAAAGGTCAGCCTATCAGTTTCTGTTTGGATAGGTTTTGAAGAATTCCAGTTTGTTTAGTCATATGATTTTTTCCTTTTTTTTTGTGAGCAAAACGGTGGGGATGCTACCACATATATTTTTGGTGCAAAATTGTTAGTTTATACATTAATAGACTTTTATAGTAAGCTGCAGTTGGAATATGCCTTTATCTGATCTAGGATTGTATTGTATCTTTCAAATTATTGTATGTACCTGGATCTGGAGTTAAAACATTGAACCCAGGGGCCAGGATACTGCAATCAGGTAGTTTATCACCTTGGCTGGTTGTACAGTAGTTTATAGACCTCACTTACATAGATTTGTTTTTGTTCTTTTGTTTTTTTCCTAGGTTTAACTTGTTTGATAACTTGTTCTTGCATCATTTTTTTGTATTTTTATGTGTCATTTTTCATGCTATCTGATATTAAGAACATATCAGAAGTATGATAAAAATGTTTCACAAAAGTTTGTTTTTCCTTCATTTGATTTTATTCATTCATTTTTTCTGAAAACGGGCGCTTCATTTACGGTTTCTTTTTCCCCCAAGTTAACTTGCATGCAATGTTTGTCAACTAATTGCTTAAAAGATTTTCGTTCTTCACAATGTCTGCAATTATGGATGTGCATTGTTTGAATTCAATATCCGTATGAAAGGTGTATTTCCTTTACTAAAAGCTTGTTGTTCGATCAAGTAAGCTATTGTACGGTAGTCCTAATGGTTTCTTTCTACACAAAATTTCATTTATTTTATTAATTTATATCATACTATTATGACAGTGGATAAACATTTGAAAGACCAACACTCACTCGTTTGATTTGGCAGAACTCACTTAATGTTGAAAGGAAGCACAGACATGACCTTCCGCGGCATGAAGTGCAACAGGTGGGATTTCCATATTGCCATATTATTACATGAAATAATTTTTATGATTTTTATAATTTCACTGAAGCATTTAGCTTGACTTTGTAATTTCTATGCCAGGTCATATGTTCATTGTGCTTTACTGAACAAGAGGCAAGTACCGGTCACAGGCTGGTTTTCATACATCATTCTCTTTTGTGTTACTGGCATTGTGGCATCATCTAAGGATAAGTAGAATTAGTATCTATATATTTTGTTGTCAAGATGTTTGCAAACATGAGGCAGCTTTTATTAATCTATAATTTCCTTCAATGTCTTATTTTCAGTACTAATTTATGATCCTTCCACAGCATTAGCTGATCATGTCATCTTTTGGTGTCCTTTGCATGCATTGTCAACAGGTTCGGCAAGTGTGCGTCAATTGTGGTGTATGTATGGGGAAATATTTCTGTGAGAATTGCAAGTTTTTTGATGATGTCAGTAAGCAAATTGCATCTTGAGAGTTCTCTTTCCTCCTCTTTTTTTCCCACCCTGTAATGTCGGAGGTTTTTTCCCTATTATATCTGTATTTGACATTTACTTTTAATATTTCAGACATCAAGGGAACAGTTCCACTGCAGTGGTTGTGGAATCTGCAGGTTTGTTCTCACCATCCGTTAACTGCTAATACTTTGTTCATGAATAGTGTGGTTATTTGGGATCAAGATAACATATTTTTTTTCTTATATTTATGACATGAAAATCTTGATTTTTGACAGGATTGGTGGGCGGGAAAACTTCTTCCATTGCTATATATGTGGTATTGCCCCTGATCTTTATATTTTCTAGGATAATTTCTTTTTTCTTAGCCACTAGTTTCATCACTTTAAGTTTTGGTTCCGTATTTGGCCATCTCCTCTGGCTCTTTCTGGAGTCCCTTTACATGGAAGCTGTTAAAGGGATATTTTATCTTCCTGATATCGGGAGGAAAGAATGTTACTAAACCTTTTTGTTTTTTTTTTAAAAAGCTACCAGGCTGCGACCCATATGCTTGGTCTTAGTTTTACATATTATTCTTTTCAATAAGGTCCCAACATCCTCTCAGTAATTGTATCCCAGATAGTTTAAACTTCTCTGATGTCTTCTCCACGGTTTCCTTTAGCTCTTAGGCTTTTCCCACTATGATGATCACTGCATAAGATTTGCTGTACTAGTGCAGCATAGCTACAACATTAAACATCTTTTTGACCATCTTTGTTTCCTAGTAGTGAATTGCTGTACTGTGCAGCAGTACTCTATATTGTCACTGTTTAGTGAAAGGCACATCTATGGCTGTTGCATTCATTTTGACTCCATAGACTGATCTTCCATTCAGCACCATGAACTAAGTTCAATTTATGTGCATGGAACATATGCTATTCACCATATCTTGTTTTTTGCTCCTTGGCCAACATCTGTTTCTGATTTCTTTTTCCCCTGCCCTTTATTTTGTTCAAATTGTAGGGTGTTGTTATTCAATCATATTAAAGAACAGCCATCCATGTGTGGAAGGAGCAATGCATCATAATTGCCCTGTATGCTTTGAGGTGAGATTCTGGTTTTTCTGCTCACTCTTCCATAGACAAGGAAGAAACTTCCACCTAATCTTCCAGATAGGACTACTCATCTTTCCAAGGTTGAGTAATAACATTGTCATGGTTCACAGTATCTGTTTGAATCCACAAATGGTGTCAGTGTCTTGCCGTGTGGCCACACCATTCATGTGCACTGTTTGAAGGAAATGCAGCAGCACTTGCAGTATGTTCAATGTTCCTTTTTCTCTGTGTTTATTTATTTTCCGATGTTATTTTTGGAGTTCTGCAATTTCTGACTAGAGAAAAAAAAATGCTTCAGGTATGCATGCCCCCTCTGTTCCAAGTCTGTGTGTAATATGTCGGAAGTATGGGAAAAATTGGATATTGAGATAGCAGCCACTCCGATGCCTGAATCTTACCATAACAAAATGGTTAGTTTTCACTACTTGATATTTGCTTAAACTCATTGTTTTTGAAACTTTGTTCTATATTTGTCATGGTTACGCTGCTGAGTGAAAGAATGAACTTATGTACCAAAGAAAAAAAAAAAGAATGAACTTCAATTGGTAGCATTTCATTTCTTTAATTCAATATCAATATCAGAAAGAAAAAAAATTGTCCCATGTCTTGTTCTTAGGGGCGTGCTTGTTATAAGAGCTATAGTTTTCAGGTAGAAGCTTTGAAGATTGTTTGTGCTATTCTTCTATATACATACCTTAATGGGTTTTCCATCATCATTGCCAACCATTGCTATTATTTTCAACATTTGCACAGGAAAATTTGCAATTATTAAATTGTTTACACAATTGCATTGGAAAATGAACTTCTAAGCAAGTATGTTGATATGCGAGCTCTATAGTAAGGGTAGGGAATTGAATTGGTGGTCAAGTTTGCTTCTGTGATCCATCATATGTTAATTGCTTGCTTTAAGATTTGGCATGCTTTAATTTCCTTGGGTAAAATCTTCAATACGCATATGTGGCTGGATCTAGCTTTTGAGTTCACCTAAGGTTTTTAGTTTGTATGTTGTAAATCATTTTTTTTTTCTGCCTGCTTATCTTTGGGTTAAACTGCTGTTGTACTGACAGATGGATATGTTGGTAAGTGCAGGTTGGCATCCTGTGCAACGACTGTGGAGCAAACTCACTCGTCCAATCCCATGTAGTTGCTCAAAAATGCCTCAACTGCAAATCTTACAATACACGCCAGACTTAAGAAGTCCTGATATACATAAGTTTCAAACCTTGCCTTTGCTATGCTAAATGGGGCTTGCTTTGGAGAAAGTGATTGAGCTGGTCGGTATCAGGGATGAGAACCTTGTTGATTGCCCTCGCTCACATTTCCTCTCTGCCACAATGACAGGGAAACAACCTTCAGCACTTTGTACCTGGAATAAGTCCAGAAATTTCAGTTCTTGTTTGATGGCTGAAGGGAAAATTCTATGCTCCAGACCCATGGACATAGCCTTCGCAAGTTAAAATACATTCTCACTGAATCATGTTGAAGCCAATAGTGCTTTTCTTCTTGCTGTCTGGGTCTTGCGATTCTCTTGTTCTGCTAGAATGCATGCTCATTCGGGTCATGTACAAGTAGTTAAAATTAGATTGAATGTCGCTGGGATTATCTAGGCTTTTATGCACTCTTATCTATGTTGTACAGAATGGTAGGAGGCCACAAGTAGTGAATGAATGAGATCTTAGCATTCCGTATTTGTGCTAGATATGGTTAGAAAGTAGTTTTAACGGCTGTAAACTGGTATTTTTCTTCTGGTATGGTTGGGAGATTGGGAAAAGATGCCTGGAGAATTTTACAGAAATCCAAACACAGGCAACGTGATTAATGATGCCGACAAAGGGTCAACGAATGACATTCTATTGCAGCTAGCCAAGTGCATCTGTTGCTGTGTTTCATGGTATAATTACCTGATAGGTGGATGCTCGTAGATGCCCATTAATAGTACAATGAGTATTAGGCGCAAACTCCACAGCAGCCTTGTTCGTGAGCAGTGCCGTTTACAAGCGAGTTAGCATGCAAATTGCTTCAAGGTTGGACCCGGTGGAAGGAATACGATTCGAAGTTTCAGAACTTAATATCCAACCATAGCTTATACGCATGCACGTGATCCAACCAAAGATGGAAGTGGGCGTGTTCATATAAATGTATACTTTAAGAACGATATTTAATGAAAAATGTTGTGATACAAGTTCGAATTTATTAAATGTGTGCTACAGAAGTACATATATGGCTGGTAAAATCAATTGTGTTCTTCAACAGCTTGGATTAGAGATTAACCTTTTTTCCTCCTCCTTGCATGATCCGGGTTAGGAATTGTGTTCTTCATGGTCTTTTCTTTTAATGAAAACTTTTAGAAATGGGTATCTGCTTTCTCTTCCTTTCTTATCCTATTGTTTTTCCTTTAGATATTTTTCTCGACTCGAGGTAGATTGGCTAATCGCATGCAGAATTATCGTCAATATCTGTATATGACGTAAAAGGCTTGGAGTTAGACCATGATTCTTATTAGAGGCCTAAAAATAACAAAAGAACATCGAAAACATGACTAGATCGGAGAGGGAGTTCTTAAACTCAGTTTGGATGGGGCATCTGCCCCCATGCTATGCATGTACTTGTTGATACATGCAAAAGAATTGTAGAACTTGGAGTCAAGATGAACAGAAGGTGCTTCAAGGCATTGGTTAGGGTTATTTGGATGATTGGGCTGAAAATTTTATAAAATTTGAAGGTTAGGCGACACAATGACAAAGCCGTAGAATTATAAGCTTGGTTAAACTTATATTTATAAATATCTAAAAATAACTTTAGAGTAGACCGATCCGAATTTTATAGGAAGAAAAAAAAGATCTTAAATATAAGATTTGGGCCGGCTTACTTCAAGCTATTTTTGAATATTTATGAATATAAGTTCAACTTGGAGGATTCTATGCAGTGAACAATATATTTAACAAGTATCGTCAGTGCAGTCCTCTTGGAAGACCGCATAGCGCAGTGGATTAGCGCGTTTGACTTCGGATCAAAAGGTCGTGGGTTCGACTCCCACTGTGGTCGGCGAAATTAATTTTTTTATACTTCAAATAATTAAATTTTAAAACTATTCGCAAAATAAGTTTTCTACTGTAATTATTATTATTATTATTATTATTGCAAAAAAAAACTTCTAAGAAGCGGCTAAAAAGTTTTTTTATACCATGTTGAAACCAATACTACTTTCCTTCTTTATATAAAACACATAATACTAAAAATTAAATATAGTTTTCAGTAACTTTTAAATTTTTATTAGATTTCCTTTAATGAGGCTGGACCCCATCCCAACAAAGTCGGCCCATCCCAAATGCTCGGACCCGAGTCGGCTTCCCTTCCAGCCCATTTCACGAGCCTGAGCTCACGAATCTCGAAGGTCTTCCCTTGTCCTGGCCGGAAAATCAGTGCAATAACAATAAATACGCCAGATTAACCCCATTCTAAAACCTAACGAGCGCTTCCCTCTTTCCCCCAACCTCGCCTCCCGCCGCCACCGCCGCCGGTGCCGGAACTCGGTGCCCATTTCCTCCTCCGATGTGGCTCTCCCGCTCTCCGAGGACCCTAAGAGCCCTCGTCCATATGCGGCCATTCTCGCAGGCGGCGGCCGCCGCCGTCGCCCCGTGGGATCCGACGGAGGCGCCGCTGGAGTACCTCGAGGGGTTCCCGCGGCCGGACCCGAAGTACAATGAGACGATCCTGGCGATCCCCCGGTCGAGTTCTGGGAAGAACATCGCGGCCAAGGAGCGGAAGGTGGGGCGCGTGCCGAGCATCGTCTTCGAGCAGGCCAACGGCCAGGAGGGCGGCAACAAGCTTCTCATCTCGGTCCAGGCCAAGCAGATACGCAAGCTCGTCGGCCACCTCGGCCGCTCCTTCTTTCTCGCCCGCCTCTTCGAGCTCGAGGTTCGTTCCGAGTTGGGAGCTGGGGACATCATCGAGAAAGTTCGAGTCTTGCCTCGAAAGGTATCACGGCCCTTTATGACCTAATTCTTGGTTAGTTTCTTGCTTTATCTGTGTTTTCGCTTAACTATAGGCTTTAATGTTATATCAGCCAAGTATATTTTAGTTGGCCATGACTTCATGAGGTCGAATCAAATGAACATGTAAATTGAAGTCGGTTATGGGGTTTCCTATGGTTGCAAGTTTGTTTTTAGTAGTTTTTTTTTTACTTGATGATCTTTGTGTTTCGAATTACTGGAACGTAAAGGAAGAGCTGTAGAGATCGAAATTATTCAGGCAATATTTTGGATGCAGAGAATTAATGAGAATCGATTCGAAAGTGGTATTAAAAACTTGTCGGTCTAGACATATTTAGTTTCTATCTTTTCATTCCATTTCCTGCTAAAAGCCTCACTGCTCTCAATTTCTCTACTAGTAAATTCACCAGAGTTGCTTATTTTTGTCGAGTTACTCTCTTAGAAACCGAGAAAGCTGATGCTATTATTTAAACAATGTGGAAGGTGACACGCTACTATAGTGCTTGTTCATTTTATCTGATGATGCGTCGTTTTGGGCATTTTTTAGTTGCATCTTCATTCAGGCACTGATGCGCCTCTTAACGCGACGTTCATGAGAGCTCCTTCCTCTGCATTACTGAAAATAGATGTTCCTCTTGTCTTTAGAGGAGAAGATGCATCCCCTGGACTTAGAAGAGGTATGCTACATAAGATCATACATTGAACTTACTTTTTTTATGTTTATATGATTTAGAAATCTAATGCATCTCATTTTCTTGGTCGCTTAAAACACAACATTCATGTGATATTCAAACATTGCTTACTATCATGTCACAATTTGCCATAATTTATAGATCCTGTCATATTATTATCTTTCATTTTAGTTCTTTCTTTGTTAAAATTGAAATAGACCTTCTCTTGAAAAGGGAGGGGGTGATGTTTTATAGCAGGTATACTATTAAATGGAACATGTATTAGAAGAACCTTTTATTCCTTTTTGGATCAGAAAGAGAGTTTGCTACTCGGTTGTCGAATAAGACATGTGAGTGAGAGAACAAATGTCTCCTAACACTTACGCATTCTGATCCTTCACATGTTAAGGCGGCTGAGCACTTGCTATCAGAACTTCCACCAAGCAGTCCATTGACATGTGAGCGTTTTGGTGTGTCAGATACATGTTAAGTTCCTGTATGGATGCATGTATGTATGTATATCGAGTGTTTTCCCGCTATGATACAAGTTCTTCCTTCATGACATTGTGCCTACATCTTGCAATTCAATCCTTTTGCATCTTTTGGTTTGTACCACTACAAGAGGTAGCAAATAGAAGCTACAAGATAGATCGGAAGCTTCTTTCTTTTTTTGTGTCACTTCCTCATATGCATTTCAGAATCTAGCAATCTCTGTACTGTATGCATAGCAATTCTTAATTGCATAGTTGTTTCTTTGTTGAACTTATTGCTACTATTGCTTTTGTCTTGTTGTACTGTCTTAGTCTGTTGAGTTCTCTCATCTAACCTTTAATTTCTCATGTTGTGATGCACATACATCATGCTTATTATTCATTGTCATGCTGATGCAAATAGACTGTTGGAAACCGGCATGCGCCATGTATGGATGTTGGGAGGAGGAATTGAGGCCATTTTAAAATACATGTAACTATCACATGTAATATTTGCTAAAGCATGTGTTGCTGATAGTGTAGGAGGAATGTCAGTCCTACAGGACATGCAAATTTAATGAGTTGGATGAGCATTTTGTGATGGCAATGGATGACAGTTGACCGACCAATTTCGTGATTGCTGTTAATTCTTCCAAAATAAATAAATTGGCTGCTGGTGATGTTCTTGTCTTCAAGATCGAATGATAAATTGCGGAAAGTACCAACAGAAAACAGGGTGGTATAGATGGATGCACTATATGCGGCAAATGGAGGTTTCTTGAGGAGCACTTGAATATGCCAGGGTGGTACCAGAAAAATTTTGGTTACAAACAGATAGAAATATTAAAATTGACAAAAATGATTTTTTTCTGTGTCTATCAGGGACTGGGGTTTTGTTTTTCCGTTCGCGCTGGATCCAGATGGCATACTGTTATTTTCATATCTTGTTTTAATATAATTCTTTTCCTGAATTAAGTAGTTCTTGTATTTTTTTTTTCTTCTTGGGCACTTGTCCCGAAAATTTATTTAATCAAATGCTGCATTCTGAAGGTTTTCACCCGTCCATACTGAAAACTTTGGAATTGAGTTGAATAAATTCTTGCTTTTGAAAATTAGAAAAATGTGTTTTCATTTCCTTAAAATTTTAAAGCATTATGTTGATTATATACATGGAAGTTGGTGTTGGTTCCACCATTACTAGAACTAGTGACATTCTTTATTTTTGCCATTCTTCAGCGAAAGCCCTTGTTTCGAGAACTGATTATTATCCAAGTATAATCTCCTCACAACACTGTATTGCGTGGGATTTGATTTCTTCAATGCATATATCAAATTCTAAGGGAAAGGAAAAAATTTATCAATATCTTTTCATTTTAATCTTTTGTCGAATTTTGCTGGTGTTTATGAATTAGTGGATGCAGACAAAGTTTGTATCCATAGCAGTTGCTTCTGTTAGCCTGTTACAAATTGAAGCTCTAAAACATGAACATAGCTGAGCACTTTGTTCTTTTTGATTTAGAATTATGATTTATTTCATATTACCTGTGGCTGTCGTCCTTTTTTCTGCAGTTGAAGGCAGTGCTTATTAAGTTGGATTTAATGATTTATCTTTGCTGCAATTTATTCTTATTTTGCTCAATACTACTTTGAAAGCACAAAAGACCATTAGGTTTTCTACAATTAATATTGCATGATGATTTGAAGCCTGTAACACTCATGTTAAATTTGCTATATTTTATCGCCATAGCCGAAATTGTGTCTTAAGTAAAATATGAGGTTATAGATGATGAGCATTATGGTAATCTGTACAAAATTACAACATGTCCAGCAGGAATAGTATCCATCTTAAGTCTGCAGGTAAACTAAATATATGCAGCCTCTTTTATTCTATCTGTACATGGCACCTGTAAGAGTAAATTTGCTAACTTTATATATGGGTACAACTGTGTGTATCTGGTAGCTTATGCAAATAAATCCGTTGCAATATCTGCTGTTCCAGCCACACACTTATCATTAGCTCAATGTCCTCATAGCACGTGGCGGTCAGATATTTGTCTTCAAGAACATTATTTTAATTCTAATTATTGGATTTTTTCTGTTTCTATTAATTATCATTTATTTATGCGGGTTCTTTCTATGCTGAAATTTCCATCCATGATTAACATGCAGTATGATATATTGATTTGGCAGGGGCCTACTTTAACACCATAAAAAGGACAGTTAAATACCTCTGCCCCGCTGACATCGTTCCACCATACATAGATGTTGATATAAGTGAGTTGGATGTGGGCCAGAAATTGTTAATGCGAGACCTCAAAGTTCATCCTGCACTTCGCCTGCTTCAATCACCAGACCAACCTGTTTGCAATATCATAGGATCAAGGGGGGCTTCAGAGTCAAAGAAAAAATAAGTCTTCTGCTGTGCATGCCTGAGAAACCACTGTTGACAAAATAAGGATTTCAATTTTGATGCTTCGAATCAGCTGCCATCTTTTTCTCCAGAGTTAGGTCACATTGTCTCAGATAAGAAACTCGTTGCTCCCATAAGAACAATCGAGGATCCACATTGTTCCTCAAAGCATCGACTGAGATATGATTGTACGTAGAGTTGTGCAAGGGTCTGCATGAATGTTACTTGCAGAAAACCCATCTGCTTGCTGTATCAGGATCAAGTACAGTTGGAAAATTCTTATAATCTTTGACAACATCGAGAAATACTGTTCATGCGATGCTGATATTTATCAGGGGTTCATGCCTTGCTACTTGTAACTTTTGATGGTTCTCTTTTGATATAGGCACACGATGGCTGGTAAGTTGCATGTGCATGGATGGTTCACAATTTTTTTTTGTTGCCTATTTTTGTTTGCTTATGTGATATTGGTTGTGACAACAGAAAAACGCTGTAAAGTGGCGTTAGTTGACTGCAGCCAATGTTTAAGGCAGTGGCAGCATAGGTCATTGTCTTTTTTAAACATTGGTTATTGAAGATTACCTAGAAACATGTGGATTTTTATCCAGTTGGTTTGCAGTTTGTTGGATTTATTGCAGATCTATCATTGCATTGAATTGTAGTTATTTATACCCTAATTGTAGTTTTTATACCCTACACCGTATAGTGTATAAGTTCTGTATGGAATCATTTAAATTTAAATTGCAGATGACACTGACCAGCAATTATTGTTTTCACTTTTCAGGCGATGATCTTGATTTTGCATCTAAATTAACACCCCTGTTTTCTTTTTTCATTTCATCTGGTTATGCTGTTTACTAGAGCTTTTGAGCAATAATCTTGGTGTTTAAATTTCACCATTGCAGCTGTTATCCTTTTTTTTTTTTTTGCTAAAAAGCTGTTATCCTTTTTGAAGATAGCCAATATTCAAGTCGAGACAACAGCTGGGTTTAGAGGAAACATTATATGTTACGCATGCATTTGTGCGTGGCTTCCAGTTACTCAGAGAAATGGCAAGATAGAGATGTTAGTTGGATCATTGGATGTCCAAAGCCTGAAATGGTGATGGAAGGTGCAGTGCCTGAATTAGAAACACTGTCACCTCCGAGATCCTGATGGAATTTAATGTCTGATCGGATGGATCAGCATCATGTGTGTGGTTACATCAATACCAAGTTCCATATAAATTTGTTTGCACAAATGTTATCACTTCAAATATTAAAACATCATGATCAGATTTGTAGTGCTTGTTCTCACATAGGAGCATATCATCATGTTTATAACTCGACGTTTGTATTTAGACGAACAGCACGGGAGTAAATGTGATGTTGACCAGTGCTCTTGCAGGCATGGATCCAGAGTGGAAACATAAAGGGAACTTTCAGAATCCCATACAGTAGCTAGTCTTTTTTATCAGAATTACTGGACGGAAGACAATTCCTATCGTTAATTCAAATTCTGGAACTTAAAAAGAGATGGAAAAGAGAGAATTTCCAGGCAAACCCACTAATAGCACTGTAAATGCAGAGACGTTAGCAAACAATTGAATTTCCATTGTGATCATCCTTAGCCACTGGTTATTCATATATAAAGCTCGGTCAAATTCTCTATGCGGCCACCTTCCTCATTCGGTGACCAGTGGGAATGGACAAGCAATCCTCGAGCTCACGTAGTTCCAATCATCCTCCATGAAGATGTCCTCCTGAAAGGATGAACCAGGAGAATCTGAAGAATCTATCATATGCTTATCTATTTTCTCTTCAATTAGAATCTCTTGAGCTCGGCATTCGCAGCTGCAAAAAGCTTTCTCACCTCTGTAATGCATGCAAAGACGAGAAATTAAGCGCCACACAGATCTATTAGAATACCACACATCTAATTGCATGCAAGAGAGACAGTTCGTAATCTCTGAAAGAGCATGCAAACATAATATCAGAAATCTCATGAGAGAGGATTAACCTGTAAATGTAAATATCATCCTCTTCTTTCAGTTTCCTTTTGCATGAATAACAGAAGCTCAAAAAATCAGTCCTGGAATGGAGTGGCACTTCTTCAGAAGGCTTAACCTCCCAGGGAGACTCTCCCCTATCTTCCCTGTGCTTATGCTTACCATCAGGCGACCGATCAACTTGGCTCTCCAATATGCAATCCCCAAAGATATGAGTTGTTCGCGGGTTATCACCATGTGAAATAATGCAGGTGTAGTCTTCAGATTGCTCGATATCGCTGATAGAGAGAGAACCGATAAAATCACAAGAAGAATCATTAGATATAGTCAGAGAATCTGACGTTGAATTCTTTGTCTCCGACTCAGAAATTTCAGAATTAAACTTCTGATTATCCCCATCAATACTACCACCATTCTCACTCTGCATTCCAGCTATTTCGGATTCTAGCTCAGTCTTTTGCTGACCAATTCTGAGATGGAAGCAATCAGCAGGTGCTTGCAGAGAACTCCCATTGTTTTCAGGTAATGATTTGAGAGCCGTTATTGAAGGATTATCTAACAAAACATTTTTAACCGAAAGGGTCTTGGGACCTGGGATTTGTATCCCAATCTTTGATCCTAATACTACTTTCTTACTCTCGGAAAACCTTAAAACATTTCCAAGAGGCATGACCTCATCAGTGAGAGAATCTACCAAGCCAAGCCCAACCTTGTTGCGGTGTGTACTGTTCTTTGGATGCCCATCAAGGACTGGCGATCTAGGGGAGCTAACACAAGGGCCTCCAGCATTTGAGAGGACCTTGTGATCTAAAGGAGATGTAGGACTACTGGATGAATCCAAACCAAATAATCCCATGGTGTTCAACCTTGCATGCAGATTAGAGACTCCAATCATTGGGGCACTCCGGGTCTTTTGATCTTTCTGAATATTCCTGCTGCTCTTCATAAGCATTGTTTCTCAGCACCCCTCCACCCAGAAAAACAAACAAAACTCCTGAAAGAAATAAAGCATAGAAATATGTTTGAATCGAAGAAGCTCAGCAAGAAGGAGGCAAGAATTTAACAAAAGAAAATGGTGAAGGAAGAAGAACAAACGTATACAAAATAAAAATGGTTAGAAATGCATTAGTAGCTATATATCGAAGTTTTCACATCATCACAAGCCTTAAGCCTTGTCTAACAGGGGAAAATCAAATCATTATTGATAAATAAAATTTAGAGTACCCACATAAAATTACTCTATGGATGTTTAACATGCCAACAAAATCCATGAGAGCTTATGGAAACAAAATGAAGTGTAGATGATAAATTTTTGCCAGGGACACGGTTTGGGACGGGTTCTAAGATGCATGTAAGAACTGGAGGAGCTGCATGCATGGGACGGAGGGATCCATGGATAAGCATTCCAAATTAGGAAACTAAGCGAGTGCGTTAAGAGAGGCAATAATAAGATCATGTAACCTTAAGAAGCAACAAGAAATCTTTACTGAAGGCCAAAAAAAAAAAAAAAAAAAAATCTATTTGCTTTTTGAATCATCAAATCCCCAAAGAGCTCGACTCCTGCATTAATTTAGCTTTTAGAACACCTCACATCAAAGCCCCAAAACCAAAATGATACGCTTTGAAACAATGCACCCAAAGAGGCTCCCAATCCGAGAAACTATAGTAAAAGAAGTTGTTCCCAATGTCAACTCGGAGCAGATCACAGAAGCCCATGAAATGCAGCACAAAGCAAAGAGCCAAGAAGCATATTGAAATCAAATCAGACCTTGTTGTTTTCCTCCGCTCTCTTTCTAAGAAGCCCTTACAGAGCCTCTGAAGACCTGGAAGGTATGGATATATCTGACATTGAGGCGTTCACGGCTCTCTCTCATGGTGGAAGTTGCTTTCCTGCATCAATATTGGTGAGGTAGAGTGGCTTCCGAAGTACTCCAAAATCCTATTAATGACTTGTCAGAAGAATTAATAATCTAATTACGTTTTGTTCTCTATTTTGGACCATCTATGATATTCTGCAGGACCACAGAGATCGCTATTCAGAGCCATCCATCTGTGACAGTTCAATTGGCTATGCGAAGAAATGGACGGTTCTGATCCAAGAACATTTTGGTTAATGGAGTGGTCCATCGGACTTACGGTGTGCCGTGGGTTAGCTTGGAATGGTGCCAAAAGAGTTGTTCCATTCTTTGAATCGGCCGGGAAAGGTTAAAAAAAAGTAGCTAGAAAACGACAGAGCTGACGACAGGTGGGCCCCAGCCCCGAAGTCCGCTGACTGCCACGTACCAAAATTTGACGCTGCCCGTCACGTCCCTGCGGACGCATCGGTTGGATCCCGTAGCGGCCTCTTTGGCTCTCAACTCCGGCGACAATGTATTTGGTCATCATCGACTCTGCTGTCGTCGTCTAACTCAACTAGGGCTTGATATGACTCAGTGACGACTCGGTCTGACTCCGTGATAGTTTGATTTCGTTGGTTCAATTACGCCCTTGCATGGACAAAAATTAAGATTGTGTCACTGATTCAATCAGGTTTTAATCATTTTTGACACCAGCCAAAATCGTTTTGGCTTTGAACCTTAGTTTTTGAGTTGACATGATTGAGTTGCAAGTTTTAACTCGCTGAGTTTTCCAACCTCGGTAGTTAGAAAGTCACATCAAATTGTGACTTTTATGCAAAATTTTCATATCAAGCTAGATAGTTCAAGCAATTTTTTTTTAGCACAACGACAACCCACACAATGCGGCCCAGTCCCTGCTATGTAGCTTGGTTCGCCTTGCTGAGTTTCTATATTTTAATTGGCATAAGAGCAGGTCTAGGGTAAGAAAAAGGTGGATCTAATTTTTTTTTGAGCAAAGTTTGTTAACATTAATATTTTAAAGCACTTATTATTCCAGTTATGGATGTCTAGAATGTGCCTAAGTCGATAAGGTGCTTCTTTGATGCAATATATTTTGATTTGATTCTACCTTCACTTCATATCTAGAGAAAGAGAGTGTGTGTGTGTGATTTTTATGCTGAAAGGGAGAACAAGCAGCCAGCCGCTCTGGAGATACGTTATAGACTAAAAAGAAAGAATTATTTAGGGCACTTCGTGATATTTTGTTCGTTAATTTTATTAAATATATTCGTATTCAGGCGGTATAAATCGTCCATTTAGAAAGAGGGGGAGGAGAAGCGTTGAACCCGGCCCGTAGAAACCCTGTTTACTTTTATCTTACACACAGAAAGCCGGAGAGCGTTCCCTTTTGTCGTCTTCCGTTACTCGCGCTTTTCATGGATTTTCGCGCTGCAGAAAGCAACCGACGCTTCCCCTGGAAGTCACGAATCTTTAAATCAATCCAGCGGCCCATATTCTCCCCGCAGTCTGCGCTCGTAAAAGTGGCGAGCAACGCGGGACGAGAGCACGTGCTTTCGCCACGTGTTCATCCCCATCGTTCAGCGCTCCTCGTACCGTAGCCTGAGGGAAAGGTCCCAATCCAACAGCCCGATCCTTTTGATCAAATGAAGTCCGCGGTTTGGACGGTGGAGATCGGTAGATAATCAGGTTGTAATCACGTCTTCACGACTCCATTTGGGGGACAAATTTCCGATGGCTCACATGCTTCGACGCAAGACAACGGTCATAAAGAATAGTAAAGTGGATTGTATAAGGATTTGGGAACAGGTGGGATTGGCGGAGTCAATCTATTCTCGCAGCGCACCAATTCCTTATTGCAGGGATTAGATGTTATTTAATCAGGATACCCCTGCGACTGCCATAATTGTTGCAGGCTGCTTTCCCTTGCAAATTCCAAAATATTCCGGTCCGTTGAACTGGCCTTTTGTTTATTTTATCTATTCGATCTTTTCTGAGAATTGTAAGTAACCGGAGTATCTGACCGAGAATTCTGCTATTTAAAAAATTATATTTATACTATTGAGAATCATTGCTTGTCGTATCTATATTAAAATTATATTTTTAGTTTTATTCTATTTAATTATTTCTTCTAAACTAATTATTTTATTTTTTTATGATTATCAAATTTTATTTTTTAGTAGATATTATTTTTTCATTTGAGTAGAAATCAGACATTTTATCTATATAATGCTCTATTTGGTGAGAGAAAGTAAGAGTTGTCCTTTTCGGCCGACACGGTCGATCTACTCTATGTAGTATACTATTCTACATGGTATTAGAGTGAGGTCGGTGAAGCTTCAATTTTTGAAGAACGACACCGGTGCTCTCAAATAAAATAATTTTATAATTTTTCAATATATTTTTTTAAAAAATATTTGATGAGCTTGGTATGCTTGATCTAAACTCTCATTATGATGAAATTAAATAACGTAAACTGTTAGTTCGTGGTTTGAGTAAGAAGTATAGTGTTTATATGCTTGTTATTTTTGAATGGGTTTAACAATCTACATTAGCAGAGTTAGAAAATATACTTGTTAATCAAGAAACACTTAATACTCAAATGCGTGATTTGTCTATATCCTCTAAAAACGAAGAGGTTTTAATTTTGAGAGTAAAAATAAAAATAAGAAGTTGAATAACAAATTTAAGAATTCAGAAAAAAAAAAAGATGAGCTAGAAAATTTGAGAAGTATAAAAATTCTAATCATAAGAAAAATTACACAATCAAAAAAAAATGTTATAGATGTGAAAAATTTAGCCACAAAATTCAAGATTGCAGGGTGAAGCTTAAACAATCTAATGTTGCATCCTCTACTTGAGAGCATGGGGGAGAGAAGAAAACTAATAGTTGGGCTCTCACTACTACTATTGTTGATTCTAGTTATTTGGATAGCCAACATGCATGTGTTTCTACTTTTTCTCATATGCCAGATATTGATTTTGCTCATGCTTGAATTATTGATTCTGGGTGTTATAACCATTTGACTGATCATAAAGAGATATCTGATTCTCTATATAATTATACTGGTTCTGATGTTATTGCTACTGCCAATCTTTCACGTTTTTCTATCAAAACTATTAGCGATTTATCTCTCATATCTTCTACTGGTTCTTCTATTTTCGTGAATATTGTTTATTATATTCATGTCATGAAGAAAATTTGATTTTTGTTTCACAAATCACGGACAAAGAATATTTTGTTTTATTTGGATCTAATACTGTAGAGATTTATGCTAATGTTAAAGCTTCTAGAAAGTTTATTACTTACAGCCAAAAAGTGAATAAGTTTTATGACATGTCTGTTAGTAATTCTTATGTTGATTGGACTCTTAATCATGATACCACTTATTTATAGCACGCTAGATTGGCTCCTGTGAATTATGAGAGACTTTAAGATATGCAAGCAGGGGACTAGTTAATGGGCTTCCCAAGATGAAGGCCAATACTAGCACTATTTGCATTGGAAGGCAGCATGGAAATATGCATAAGCTATCTTTTAAAGAAAGCCAAACAAAATCTTCTCAGCCACTATAGTTGATACATTCAGATCTACAAGAATGATTAGTACTCCATCTTTTACTAGTTTGAGCTATGGAGTTATCTTTATTGATGATTTCTTTAGATATGTTTGGGTTTATTTTGTTAGAGAAAAGTCAGAAGTGCTTGAGAAATCTGTCAATTTAAAATTTTGGTTGAAAAACTCTTTAAATTAAAAATTGGTTGCTTAAAAATCAATGGTGGTGGAGAATATATTTTAAAGAAACTCTCTAACTGTATGATGAGATATAATAGTTTACTTGCTTGGGTACATCTGAACAAAATGGTGTGGCATAGAGGAAGAACAAACATCCATTCGAGACTATTCATAGTTTGATCTATGTAAAGAATGTAAAGCATGAATTCTGGGCAAAATGCATGCAAACAGTAGTTTATGTTCTTAACAGGGCACCTTTGAGAAGTACCAATAATATGAGTCCGTATGAAAAATTGTTTGGAAAGTGTCTTGATATTTTTCATCTCCGTGTGTTTGGATGTGTTTGCTTTGTGCATGATTATGATGCATTTTCTAATAAACTAGATAAGAAGTTTGTCAGATATATGTTTCTTGGCTAAGATGAGGCTAGAAAAGGTTGGAGATGTATTAATCCTGAGACAATGAAGATTTATATCTCCAGACATGTTTTTGATTAGTGCTCTTCTTGATGGTCTTCTGATAGATCCTATTTTCCAATTGATGAGTTTCGATCAATTTCTGATGAGGAATGGGTATCTCAGAAGGATGTTGTTTCCACAAAATTTGATGAACCTTCTTCCCCTTCTTCAGCTCAACAGCCAGAGTCTTCTTTATCTTTGCCTACTTCGGGTACTCATAAAAGTCATGGAAAACTGGAGTACATGCCTCAAATTCTAAAAAAAATGAACATATTGTTAGAGAAGAAGAAAACATAAAGTTAATTGAAGATGAACCTGAAGCTTCTGAGGATCCATCACCATTGCTGAAAAGCAAGAGAAAGAAGAAAGCAGTTGACAGGTATGGAGATTGAAATTATTCTTCTATTGCTTATTGTTATGTTTTTACTGTTGTTGATCAGCTAGAACCCACTTCATATGATGAGACCAAAGGCATTGGTGTTTGGGAGGATGCCATGAAAGAAGAGATTTCAGCTCTTAAGAATAATGAGACATGGGATTTGGTTCCTTTACCCAGTGGTTCTTGCCCTATTTCTTGTAAATAGGTTTATAAGGTAATGAGGAAGAGTGATGGCACTATTGAACGCTACAAAGCTAGGCTTGTAGTAAGTAGATTTTCACAAAAGTATGAAGTTGATTTTGATGAGACCTTCAGCCCAGTTGCAAAATTAACTATTGTTAGAGTACTTATTTTCTTAGCGGCAATCAAAAGTTGGTCGTTGTGGCAAATGGATGTCAAGAATGTTTTCTTATATAGCAATCTTGATAAGGACATTTATATGTTGCAGCCTCGTGGTTTTGTTGACTCCTCTCATCTTGTGTTTGTTTGCAGACTAAGAAAAGCTTTATATAGTCTCAAACAAGTGTCTAGAGCATGGCATGAAAAAATTACAGAGTATTTGTTATTTTGTGGTTACTCTCCACCTTCTGCAGACTCTAGTCTATTTATGAAGTATGCTAGTAAAAGTATAGTAATAGTTTGCCTTTATGTTGATTATTTGATTATTACTAATGATGATGTTGATAAGGTCCATAGTGTTTGCAGACATCTCTATACAGCTTGAGATGAAAGAACCTGGTGAATTAAGATATTTTCTTGGCATTGAAGTAGCTAAGCTTAAATATGGCTATTTTATTTGTCAAAGAAAATATGCTCTTGATTTATTGAATGAGTATAGATTGGCTAATTGCAAGAATATGCGAACACCAATTGAATCAAATTTAAAGTTGAGTAGAGAGCATGGCAAACATCTTAATGATCCTAGCATGTATAGACAGGTTTTGGACAGTTTGATCTATTTGACTATCACAAACCAGATAT